>NC_134575.1:63705281-64014240 GCF_050947875.1 Dermacentor variabilis | reverse complement strand
TGGGTGGTGTGATGAAATTATGAAATTTGCAGGCCTGTCTTCTAATCTAGACAGGGCCATAATGGGGTGATTGAAGATTGCGAGGACATGAAAATAGAGAGTGCGTATATTGGCGACATAAATGTCACCTTGCGAAGCGTCTTATAGTTGAGCTACGCGTGTGAAATCCCGTTTTCTCCAAAATTAGGCCTAGTAACTCTGCAACAGACAGTTTTTGGCATTTATGACCTAGTCATAGGGGTGCATGAACACCGTGCTATGTTAGTTTAACTATCCATGAATAAGCCATGATTGGGTCATGTATCTTGCTGGCTACAGTAATCAGATATCATTTTGTACATTGTGCACGTGTTGTTTTTACAACACAATACTTGCTTTAATTACATTTGCTTTCTTTCAGACACAGGCAGTACATGCAGCACCTACCAATAGCGTCTCTTCTTCTGGCGCTAATTATATTTAGTATTGCCCTCGTTGCAGAATCAGGCGGCAGCTCCAAGCCTAAAGGTAGGTTGGACAAGTTGTAGTGGCATAGCCAACTATACAGCCTTTTCTTTGCACAAGCTTCACAATATCGTTCACTCCTGTCACTTCATGATGAAAAATCTTAATTTGGCGTGTTAAAGAGGTTTTTCTTTAAGATAACAAAAACGAACGTGTCAAACAAAGTAGACGCGACAGTAGACAAGGTCGAATGAAATGATGTATGTATGCATATGTGCTGAAATTGTAGAATTAATAATATTTTCATGTTGCAGATTCGCACTATTATATTGCATTGCGTTCTTCGCTTCATTAGAACGTGTTACATATTTTGCCAGCCACTCAATGTTTTTATTCAGATTTACGCGCATATATGTAGACGTTCTCATGTATCGCTTCAACGTTTGCGGTCACGCCTTTCCAGTTTTGGACGAGAGTACAGGACGTGCGCACATGGCCATCGTGCTGGCTATGTGCAATATGGTTAACTTATGGCTATAGTAACACTAATTACTCCAGAAGCAACAATTGTACGTACTTTGTGACTAATACTTGCGTCTTATCTCGTTGAAACCTTCATTTTTCTAACTTTTTCTACACGATAAGGCGCTCTGCTGGCTCTAAAGGGCCATTTATTGACGAAAAGGCCTTATAGATACCCAGGTATTACATACGCTAAACCAGTGTAAACGTCATCATAGAAGGCTTGATCTACAAAGATGTAGAGAATCAGTCGAGCGGTTTCTCTACTGATGCTTTAGTAACCATTTTTTGCCTAATGTTTGAGGTACCAGCGGTGCAAGTATCTATGCGAACACCCCAGCAAATATTTGCAGGATAGCCCATCTCACGATAAATGTCCATGCTAATGGCATCAGTATTAAATCAGTGCAATTGCACAGACAGAGCACGCAACCACCGAAAGGCGTTATGTAAGGTCGTGTACTGCAGACGGGTCCTCTCTTTTGCTTGCCTCTGCGTTTCACTTTCCTGCGTATATATATATATATATATATATATATATATATATATATATATATATATATATATATATTTATACGACTCGGGTCCAATTCCACCCAGCCTAGAGCAATTGGAAAAAACTTGAATTATAGCTTAACATCGGAAAAAACCCAGGGGGGTACACCAATTGATCTGAGGCGGCGTCCCAGAAGATAGCTGAAGAGTTGCACATGTTCAATGCCAAGAACTCGGTACCCAAGTGCCGTGAAAAAAAATTTGGTGGGACCCATGTAACCATTACTGTTTAGGGTAGTACGTTTGGCATTGAATAAATTAAGCGACACAACCTAGTGCCACCGTCGAACCGAGTTTTGTATGAGGTGTGGTCTGCAGAGGGATTCCTCTATCTGCGTTCTCTAAAGACGCTCGATGCCTTCTAGAGCCACTGCGGCGAAGCCTGCTCCTGGCCTCCGAAATGCATGGCGCACTGGTGCAGGCGGACGCACCGAAACGTGTCACGCTGCAACAGGGTTCCCCTCTGTCACTTTACTTATGGACACGCTGCACCATCTAGCGGGCCTGCGGAGAAGTGCGTGCGTGGCCTCCGAGAAGATAAGCGTGAGGCGCCGGTGCCGGCGAACGCTTATAATTGTTCCATCACTTTCGCTCGCTCAGTGGCAGATACTCTGTGACTCAAGTTTGCTAGACGTTCATGAAAAGCCGCGCATACTCAGTGCTTTCGTGGAGCAGCTCCCTAAATATGAGGCGGGAAAGGCGTTTACTGAAAAGGAGTACATACGCAGTGCATTTCTGGCGCGACCAGCTAATGCGTACGATCGCTGTCATTGAGGAACGCTTGTGACAGGGTTTCGATGGCACTCCACCGAGGAGAAATTTCAGGGATCTGTTTGGTGATTGTAGTGTGGCACGTCGCCCGTGGCAACATGCTGAAAGCTGTCGTCTAAGGTGTTTATAGGGAAGCGGCACGCACCTGCTGACACATGTGACCAGTGACCCAAGTTAGCATCGAAGAGGTTCATCGAAGACCAGCTCAGCTTTAAAGGCGCCATACCGAGTGCTCCGAGTCGGCGTCAAAGAGTTTCTTGGAACCACGGTACCTAGCTAGTTCCGCTTATTCAGTGGTTCCTGTGAGCGGGAATGCGGCTCATTATAGAGTGGCACGTATGTATACGCATTACCACAAACTCAGTTGCACAAGCTTGTCCGATGGTTGGTTTTGAACCCTGTTCCCTCAGCATGGCATGGCAGCATTCAACCACGGACTACCTAGTGAGCCAGTTAGGCTGGAAAACGGTTAATGCAAACAGATAAACAAAGACTCGTAAATAGCCTTGGGAAAGTACGGAGTGCCCCCTAACAATGCTAACGCATTATTAGGTTAGTCCCAAACATACATACCGTAAATTGGGTAAAGTCCCAAAGACTGCGAATTGCTTTAAATTACGTCCGATGGTTGTTTTCCAACCCGGTTTCCTGAGCATAGCAGCCCGATGAAGTGCCCATTATAACATGGATTACCCAGTAACCAAGTTGGCGTGTAAGAGGTTAGGCCCATAAATAGCGGAAGGTGGTGTCCGCATAACGTGATTCTGCTGAATTAATTGCCTAAGTTTACAGTGTAATCAATCTGCTTAGTGAAAAAGATAGATTGTAGTGACAAATGCGGGCGCTAGCAGAAGACGAAGAAGAAGACGGGGTTTTGTTTTTGGTGACATTTGTGATTGGTATTTGGTGACTGAGAATCTTTCATTGTCTTCGGTTTTTGTGCCACTTTATTGCGGCTATGCGCCCTCTTCGACCAACCTGCTTGCGTGCTCTGAAGCCTCCGCCTCTCGCGAAAACTTCCTCCTTGATTTTTCAGTTCTCGCAGTCGAAAAGTCGTGCAGCGCCATTTATTACATAAATCAATTTTCTTCCACAGCCACCTTATTTCACGGTGAAGGTATTGGTCAGCTTCACAATATTGATTCCGTCTACTCTAGTCAACTACCTGACGACACGTTAAGTCTTCTCGTCGATATCCTTACTCCTGTTACCACCACCGATTCGTCCTCCTCAGAGGCCTACCTTCCGTCAATTGATCCAAAACTGCCGCTTTCCAGCGCACCCAATTCTTGGAGCTCCTCGACCGCTTTCGAATGTCATTCGATCATAAACACTCTTCCTTGGGCCGCACATCCGCCATCATTCAGCACATCGACAGCGGCACATGCACCTCTACATAAACATCCACACCGAGTTTCTCATGCTGAATGCTGTGTCATCGACGAGCACTTCAAGAAAATGCTTCATCATGGCGTTAAACAGCGCTCACACTACCCTTGGGCCTCCCCACTTGTGCTGGTGAAGTAAAAGGACGGTAACATCAAAATTAGCGTTGATTATAGGCGCCTTAACAAGATCACGCAGAAAGTAATTTATCCGCTCCCCAGAATCAACGACGCTCTGGACCGCTTGCAAGGAGCAGAGTTCTTTTCCTCTTTGGATCTTCGATCTCGGTACTGGCAGGTCCCTATGAATCAAACTGACCATCCCAAGACTGCGGTTGTAACCGCAGATGGCCTATATGAGTTGAACATGATGCCATTCGGCCTTTGTAATGCACCTGCCAGCTTCGAACCTCTTATGGCCAGCATTCTTAGATGCCTCAAATGGCATACGTATATTTTCTACCGGGATGACGTCGTAGTCTTTTCGAAGGACTTTGGCTCCCATCTTACCCGCTCGCAAGTGTCATGACTTGCGTTTCAGATGCTGGACTGCAGCTTAATTTGAAAAAAGTGCTGCTTTGCCAGCCCGCCGACTTACCATCCTAGGCCATGTTATCAGCAAGGACGGTGTCCTACCCGACCCTGCGGAGCTTCGTGCTGTCGCCGACTTCCCCAGGCCGTTCATGCTGAAAGAACTCCGTGGGTTTAGAGGCCTGTGTTCCTACTTTTGCTGACTGGTGCTTAATTACGCGTCTATAATCGCTCCCTTAACTTGCTTGCCAAAAGCCAAGGCATTTCGGCATCGTTTACCGCTTGCCAAATACGCGTTCACCACATTACGTCATCTTCTGATAACCCCACCTATGCTACGCCACTTTGATCCGTACGCTCCTAGAGCATCCCACACGGACGCAGTGGAGTAGCCCTTGGCGCTATTTTGCCCAGCGTAAGCTTGGCTTCGAAGAGCACATCGTCTCTTACGCGAGCCGCACTCTCACCAAAGCGAAAAAGGATTATTCGGTCACTGAAAAAGAATAAATAGCAATCGTTTGGGGAATCACCAAATTTCGAGCTTACTTATACGGTCGTCCGTTCAACGTCGTGACTGATGACCACGCCCTGTGCTGGTTGTCGTCATTAAAATACCCATCTCGTCACCTGGATCGTTGGACGCTTCGTCTACAGTACTATGACATCCACGTTGTCTACCGCTCAGGCCGTAAGTACTCAGATGCCGACGCTCCTTCGCGCTCACCACTTCCCGATGAGTATGGAGCTTCGTCTGTCTCCAGCTGCGATTCTTCGTCTGTTTCATTCGCCGACATGCCATCAGAGTACCTCCGGGATCCTTGGATAGCCTTTCTTCTAGAGTATCTATGTTCACCGTCACCATGCTCCACCCACCGCTCACTTCGGCGCACTGCTCGCCACTTTGCCATCCGCAAAGTGCTCCTGTACCACCGCAACTGCCTGCCTGATGGCCGTAAATATGGTTGCTAGTGATTCCTCGCCATCTACGTTCCGATATATGTGCCTCTTTCGATGCGTATCCGCAATGCGCCCATGCTGATGTACTAAAGACGTATGCACACTTACGGCTTCGGTACTACTGGCGAGGAATATACCGCTTCCTTCGGCAGTACGTCCACTCGTGCTCCAAGTGCGAGCGCCGCAAGAGCCCACCTCACAAGATAACAGGGCTGCTCCAACCATTACATTACCCCTCCTGGCCTTTCGACCGTATCGGTATTGATTTGTACGGCCCTCTACCGTGCATCCCAGATGGCAACCGCTGGGTCAGCGTTGCTTTGGACAACCTCACCTGCTACGCCGGAACTTCAGCGCTCCCGGCGGCCCCAACACGTGAAGTTGGGTTCATCCTTCGGAACCCTGTTCTTCGACACGGTGCGCCTCGCGAGCTGCTGAGTGACCGAGGTCGTTCATTCCTCTCCGTAGCCGTAGAAGCCCTCCTTCGTGAATGCAACATTGTCCATAGAACTACAAGCGCCTATCACCCACAAACCAATGATATGACTGAACGCCTTAATCCTATTCTCGGCGAGTTGTTCGCCATGTACGTTTCCACAGACCACACTAACTGGGACCGCATCCTTCCCTTTCTTACGTGTGGTCACAATAGTGCCACTCAGTCTACTACGAGATTCTCTCCCTACTTTCTTATTTACGACCGCGTCCTTCCCTTTCTTACATGTGCTCACAATAGCGCCACTCAGTCTACCACGGGATTCTCTCCCTACTTTCTTCTTTATGGTCGCGAACCTTCCTCGTTGATGGACATGATTCTTTTGTTTCGCCCCAACGCTCCGAAATCTTCGACTCTATTCGTAGCCGCCACGTATGCCGAACAATGTCGTCAGATCTCACGCTCACTTACCGCGCAAACCAGGCCACCCAGAAACACGGTCGGGGCGCAAGCTTGCCCTTTCCATCGTATTCACCTTGAACGCTGGTATGGCTGCGCGTTCCCTCCTCTACTCCCGGCCTTTCTACAAAGTTCAGCTCAAAGTATGACGCCCCTTACCAACCGGCGTACTTCCATTTGCTAGTAGGTACAGCGGGGCGTGCCACTTGCGGAGACGACGGATGTTTGAGCGCACGCGCGGGTAACTGCGGGTGCGAGAGTGGAAATATGAGGACTTTTGCTCCTTGAATATACAACTCTGCCTAGACACTACCGAAGGGTTTCTTAGCGCGTACTGTATGCGCTTGTCCCAAGGCGTGCCGGCAGAAGTCGCGCGCGCGGTAGTGCTGAACATAGCGTCGCAAGTTGGCGGCTCGACAAAATTATATTTATTCAATCGTGCATTTCACTAATTAAAATAACGTGTGGTTATTTCGCATTATTGGCGGTGCCTCAAGGACACCAAAGCGGCAACAGGGACATCAAAGCTGGAACCCAGACTGGTCTGTGGGTAGGGGCTCGCAGAGGCCTGCACGTGCCAGAGGAGTATAAGATCGGCTTTCTGCTGTCGCGGACAGCCCATTTTTTATGCGAACACCCCCTAGAACGCTTAGACCTCCGCGGCCCCAACCACGGGCCGCCCTGCTTTCAGCTTTCATCCCCCCGCTACCCCTTGGGTGCCCTGGAGACATGCGCCATCTGCATGAATGTAACCTCAAGTGCTCTCCTGAGACCTCCGTTTGCCGGTTACATGTGCCCTTCTGGAGCAGCGTTTCTAAAAAAATGCAATCTATCGTCATGGCTAAAGAAGCGAGCAGCGACTTATACAAGACCAATCAGAACCTTGCGCCTTTTGACACAGCGATCACCAAATAGAGCGCCCGTACCCAGTCCCCCACCGCGCGGGCCGCCAGCGGCGCAGCGTAAACAAACTGGACCGTACTCCGCAATGGCGGCATGCCAAGGGGACAAACCCATACAACACGGGTTAACGGTGATTAAACCGTTTTATTGAAAGGAAAAAGGGAGGGGAGTTAGCAGAAGAGCGGTCGGATTCTTATTCCGGAATTAAGTTGGCTAAGGCCGCCGCCCTAGCTCTTTCCATGAGGGCTCGCTGGTCCTCGACGGTTCAGCTGAACAGGGCTGCCTCTCATTCTTCCCACGTTGGCTGTCGTATAGTTTCTAAGGCACTATTAGCCTGGCAGGCCCATATCATATGGTACAAATCTGCTTTCTGCAGAATTTAAACTCGGCCGAAAAGGATTGCGGCCTAATAGCATGCAGCTTGATTGGGTTATTAAATGACGTGGTTTGTAATCTTCGTACAATACATTCTAATGATTCATTGAATCCCTTGGCCGGACCCGGGTATTTTCTTCGCGATAAGTTATTAATGGCAGCGGGAAGGCTCGGAGTTCCCAGTGCCATTAATAACTTATGCAGATGTATTACAACACGCGTTAAGAAACCTCCTCCGTTGAGCTTAGGCAGACTCGCATATTCAAGGACCAAACGCCCCCAGATTTTCTCTCTCGCACCCGCTCTTACTCGTGCCAGCGCAGAAATGTCGAGTGCCGTGAAAAGCGCCGTGCTGTACCTAATAGCAATTGTAAAAACGCTACAGGACTGTACGACAGACGTCCACAGTAAACTACATCATTGAGCATATTCAGCCATCTACGGACCAACGGCGTCGCGGACGCGAAGCTGTTGATGTTGACCGACTGAAGCCACACTACGACCCACAACTTTTCCCGGTTCCATATGTAGCCAGGATGGCTCCTTTTTCGCCGGGGAGTGATAGGAGTGATAAATGCCTGCACCAGCAGAAGGCGAAGAAGGCGCGGTTTTGCTGTTGGTGTTCGCACTTGCTGCGCTCGGCCGTTACCTGTCCCCATGCATTATTAAAAAACGCTGAACGCATCTAAACGCGAAGTATCAAAATAAAACCTTAATATAATTTCTGTATAGGGCTGCTTCACTAAGCTCATTGTACTGTGCTAGGGGGAGAGAACCCGTAGCAGTGCTATCACTGAGAGACCTTGATCAAGAAGAGACCCTCTAACTAGAACACAATCCAGCCAAAGGCCATGGGAAATAGTGTTTAGAATAAAGTAGTTGCTTCTACTGAATGTCTCAATGGTTGTCCGCAACGGCGACGGCCACGTGATGCTTCACTTAGGCGAGAGCTAAAGGAGAGGAAAGGAACGGAAGTTTATTTTATTTATTTATTCACGATACTACCAGTCTCTTTAGCAAAAAATGCGGGAGGGAATTGGCACTGCAATGCAATAGGACACTACTTAAGCATATTTTTACTGGTGGCATACAAAACAGTACACATTTTGAAACTCAAAATAACAACGCTAGTTACATGCCAATGGGATGCCGGACCAACTTATGCACCACAATAGATACACAAGGCAGATAACTGGCTCTTTGCTACGAAAGGGAACAGTTAAAAAAAGAAAAAAAACGAAGACTAGTTATTAAACATATCTTCAATTTTGGAGGTGAAATCCACGAAGGATCCTGTGTTAGTGATAAATGGGTTTAAATAATTCCATTCAGTGATTGTCAGCAGCAAACAAGAATGTTTGAAGCAATCGCTGTTATAAGCGTATTATCTTAGAGTCTATGCATGTTTGTTTCTTAGTGTTCGAGATTCTACAGCACAGGAGCATTCTGATGCATCGATCCGGCTGTGCTGATGCAGCAGCTGGTGCAGAAAATTCAGACGTGCCAGTTTAACCCCACGCACGTGCCTTTTGCTGAAAGTGCCATTTAATCTTATGGCGTTTAGCTAATCGTCAACTGTACGAGCCGAAACATAATAACATTACCATATTAGATGACACCGAAAACGCATACGTAAGGATTTCTGTGTGCTCGAAGGACAACATAGCACCTTCGATGAGAGCAGTTTATTACTATGAAGTCTAAATTGTTCCTGCTCTTAAGATGATGTAAAAAAAAAGACTCACAAATTATTGCGGAGATCCAACCCAGAGTGGGAATCGATGTTGTATGAAGTATTCTTCAGGTATGTGGTTATCCAGCACTGTTTGGATATCCGTGGTTCAATTACACTTGGACCAAAGTACCTTTTAAGTTGCTTAAATGTGCGTCTGAAGAGCGCCTACGTCTACGTGACGATGTCAGCATGACGATGACGATGGTCATGATGATGGGGTGACGACCGCGGTGTTGTTGCTATGGCGACCATTTGATACGCATTTCTAGACCATGCTGATAGTTGAGTTCTACGTAGGTACTGAAAGGGCGTAAGCGAGAGATGCATCAGTTGTCATGTGAGCTCCAAATGAATGTTGAATATTTGTACATATGTACGCAAGTTCGTTTGGTGATGTGGTGTATGTTAAAATTATAACAGCATTTGTACTCCGGCAAACAAATTATAATAAAGATGGTACAGTTTACAATAGAGCACGCCGAGCAGTTTCCTTCTCGGCGTGCTCTATTGGCGTGCGTGATTAGTTAACTGATATAAGGAGAGTATTGGGTAATCTGGGTCGATCCACAAGATGGTGGATGGGGGTATAGTAACGCCGTCTGAAAGCGCAACGTGCCATGGGAAAACACAATTATCTGGGGCCCGACGCATCCCAAAAACGTCTCAAAGCGCTACTCGGCTTCCGCAGGCGGGCCATTGTGACGTAATTATCCACTCTGGACATCTAAGAGTGGAGATGTGGCAACGGGCATCGGTGGAGTACATTTAGCGGCTATGCCTACCCGTGGGAACAAGGATTTTGCAACTGATGGGGGGGGGGGAGTGACATGTTACCGTGCCTACAAATCTAACCAGGAGTGTGTGCATAATACTGTTTCCGTACATGTGCGCACGTTCATGCGAGGCCATACCTGGTCGAAAATGTCGGAGACAGAGAGAGGGAACTTTATTCGTCAGAGTCGGGAGCTAATTCATGGGTTCGTCAGGAAGGCCACATGGCCGCCACGCGATGCGTTACGGCGAGCTCTTCGGCTCGCAACAAGGCTCGGAGTTGCACGTCCGGGGTGGAACTAAGCAGCACTTCCTCCCACGATAAATGTGAGGGAGAGGCCAGGAGAACGAGGTAGGGGGTGCTCCTCACAGACCCAGAGGGTGTGACTAATCGAAGCTAGCTCGCCGCACAGCTACAGTACGGACTTAGTGTCTCCAGGTAAATGTGCGAGTATGCGTAGGGGTTCGGGTATAAGTGTGTCTGTAACCTGCGCCAAGTGATTTTCTGACGCTTGTATAGTTTAGTGTGTCGTGTGCGCCTAATGTGTCGTGTAAGACGGCATTATTGGGCTATGCCGTGATATGAATGCAGGACTTCGAAGTCTCCCTTTCTGGCAGGCACTCTGCTCGGCTGACGAATCCTCGAGCATGTTGGTCATATCACCTCATCCGCATATGACATCATACCACATATCATATCACATCATACCGCATCAGATCAACTCTATTGAGTATGGCTTTTCTCTGTTATATAGTGACTGTAGGAGCTTTAGTGTGGTCAGTGCCATTAGACGTCTCGCAAAGTTTGTAATGGCAGTTTTGGAGTCGCTCATAATTGTACAGGCGTCTGTTGAGGCCACGGCCAACGTAATGGCTGCTTCTGCTTCGGCGAGGGTGGCACCGCGTAGACCACTCGAAGCTATCTGTCGATTGAGCCCTGAGCCTGGAACGGCGCAGATAGCGTAGCTGGGGGGTCGATCAGAGTACTGGGCTGCATCGACGTACGCCACGGCGGAGTTGGATCCCGCACCTCTTGTGTGGGGCTTGGGGCCGCGCACTTCTTCTGCCGTCGTGGTGTGAAGTGAGTCTGTTATTGGGCAGCGGTTTGATAAAGAACATGCGTGGTGGGATGGTCGCGGTGTCATTGCCCGTTGGGCACGCTCTGAGGCCCATTCGAGCGATTATCTAGCGGCCGGTATTGCTATGTTGGAGACTGTGAACCTGTGATGTGCGGTGTGCTTCAATCAGTTGATCGATGGTGCTGTGAACTCCGAATTGAAGAAGGTTCTCGGTGGATATGTGTCTTCTTAAACTGAGGGCTATCTTGTATGCGTGTCCTATAGTGTAGTCGAGACGAGCTCGAGCTGTCTGTAACTGTAGGCATGGTAGTGCATAGGTGATACAGCTGACGACAAAGACCTGGACTTCATGCCTTGCTTACGCGCGCTCACTCTGTGTAGCAATCTCGTGGTCCGGTTCATCATCATCTGGAGACTGTCAATGGTGATGCCGCTACACTGGCTCTGCTTAAGTATCTTGCCCAGTACTCGCATGTGCTCGACGTGGGTGACTGGCTGCCTGTTTACGCATACCGTGATGGGAGGTGGGGGAGACATGTACTTGCTTCGGTTGGGTGGCTGGATCAGGAGGAGTTCCGACTTGTGCTGGGAGCACTCTAGTCCCGCGGCGTTCCCGCATTGCACGATGATGTCGGTGGCATGTTGGTACATTTCTTCAACTGTGTCGTCCGGCCCTTTACGCGCCCGGACTGTGATGTCGTCTACGTATAGCGTGTGTCTGAGTCCCGGGACTTCATTCAATTTAGGAAGCAGGATGGGCATTGCTACGCTGAATAGCGATGGTGGAAAGACTGCGCCTTGCGGCATGCCTCTGTACCCGAACCGGATTACAGGTGAACGCAGGTCTCCAACCGTGTGCTCCATCGCCTTGTTTTTGAGCAACTACCTGGTATAGTTGTAGATACGTTCGCCGGGTTGTAAGTCGGCTAAGCTCTTAAGCACGCCCCCAGGAGGATGTTGTCAAAAGCCTTATGGAAGTTCAGACCTACTAGCACTTTCGTGCTCGAACCACTGTCTGGTTGCAAGAGATCGTGGTGTAATAGAAGAAATAGGTCCTGGCTAGACAAGTGTGCTCGAAAACCAAGCATCGTGTTCCTCTGCAAAGATCTACAAGTGGGAGAGGATAACATGTTCCATCAGCTTGCCTAGACAGGAGGTGAATGAAACGGGGCGAATATTATCCAGGTTCAGACTCCTGCCAGGTTTTGACATTAACACCCCCTGTGCGTGTTTCCACTCAGGAGGTAAACAGCTGGAGCGCCAGCACTTGTTCATGTGTTCCGTTATTGCTCCCACCAAGTTCGGGTCGAGGTCACGCAGCACATTGTTCGTAACCTTGTCGGGACCCGGAGCTGACGTCGTGCGCAGCTTGTGCAGCGCAGACTTCTGCCTCCGAGATATGGGTATCCAGCTGTTCATTGGGAGCTCAGTCGTCGTGTGACATGTAAGTGTCACTCTGTCGAGTTAATGTACCGGCTGGCGAGCTCCACCAGCAGCTCCTTGTCGGTGCCAGGGTATTCGTGTAATAGTTGCGTCTGCTTCTTGGGTACCGCCGATTTGGTGTTGCCAGGACCCAGTAGGTATCGCAGCAGGTACCATGTTATTTTGCAGACCAGCTGGCCGTTGCGGCTGCTACAGATCTGGCCCCACTGCTGACGTTGCAATGTAGAGGTGTTAGCCTCTAGCGGCCATTCGAGCTTTGCTATGCGCCGTTGCAGCTTTTTGTTGTGATCTTGGCGCTGCAACCTGCACGTGAGGCTTTCCCACGCTTCCCACATGTGCAGGAAATGGGAATCCGTCGATGGCTGCTTTTGAGTCGCCGCCATCTCGTATGTCCGGGAAGTCACGTCGCCGTTCAGCGACCTCATCCATTCATTGAGATCCGATATGGTGTCGGGTGCTGCTTCTTCGCATAGCTGACGGAATTGATCCCCATCGTAATGCGGGCAGTGGCCGGCTTCTGCATGCTGGCGGCCATTTCAAGAGTCAGCGAATAAATGAAATGGTCGCTGTCAATTGTGCGGCCTGTGTTCTACCAGCGGACGCCCGGTATATTGTTGCAAAGTGAGACGTGTGGCGTGGTGTCTTGGCACACACTGTTACCTACACGTGTGGGTTGCTGTGGGTCGTTCAGGATAGTAAGACCTAGATCTAGCGAGGTCTCCCATTGCCGTGCGCCCTTGCGGTCGGGGTTTGGACAACCCCACTCTGGGTGTTTGACGTTGAAGTCCCGCCAAAATCAATTGCTGCGCTCCTTAGGCCAGCAAGGACGCTTCACGGATGACTAATGGAATGTCAGTGACCTTGTCTCGTGGGTTTTTGAAAATTTTGAGGACGAAGAACGGGTTGCCGTCGCTTGTGCTCTACTGTATTTCAAGGAGTGGGTGTTGGATGTTTGTGTCCTAAAAATTATGTTGTGTGGCTGTAAGGTTGCGGTACATTGGTGGTCGTGTTGGAATGAGGCCTGTCGGCCGGTCGTGGCTGATTGTATGGAGTGAAGCCTGGTAGTTTTATTGGATTCTTCGTCTGTTCGAAAGCTATGATGTCTGGTGTGCCTTGTGTTCTGTGTTGGATGTGAAGCTGCAAGTGCCCCCGCTTAGTGCGGTAAGTACTGCAGTTCCACTGCCATACCTTTGGGGTTTTTCGTGGAGCCATGTTGCACTGGTGTCGGTGTGGGGACCTGCCAGGCGGGCTGGCGTTGGTGTGTGGCGGGGTTCTTACGTATTTGCTCTAGGATGTAGTTTTGGCTGGTGCCCGTTGTTTGTTGTAATGCCGCCAGCTGTGTGCTGTATTTAGCCTGTGTTGCCTCCACACGGCCCTTGAGCGTAATGTATATATTTATTGTATCTATGTGGCACGCGTGAAATTCCTGAAGCTTTCCTTTTATGAGTTGAATCATTGCGTTAACGCGCGCCTCTAGGTTAGTAAGCGGGAGTGCATGTCGGAATTGTTGTGTGCCACGCGAGGGCCCTGTCGACCTTAGCTTCGAGGTATTGGATATAGTAAGGTAATTTCGCTAAAAGTGATTGAATATAGCTATGTAATTTAGCTATCTTGGACTGCTCAACAGATAATTGGACTTGCTGGGCCGAAATAAGGGCTCTAGATGCGCAATTCTCCGTTACAATCTCCCTCACCTGTGAGCTGGATGCCAGCGACGCTGGGAGTCCTTGTGGCCACCCCACTGTCTTGAGTGGATCCCCGTGGTCTCGGCTGGAAAACCGGCGCCGGCTTGCCGAGGGAGATAGTTGGATTGAACAAGATCTGGGGCGGTGGCACCGGAATCTATTAGCTCGGCGTTAAGGTTGGATGTTTGAGTCGAGCGGCGCGAATGACGTCTGCCAGGCTCGGAGGCAAAGTGAGCGGCTGCTGGAGGTACCGCGGCGGGATACGCTGCACCGGGTGGACCGGTCAGGTTCTTGCTCTTGCTTCATTTGTCGGGTGCATGACGTCTTCTTGACGAAGCGGTATTTGCATTTTGAACTGGTGGCATTGTGGGCCCCACCGCAGACGATGCAGCGGGGCACGTATGTTGGAGCTTCGCCCTCTTTGGGTTGAGGGTGCTCCCCACCGCAACGGCGGCATCGCTGCTTGCGTGGCAAGGCACATATGCCCGTGCGATGGCCAATCTTGCGGCAATTGTAGCGTGACTCCACCAGGTTGTAGATCGGTGTCGTGATATAATATTTGTTTCGGGCGGTCCTTACTCGAGAGGCTGACCTCCAGGCGCCTCGTTTCGCCCATGCGTGTCCCGCTCACAGTAGGCATGTCGGGGTTGCTGGCTTGCAACTCTGCCAGTACCTCTTCGTCCGAGAAATTGTCGAATGCACGAAGCATGATGCTTCGCGTGGCGCCGTTCGGAGGGGGAGCGTACACGCGGAGGTCGACAGTGCGGGTGCCCAGGTTGGTGGATTAGATGCGGAGGTAAGCTTTGGCTCGCTGAGAGTCGACGACGCTCAGCGTGAAAGGTTGTTGGTAGGATGAGTCCGTAGGTTATTCCCAGTTCGCTGGTGGTTGATCGGGCAACGAGGCTTCCTTTAGCAAGACTTCGTGTAGCTGCCACGGTAGCACATTTGTGAGGTCGATGGGTGACAGCGGGCGTCCTACGGAGGCCTCATTCCACCGGTATTCCAGGTAGCAGTGGGCGCCTGCGTACTGGTGGCGGCCGCGGCTTGTGGTTCGATGTGCTCAGACCATTGACGAAGGAGCTCCCTCCTGTCGCATTCCTGTTGGAAACTTCCTTCCTTTCAGTCATCAGCTCGCGGGGGCGTCGTTCTTCAACGATGTAGTCAGGGGACATCCAGGAGTCGTCCGACCATTCTTCCTTGGAGGTGAGTTGTTCTTCGACCACGTACTATATGTCGGTACGTGACTGGTGCGCGTTGAGGGAGCAGTTGCTGTTGTGGGAAGCCATCCGGTGGCCGTGCTCACGCTAAGTCCGCTACGCTTAGGGCGGCAAGCGGCCTGGTCCGGGAAACTAAAACTCTCCTTTGAGAATCTCCGAAGATCCAGCCTAGAGGGTGGTGTCTACCTGATCCTGATACTTTCCCGCACCAACGTGTGCAGGATTCATACAAGTCGGTGAAGTTAGCACGGAGAACACACTGAAAATCGCTAGAGAGAATGTCAGACACCCTTAGTGGCGTGTCAGTGCTCGCCGAGGCCTTTGCGTTGGCGGCGTACCACCTGAGGCATATATGGGCCTTGATGTTTGAGTGGAAATTTAGTTGAGATGAAAGTGAAACACCAGAGATGCACTATAAACGACATGAGTGACTGGCCTTTGTTCCTTACGGCAAGGTCTCGGCGATTCGCAAAAAAGTGCAACCACCGTCTGGAAGGCGCGTGGATCCGCTTCTTGGCAAATGCCGTTGAAGGTGAATCCGGCTTTGACGCTGGATGGCTTACCACATGAGGTGCAAATAGCTCGTAAGTTAGCCCTGGTGGTCGACCCGGGTAGAGCAACACTTTGCTTGAGGTGCCACCCCAAGGGCTATATTATGCGCGAGTGCCGTGTTCCAGGAATCAGAACTAGGCACTGATTCAAAAATGAACGGCACTGCTACGTATATACTCAAATTCATCTGATCCTGCAGGCTGCGCGGAGCGCTCTGAACGAGAACAACGCTATGGAGCCCTTAGCACAGAAAGAAGGCAAAACTCCTCTAGATGTGCCGCCGTCAGGTTCTCATACCGAAAATGAAGGCAGAACTGACTGCACCAAGCACAACTCGACACGGTTTTGAGGAGGTGTGCACCTCTAAACCGTAGGACGATATAAGGAATTTGGCAGATTTGCCACCAAAGACCGAGGAACAGCGGAAAGAAACACTGTAGGTCATGGAAGATGCAACCAATTCCCAAACCATTAAGCTCCCTCAAGGGGAAGCCGTAGACGCGAAAGAAATACAAGGTGCAAGGGCAGGTAGGAAACCGAAGGCAAAAGCAACGCTGACGAGAATACAAACGTGAACTACCTTGAAACCCCGGCCGAACTTCTCGGCCGATAAGTGCTAGGTGTCAAAGTCAGATGTAGGTTCCAAATCCATAGATGTTGCTCGACTTGCCAGGCAGGGTGTATAAGTGATGCAGTATCAGTAGCAGCAGTGATCAGTGCATTTAGGCTGCAAAACAACTCTACCGAAGAATTGGAGGACACAGTATTTGAAACAGCTATGGTGTAGCCAAGAAAATGCCCCAGATTCAATGGAGTCTTGCAATGTATTGCGAATATTTTTAACACGGCCAGAACCGGTCACAAGGAATTCACTTATACTGCTTCGGTGTCTGTCATACATGATTTTCTCTGATTCGCGTAAATGTGGTGTCCTTTCTTGAATACATCAAGCTCTTTTTAAATTTTCCAAGTAGCAAAATGTATTATCTACAATAATTAGAATTAGAATGCCTGCAATAATATTCCCGTTAGCGATAACATGGAGCCGGCGCGGCCCATTTGCAGATGTCTCAGTTCTCTTCCGATTCTGAACAAATAGGCATGTATCGCAAAGTCGTTTCTGTATTTTCGTTTCCTTTTCGACGGAGTGCGATGCTCATATTTTTGTTGCCACTCGTATTAACACTTGTAATTGTTTTTATTAATTGAGCACTGTTTACTCACGCGAGATGATAACTGTAGAAAATACAATTTCTGCAGCAAATAGTGGTACGCGTTCCGGAAGTAGCGGTACTGTAGTGAGAAATATTAAAATGAATATCACTGCATCGCTTTATCAAGCCTGGCATTTCAGATAACTTCTCTCAGCGCGCTATCACCTGTGACGCTTTCTATCGGCAAGTGATTGCTATTACCGTGCGCTCCATCATGTTGCATTTCTAACACTGCAGACAGAGGTGCTAGCGGGAGCCATCTTACCTTGATCTTAGCCCAGACAATCTAAACAAACAAGAAAGAGAAGTATGAGATATTATAGGGACGTGCTGGTTTTTCTATACACCAGCGTGTCACTTCCTGTTTATTCGTGAACTTAGATAATAAGTGGCTATTAATAAACCTAGGTTTCTGAAGTGTCATTTCTATGAGTGGCCACTAAAAGTAATCAAAAATTACGTGCAGCGCGAAGGACAAGGACTCCGAGAGAGGACATCATGATTCACCAATAAGCCCAAGGAACCACCCTAGTTCACTAAACGTAGCGGCACATCGAACTTCCAGAATTGTGTTGAATGGATAGAAAATAACAAACAGGTCTCTATTTTATGTTTAAAGTCCGCTCTGTGTCCTCGAAGACACGGCGCATTATAATGGCTCTGGCAAAGTAAAAGGGTCTTAACACCACTTGCATATTATATCCTTATGAAGGAAATGACGCGTCATACAGGTATTTTATATCCAATGCAATCGGATGATGATATAACATATTGGGTGCTAGTGCCTTCGTAATGAATTATGGAATATACCAAATTTCTGTCACAGGAGTAGTGATAGGGATGTCTCGTACAGTTTCTCATAATCATGGGAACAGCAGCTTTCCTGCAGGCAATGTTGGTACTAGAGATTTTATTGATGCCGTCACTTTCTCTGACACAGGAGATGGATGCTTCTTCAACCAAACATGGTTTAGAAGAGGTGAGAACCGTTCCTATGAGGAACCTTGCCAACGGGTAGAGTGTGATCTGAATGGGATCCTCACTATTCGAACGTAAGTCTCTTGTGTGCATCGCTGATAGTTACTACATTACGCACCATGATGGCGCAGTGGCAGTGCATTGTGCTGCGAAGCCGTAGGACGCGAGATCCTATTTTACCCAAGGTTGCCGCCTTTTGATGGGGGCGAAATGCAATGACGCCCGTGTACAGTGCGTTGGCTGAACGGCAAGGGACCCCAGGTAGTCAAATTTATACCGGAGTGCCCCACTTTGGCATGCCTCATACTCATATCGTGATTCTGGCAAGTAAAACTAAATAATTTCATTTTCAGTTAATAGTAATTACTTCCCGTTTTTATTTCAAAAAGCGCGCAGAGAAACCGGAGGCTCTAACAGTCGAGCTTCAGATTTTGTTTTCTTGATGTTCAAGTGAAGTGCAACTGACACCTCTATAATCTTAGTCGACATTACTTAACGCGCACTCCACGTGAACTATGCGTTAGCGCGTTGCAACCTTGAGTAGCATTTTCTTTTATTCCTCCATCCCACTTGTGTGACTCTTTGCTCAGCCGGCCTATCTTTGTTGTGTACTGTTTTTCTAAGAGAAAATGACTAGTGGGTGTCACGCATGCTGCCAACCTTTACACATAAGCATTCATAAAAAAATTGATAAAAATCACAGATCCCCTAAAACGGCAAGGCGCTGACACTAATATCAAAGCTTTACGCTTATCGGCACTTACAGTAATTACAATTATTACTTTGCGAATGAGAAGTTCTTGGTGAGCTAACCTTATGAAGAATGTCCACTCTATTGCAATTACCATTTTCACTTTTCGAATCTTCCCTTTTCTGTAGCTCAACGCTCCTCACTCCATGATCCGTTGTCACAGGCTGTTACAAATTGTCATAGTACAGATTGCCACAACGGCGGCGTGATCAGCAGCGCTGATGACGCCAATGCACGGGCTCTTGCCTTACGTAAAGATCTGTGCTGTCGTCTCCTTCAACTTTTAAACTATGATCGCCTGAAAAACACCGCAGGTCAACTGACGTCCAACAAAGGTGTGCGGCAACATGGTCCGCATAAAGCCATCAGCCATCAAGTCATTAGCCATGACATCTAGCACCGACCACGGGACATGCAATGCACGGCGCGCACAACTCG
Organism: Dermacentor variabilis; assembly: GCF_050947875.1. Taxonomy (NCBI): domain Eukaryota; kingdom Metazoa; phylum Arthropoda; class Arachnida; order Ixodida; family Ixodidae; genus Dermacentor; species Dermacentor variabilis. Next base: position 63,995,039 of record NC_134575.1, on the reverse strand, counting down.
AGCGGGATCGGCAGTATTAGCAGCGCATGCATCCCAGCAGCTTAGGCAGCTCAGCGTCGCTAAGAGCAATGGCGTGAAAGCATCGTGAGCTTGTGCATAATTGAATTTCTAACTAATATGCATAAGAGCACTAATATAGGAAGCGTGGAGCACACGCATTAATAAAAGTGTGAAGTCTAAGTTAGATTATGAGCAATGAATTCATGAAGTACTATTTGTGCAAATTGTCACTATGTTGCTGACCAGCGCGCAAAAGCTCAGGTGTCGATACGCGCAAAAACAATGTGGCGTACTTGAAGCGTACTACGCATGAGTGCTGTAAGCTTGGCGTACTACGTGCGACCATGGTACATGACTATATTTACCTGGCGCGATGAGAAACTTTTGACGGACTTGAAAGCAGAAACATTTTTGCTAGCAAAAAACAAAAATCCCTGTTGTTGTTGAATATTTCTTACTATGTGGCTACATCGCTACTCTTTTTCATCATCATCATCATTGTCATCATCATCATAATTTTAATTTTCACCACTGGATGCCAGGGGAAAAGGGAGAGCCAGAAAAAAAGCTGAAATTTCTTCGGCTTGACGAATCTCGGGTCTCCCAGACAGGCACGGTAGCGGCTGGTGTATCAATACAATCACGCATAAAGCATGGATATAAGACTATTTTAAACACAAGTGCATGCAAATACTTTCACGTTATTACATAGAAACTAGTTATACTACACTTGTACAAAATAACTCCCAGTACACAAATACAATCTGTTATCTTGCTTAGTATTGACACAGACTCAATCGCATATATGATAAGAATACAAAAGCGATATATATATATATATATATTGTGAGACGAGGTTTAGGCAGCCAGCCTCTTTATTCTATCGAGTGAGAGCCCCACCACAAGGCCCCAAAACGGTGATAATGAGTATGTACAGGTGAGAATATGAAGCGTATGAATAATGCACACAATATATATATATATATATATATATATATAACAAATTTCACCGAAATGTACAATAAACACAAGTTACCATCAGGAAACGTTCTTGTTTTCGAAATTATTTTACATACTTGCTAATATATATGTGTATCTAGGTTTACGAAAGATAGAAAAAGAAAAGCTGAATATATGCTGCTGCTTTCGCGCAGACACTTCGACAACGTAGCCCAGGGCGTCATCACAACCTCAAAGTTTAGAAATGCGAAGACGCCTTTTGCAGCATCGAATTCACAATGCAAACCCTGCCACGGTCCGACCACAATCACTGCGGCGGAAACCTGTATTCTAAGAATCATAGTTAGAAAAGTGAACGTATAAACACAACGCGAGTTCATCATAAGTTCTCCGGAACTGTTAGAACAATTAACAATACACATCCATAAAAAGAAATCCAATATTTTAGTTTTGTTTAGAGATAACACATCAGTATTTTGCTGGTTCAAATAGTTCAGCAGCGAAGGTAGTGGATGTTTAAGGCGTTGACCGCCATAATTAGCACGTGAGAAAGGGATCTGCCATGGTGCCTGTTGACGATATGAATATGTACTTCTATATTCTGGTAAGGTTGCCAGGGTGAGGAATGCATCGAGTTTTCCCAGTATAGCATTTCTATTGTTTAGTAATGTTTAGAATTTATATATGTCACGAGCTCTGATTCTGTTTTTCTGGAAAAACGGTGGCGCATTTTCGAAGAAGGAAACGTTTGCTATTGCCCGAAGGACTTTTTTTGAAGTATTTTGTAGCATTTGAATATTTTGCGCTTGTAGTGTTCTCACATATAAGTGAACAGTAACTGAGGTGCGAATAGAAAAGAGCATGATAAATGAGACGCTTAACTTTAAAAGGTAATGCACTTCGATTCCGATTTAGCACACCAACAACTTTTCGAACCTTTGAGCAAGCATGACTAACGTGTTGATTCCAGGATATCTGTGCTGTGAATATTACGCCTAGGGTTTTATGGATGATGTCATGGTAATTTTAATAAGACCCAAAACAATATTATCTGGCAATGTAGTAGAACTTCTCGGAGCATGAAAAATATCCGCATTTTGTTTTTCTTTAATTGAGGATTAGGCCGTTTGCCTTGGACCATGATCGAAGTATATAGCAAACAGAGCTTGCTATAAGCGTTATTTCATTTAAATCTTTACCTGTAAAGCAAACTGAGCAGTCATCTGCATACGCAAGACATTTACACATATCACTTACTTGTGCAATGTCATAATGTGATACAGGAAAAGTATCAGGCCAACGATGCTACCTTGGGGCAAACCCCCTCTCAAGGTCTTATCGGTGATCTGTTCTCAATAATTCCAACAAACTTACGTCTGCTTTCTAAATAAGATAGGATAAGTTGAGGTGTTATTCCTCGGAAGCCGTATTTTTCTATCTTTATCAGCAGCAATTTATGGTTGACTCTATCAAATGCTTTGCTTAAGTCTCAGTGAAACCTAAAAAAAATTTTTATTCAACGTTCTCTAGAATAAGGTCCTTCTGTATACTTAAAGCAGTTTCCGTAGACCGCTTTTTCTTAAAGCCGTGTTGACAGTCGTTTAGCAAGCTATGTCTTTGCGAAAAATTATCAATACAAAAGTTAACAATTTTTTCGAGTCCCTTTGATAGCACAGGAAGTATAGAAACTGGTCGATAATTGCCAATATTATTTCCGTCAGCTCCTTTGTGAATAACTGTTACTCTCGCTACCTGCCTATTACTCCGGAAAACTCCGGTTGACAGCAAAATATAAAAGACTGTGCATAACTACAAGCGCAAGTCTATGACGTACTTAATTAGCCCAATTTGTAAATCCTCTTCGTCTTGACTGTGCCTATTTTTCAAGGATTACAATGTTGTAATCACCTCTGCTACGCTAGTAGGCTTTAGGAAGAAATATTCTCTTAATGAAGCTCCATGCATTGTATCTCGAATGTCGAGATCTACGCATCCTATTTCAACAAAGAAATTGTTAAAATTATTCGTAAGTTCTGTACCACCTACAAAAGTGCGATCAATGTTCAACGTGTCTGTTCGTGTATTGACTGACGTCCGATTTATTGTTTAGTTTATTTTTTTCCATACTTTGTCACTTCTGCACATACAATCATTGTCAAATATACGGCTGTAGTAGTCATTTTTCGCCTTTTTTTTCTTTGTTCAATTCCGATCAATTTCTTTCTTTAAAGAACAGGTGTAATAGGCCGCTTGCGGTACATTCTTTCTACGCGAATGAAACTGTTGCTGTATAATTCCTTGTTTTCTTCACACTTGAACTATTGTCAGTTAGTGTGGGGAAACACAACATCCAACAATCTAGACCATATTCACTTACTACAGAAAAAAGTATGTCCGAAATACATATAAAGCTCCCTGCACTGCATCGACAATAAATTTCTTCATGAACACTGCTGTAATTCCAGCGTGTAATCCCTACAAATATCGACTGAGCCACGTCTATAAGGCGGAAGTCGATAAGAATATTTTAACCTGCATAAGCTCGCACAATTGCAAACTAGAGTACCAGATTATATCCCAAGATACTTCGAAGACTCGACAGTACCGACACCACGGTCAAACTATGGGAAACAGTGCCTGAGGTATACATTACCCACACTCCTAAATTATTACAATTCGGTTCGTTTCAATCTTTTCTCTTCGTCTCCCAATGACCTCCAGCTGATGTATGTGATCGCTTTGTAGCACTTGTATGACCATTCTATGTGTATTTTTCTATTGATGCTCTTCGTGACTTTTGAGTAATGTATATGATGTGCAATATTATGCACGTACGGAATAAATGCGTATATTTTGAATGAATGAAAGAATGTAAAGCTGCCTCTGCCCAAATGAGGGATGGTGGACTTGCCAAGCTGTCCAATGGATAGCTTTTATTCCGCCACCCCCCATCTATACCTTACAAGATGGAAATAAGCTTTCATTACATTTCAATATATTCCTAAACTCTTTATATTCTGTACCGTCTTTGCAGAAATAATGTTGTTGACTAAGTCGTTCTACTTAAAAAAATAAATATCTCATAACCAGTTCACAGGCAAGAGATATCTTGCGTAACTATCATGATTAGTGCTTTCTTTTTCTCCATCTTTCTCCGTGGCTGACGAGAATTCGCACATTACTTTTCATATCTTTAGCATTTTTAAGTTGTAAAACTTCGAATAAATAATTCTCTTTTTCTAAAGCTGATCTATCTATACTGTCATTGGTTTATTTTGTCATTATGATCTGTTATCTTTACTATCGTGTTTCTTTTTGTTGTTCCTGTCTTTAATTTTAATATTTCTAGCCTCGTTTCCCTGAGGAGTGAACAGGTGCCGTAACTCTCCCGATGATATTTTACAGCATGCTTCATACCCTCCTAGTTTTTCTGCCAATTGTAGACGTTTACAAAGCAACTTGTTAATATGCTTTAAAATAATTTTTTACGCTTTCAAATGTCGATGTATTTCGCACTTGAATTGAATATGCTTCACTGCATGAGTTCACATTGAGATATGTCTACAAAATATTTAGTAAGCCGTACATCAACTTGCATAAACAAATACACTCTCACATAACTCTTATGCGAGAAACATTCACGCTTGTGAAGCTATCATTTGGTTCACTTGCTCTACACTGAGCTCAAACAACTGTGATAGATACAAGAAAAGTTTAAAATAGACGTCGCATGGATAAAAGAAAATAATATCAGTCTGACACGTAACCACAATGAGCCACACTAAAGTGCCAAAGAATGCGAAGAAATGTGCTACGACGGCGCTTGCCCGTTAGGGAAATGGCATGTCAAATACATGTTTGGTGTCGTTAGGGGGTGCCACTAGTTTTGATGGCTTGTCTTTTTTTTGGTTCATCTAGAGTTTCTGAGGGAAAAATGATGAATTCATGCCAGTAACGAGCTATAACTCTTTGCATATCGAAAATTCTTTGCAGAAATCTCTTTGCATACCGAAAGCCTAAGGATCGAAACTTTCAGAGATATTTCTTACCTAAAATACCACAATTAAACAGCGGTCAAACCACCTCATGAGAAAGAGAAATCGGTGTCAAGGAAGTGGACAAGGCTACAGACGAGCTCAATAACGGAAAATCGTCTGTCCAGACTGATAAACAGCGGCCTTCTACAAGGCTTTTAAATCGCAGTTCGCACTGATCCTGCAGCATGTATTTACTGAAGCTTTCTAACGAGGGCGATTGCATCCCTCGTCCGCATGAGCACACACGTTGCTGATTCCGAATCTAGCTTCGGTTGCTACAAGGCTACAAAATGATACAGTTAACAAATGTGGACAACAAGAACTTATGAAAATGTTGGTTGCCAGGTTGGAAGGCGGGATTAAATATATAGTGCGCCGGCATTAAACTTGCGGAATTAAACGCAAGACCATTTTTACAAACATTCACTTGGCAAATGCATTCTGAAATACTATGACGCTCGTTTAGAATGAACAGCGATGATACAAGGGGCTTTTAAAGGCCATTGAGAGGGTGCATGATAATATGCATTTTGGAATATTGGAGTATGTTAGCTTGGGTTCTATATAATGCGAAGCAGTTTGAGTGGGATATCAAAACTGCACGACTAGCCTGGTTCTGGATTAAAGTGGTAGCCTGGGGAATAGGCACCAGAGCTTGGGATTATGGCACAGTACATGGCATCAGTCGCCAGTGGTCTTTGAGAAGATGCAGTGGAGCAGAGTACCCATCGCATACCTCGGTGTCCCGGTTGATAGGTATACACAGTATGCACAGTTTGGACGCAGAAAACTAACGAAATGCGAACCAAAACTTTAGGCTGGACGGGGCAAAATTCATCAATATTTGTGCAAGCCACCATACGTAACGTTTTCTTAGTAGCTAAAATATGATATGTCCTCCAAGTGCTGGATTGCACAAGGACCAATATCCAGTGATTTCACAGAGCTCTTTCAACATTTGTCTGGAATTCCAAGTACGAGCGAACATCGCGGATTAATCTTTTCCGTAAGGTCAAGGAAGGGGCCGTGGGATTAAGCCACTTGTTCTTAAAATAGGTGACGAGCAGGTTTGTTTCCTAAGAGCTCCGCAAATCTTTTATCCTTACATACATTCAATTGATGCTAACAGTAGCCATACCAAAATTTGTCAGCTCCACCGCAGAAAGCGGTCCGTGTTGGTTATCCAGTTTCCTGTTACTCTTCATGGGCTCATGGAGTTACCTCCATGTACCCAGGAAGCACCTCCTAAGAGATGTGGCTGAGACTGTTTTTCTGGTCGCCATATACAGATAAATTTATCAGACAGAATTAGGGAAACGAAGTTCTGAAATGTGTCAAAAACGTGTTGGCACCTGCATGGGGTCAAACATATCTCGAACGAGGAGATATGCTTCCGCCGTGGGGAATTGCTTTTATACTGGCATCCTCCACTCTATTGTTTTTCTGTGCCAGCCAGATGCGTCTGATTCAACCGTTCGCCACCCTCTCCTATCGTCCTTTCCGATCTTCCACAGTCAGATAGCGTTCGCACCTGCTCTACGGTCATGGGGGAGAGCACCATCTGGGTGGCGCCTCCCGACGGAAGTCGGAGCAAGCCCGACAGACGCACGGACAGAGCGTCTACCGCTTTTCCATCGGAACGGCAGCGGCGCACGCTCAGGCACACATGATGCAAGCAGCTGGGTAGCGTCGCATCGCGGCAGCTCACTGAAGTACAGCGCACCCACAGCTCCCATTGGCGAGCGAGCAATTGCACTGGCATTGAAAAAATATAGGAGGCGATGGTGCAGGAAACGAGAGACAGCAGAGCATGTTCTCTTTGACTGTTGGAATGCCCTTCATTGCCCTTCAATACCCGCCGTGGTGTTGGGCTGCTGAGCGCGAGGTCGCGGGATCGAATCTCGGCTGCGGGGGCCGCGTTTCGATGGGGGCGAAATGCGAAAACACCCGCGTACTTAGATTTAGGAGCACGTTAAAGAACCTCGTAATCAGAGAAAGGCGTGCCTCATAATCAGAGAATGGTTTTGGCACGTAAAACCCCATAATTCAATTTTATTTTTGCCGTTCATTGGAATGCAGTGTAAAAGACACTGCAGAAGGATCTTCCAATAGCTTCACACGGCATAACATTTGTACCCGTTCAAGGAAAAACCGTCTCTTATGACGTATTTACTATGTTATATAAAAACGACTACTCTTAAAAATTTCATGGAACTTAAAAATGATCACACTGTATAATAGCAGCGTTTCCTTTTCTTCTCAGGTCACCTTTTCCCTATCCACCCCCCCCCGCCCCCCCCCCTATGCATGGGAAGTGTGAGCGAAGGATAGAACAGCTGTTACTCACTCGTTTGGCGACTCCACCGGCTATGTTCCACCCATTCTCGGCTTTCTCCCCCCCCCCTACTTTCTACCATTCAATCTAGCTTTCCTCTGGGCGCGCACGTTAGTAGAAAGGTAAGCGCCGCAATTTCTGCAAGGCGCTTGCGGGGGGCGACGGATAATTATGGCTACCAAGAGGCTAATGTGGCGGCGCCCAAGGAGCTCTAGAAGTCATCCTGCCCATTCGACGAGGTGCAAAGGTGCAAACAAGTTTCACGCGCCGAATTTATTCTCTGGCGTGTTCCTTTTATTCTACACACGCTCTGAACCACCCCTCGAGCCGGTCTGCCAGATAGCAGCAGCACCAGTGGGAAAGTCGAAAGAAGAGGCAAGGAGAGCTTCGCTTTAAACTTTGAATCCCAGGAAGCTGAAAGCATCTGTAATGCACTATGCCAATATTTTACTTTGCTTTGAGAAGTCTCATTTTTTGTTCCCGAAACTGAGGCCGCTATAGATGATGCGAGCGCAGCTCACTAACCATTCTGTATTACACCTTGCAGATGCCCTTTGCCTGCGAGACTTGGTTGCCGAGCTACAAGAGACGATGGACGCTACCCGCTCTGCTGCCCGCTATGTGCTACTTATGAGCCATAAACTTTTAAATATGGTGGCATATTTCTCCCAAAGGCCTAAATGTTTCAACATTTGACGATTACATCGCTACAGTTCGGGGGTGGTTTAAAGAATTGCGTCAACGATAAGCGCTTGAATAAATTTTACCTTTATGATTTGCCGCGGCTCCATTATTTGCTCAGGGGAAGCTCTGCAATAAATGTACGATTGCTTCTGTGTGTGTGGTGCAATAAGATACGGTGGGCCAGGATAATTGTAGTGATCAAATATGAGTATCAGCAACCAGAGTACATACACCGAAATAGAATGATTAGGCTAGAAACGTCAGAAATGCGAAAGACTGTTTACTACTCAGAAACCACTACAAACTGTCTTGACAGGCTGAAATATATGAGTATCACAAAAAATCTTCAGAACTTATAATCCAGAAGGTATATGTAAAGACTTCATAAGGGAAGAAAATAGGCTAAGAATTTGCCACGCCCTTAACGTGCGACAGCATTCAAGGAACGCTCTATAAAAAGACCTGAATTTTGGGAAATGCTCATGGCAGGAGTATCGCAAAACAGCTTTTCCTGATGAGCAATCTGACAGACAAGAAGTATGTTCACCTCAGCATCGAATGATTTTAGACGGCAGCCATTTCATCCCACTGAAGCTCCGGCACTTTCATGCAGTCACACGTTCGAAGGAATCTTAATCGTCTCGTCGATCTTCAAACAATTTCCTAAAGCACCCCATTTTTAATTGCAGTTCTGAAGTAATGATTACTTATACAGTGTGTAGCATAATTGCGGTTGCCATGATTGCCGGAGAATTCAGCTATATCAGAGACATGGCGAAATTTCCTTTAAACGCTTAAACTACGGTTATAAATTGTACAGCGTTCTTGTTCTCTGTGCCAAGGCCGCTGTGGCCGTGTCTGTGCTCTCAGCGACTTTACTTTTCATTAACTCGATGGCGAAATTTCCTTTAAACTCTTACACTACGGTCATATATTGTACAGCGTTCTTGTTCTCTGTGCCAAGGCCGCTGTGGCTGTGTCTGTGCTCTCAGCGACTTTACATTTCATTAACTCCGCCTCGCTTCTTCCCCTCACAATTTTGCTATTAGCTTATATCGTAATTCACCTGCCTCAGAAAAATATGCTTGGCTATAGTTCAATCCCCAGACAAGGATGAATGTCGCATCAGCTATTGAAATTGGTTTTCGGGCGTAGCAAAATGGGTGGCTTTGCAAGATTTGGCTGTAGTGGATGGCTATATTTGTTATCCTACGTGAAACTTTTACCTATTTAGTATTCGCACATCATTCATTCGGTAGCATAAGCATAATAAGTAATGCTTGATAGCTACATTATTATTTATTTATTATGGCATTGAAGATGTCGGGAATTCCGAATTATGTCACAGTCTCTCTATAATGTTAAATTCCATCAACGAAATAATGAAGTGAGCCACTCCTCTACTTAACAAAAGTGTTCGCTTCTATAGGTATGTTGTACTGATATAAAGGAAGAGGCAGAAAAAAATCAAATATACATAATTTTAAGTTGGGTTGATAGGAAGTCACATGAAACGCCTTTATTGCGTCTAGTGTCACGGACATTCAATAAAGAAAGAAAAATATGGGGTCTCAGAAAATGTGGAATAGACATTATGCGAAAGCTTCGCATAGGACACCAGAAGCATAAACCTGTCAATAAAGTGTTTTTTTTTATTAATCTCTCTTTGACGTAATATTGTGCGTTTGATGGGCGCAGTCGTGTGAACACAATGGAAAGCGAAACCACAGTGGCTGTCGCTCAAAAGTGGTGGCCCGAAGATTATGGCGATTTTGACTGGGAGACGACTGGCTTACTGCCCATATACACTAAGAATGGCGGGAAAGACATGGATGTGAGAGAAGACAAGACAGCGATAGTCTTATCTTATGGAGTGTTCGTGTCCTTTTCGTTGCTTTCCCTTTGGGTATTGATTAACAAGTCCTAGCTGTGAACTTATTCAGATTTGAGCGTAACGAAGGAGGATTACATTGCAGCGTTGAAACCTGGTTATACCTAATAGTAGTGGAATTATTAAATTCTGCATATCGAAATGGTGCGATGTCAATTTGGCCTGATGTAGAAGTGCTCCTAAAAGTGACAGCTCAATTGAGGTATAAACAACATGCGACGTGGTAACTATCCGAAAGCGCTAGCTACAAAGAGGGAAAGAATGTGCTAAGATTGTTACTCACTCGCTCACCCATGTGAGTGTCTAAGCTGCTGCTTTATGAGGTACCTATCGGATTGGCTTGTTCGCATAGAACACTAAAAATACGGAAAATACTAAATTCCGCGCCGTTCGTAAAACACCTGTAATGATTGGTAGTACGTGCTCGTGTAATTTGAGGCGAATACCTCCAATAATCCACCCATATCGAATTTTGCTTACATATTGGCCGAAACCTACATGGAATTTTCTCCAAACGAGGAGGTAAAAGTTTGGCTCGATATTCAACTTCAGCTCGTCCTCATTTGCACTAAGTTCAAGCTTGGTGTCAATTTCACTTCTAGCTCTCCGGATATTGGGAAGTAGCGTTAACTTGTCGCGTAACTTTTTGAGCACTTGATAATGCAATATTTTGCAATAACTGTATTACATGCACGTACAATAAATTTTGCACAGATCTTTGCATTGATGTGCCTCGCGTCTACGGGATATTCGACCTTTGTTGCATTTCTTGTTCTCAAAGTACAGTGAGCTCGATTATGCATGGTTCTGAAAAAAAATATTCGTACCGCTTCAGAAGCGCCTGCCTACGTATTTTGCTGTGAGAAGCGCAAATGATTCATGCATTGCCAAATTCATACACACATCTCTCTCACCCGACTTATATTGTGAAGGAAAAATAAATTTGCTATAAGGTACAGCCCTTCAGGACATTTCGAAACATCTAGTTGCAAGAGCCATATTATATCCGCATGCAGTAGCGTCCTAATACAAAATTGCCATGCATAATTTCCTTTCATTATGCAGAAATTTTCATTTGTTACACTTGTAGGTTATGTCACGGCAGTGGACTTAATATTAAACAGTCCCTTAAATGCACACATATATCTACGGAGCTCTTGAAAACGTAATATATTGCCAATGTCGTCATTAACCCACATTTTGAACGTTGCATGCAGAACATCCATACCATCACGCTACCTTTCACCAAAGACCCTAAAACAAGACATCTTTAATTCGCCGTGACACCGAGGAAGCTAGCTGCAGACCTTGTACAACATAAAAAATAACGTTCAAATGATTAGTTACAACTCTTCAAATTACGGCAGAAACATTAATGTTTCCCTACGTATTCCTCTTAGGATGCCACTAATTTCCACAAAATCAGAACTTGGTGTAACGTAGAAAGCTTAGTTGAGAACTTCCCTAGGACACTCACTAACGAAGCGTAACCTATGATTATAACCTATTTTTTGCTAGATACACACGAGGTTCATTTTTTTTCACAGGGATCACCCGGGAAACCAATTACAAAATTTGTTACGGATAATTATATAAAAACACGATTCTTCAGTATTTATTTGCAGGGCTTCTATTGAAGACAGAAACATCGAAGCCTTGGTGCACATTACTCTTAAGATGCTCCTATTCATCACCTAATCAGAACTTGGTGCCGTGTGATGCTCTTTTAGTACAAAAGTAAATACTGTCGATAACCGTTGTATGGCGCTGTGAAATCCTTGAATAGGTAATTTTCTACACATGTTCATATATGTGGAATCTTCACCTGGCAACGTTTAACGCCAGAACGTTATCTATTGAGCCGATTCTAGCAGTGCCATTGGAGGAATTAGGGGGTAGAAATGGAAAATAATAGGTCTCAGTGAAGTTAGGAGGACAAGAGAAGCATATACAGGGCTGAAAAGCGGGCCCGTCCTGTGCTACCGGGGATTAGTGGAGAGACGAGAACTAGGAGTCGGATTCCTGATTAACAAGGATGTAACTTGTAACATACAGGAATTCTACAACCTTCATGAGAGGGCGGCAGGTCATCTGGCGAAACATAATGAGAGGTACAAATTGAAGTTCGTGCAGGTCTACGCCCCTACATCCACTCATGATGACCAGGAAGTCGAAAGCTTCTATGAAGACGTGGAATCGGCGATGGCTAAAGTCAAAATAAAATACAGTATACTGATGGGCGACTTCAATGCCAGGGTAGGAAAGAGGCAGGCTGGACACAAGTCAGCGGGGGAATATGGCATACGTTCTAGGAATAGCAGGGGAGAGTTTTTAGTAGAGTTTGCAGAACGGAATCACATGAATGATAATGAATGAGGCCGAATGGCGTGACTAGAAATGAAACCACTTTAGTGTCCCCAGTTTTCCCTAAATATGAAATTGTTGCCCTCCTTGGTCTTGCGCAGACAATAGAGCATTTTTACGGGCTTTTCAAATAGCAACCCTAACAAGAGAGTCGAACGAAACAAATAATAATTTGTGCCGGGTTCAGCAGGCTCCGATCTTGTTCCGGTTCAGTTACGTTTCAAATAAATAAAATTTATGACGGTTCCCCACCCATCTCGCTCAACTGAACCGCTTTTTGAAGGATTTCAAAGAGTTAAACTTTATTCTGCCTTATGGCTAAATCCTACCGAGCAGCGATATCCACTTGTCCGCGTGGTACATGCACAGGTTTTGTCAAGAGGTGGAAGAAATGGGCCGTCTAGAGCAGGATAGGCCAAACTCAATATCTTTTTAGATTATTACTGATGAAGTTTCAAGTTTTACAGCTACAGCAGCCGTACAGGTAAAGACCGTCGTCTTAGAGAGTGCCGAGGCAAAAGAGGACAGCAGATGGTGCACTGCAACGACGCGGCCTCCCTCCTTCGCACGTGGCTTTTACTGGTAATTTACACTGATTACGGCCCTGGAAATATGAAATTTATAGAAATTATCGACTATTAACATATTCACTTAAAGCCGCCAATAAGAATACTTGAGAAAAACGACCGTTCAATATTGAATAGAATGCCAGCTGCTCAAATATAACTTTATGCTTTTCTTAAATTTAGGCACTGGGTGGCAATTGAAAACAATCTCTGCAACTAAGTAATGTGGCCACGGGAACACAAAGTAAGAAGATAATTTTTGCTGCCAGCTGCTGAATATATCTAAAATTAAGTTATTATGTTTTGTTTACTGGAGTAAGTGGGTGTGCGTTTGCTGAAAAGCTAGAGGCAGTCGTGTTTCTACAGAGTATCAGTTGTCAGAATTATTCTAGCATGTCTGTGCTCCGAGATATCAGACTCCAAATTTTACTTGTCGTTTGCATGACTACGCAGCAAGAGAGTGAAGATCGGCACAAAACTTCTGCCTGACGTGCCGCGCCTGTTGCGTGCGATGTTTAGTCTGACAACAGGGCGGATGAATAGGCGAAGATGACCACTGCTGCCTTCCCCTCTCTAACTGGCGGAATCAAGATATGATAGCGAGGTGCCCCGTACGCCGTTCGCGTGATCCTGTTAAACGTTAAAACAGGAGGTAATTTTCGGGCACATTTTCGTATTACCTGAGATCGCACCGGGACATCATATTGTAAATGTGTTAGCTTCACTGTCATCTACTGGAGTACTTGTGAATTAGCGGCGCCTCTGCACGGAAGCATAACCAAGAATATCCACGTGGAGCCCCTTCGTGCTAAATGGCTACTTCTGGCTGGCCGAGGTATTCTACCGCTGGAAACATAGACGTGGTACTTTCAATGGCCGAGGTGAACGGCCACGCCTCATTGGTAATGCGGCTGTTCGTGGCTCGCCACCCACTCCATCCCCTTCCAACTAGGCCTGCTTTCTTTAACGGGTTTCGGCGATTTCGCAGAACAGAATCAGTGAATCTTTTGAGACATGCCAGGGAGACAATCGTCGATGAAGACTATGAAATCCACGTTGTTCTGTGTCGAACGTCAAAGCCATGACTCAGCATCCTGCAGATTGCCCATCAGTGCAGTCGCAGCGTCGGAACAGTCGCAAATGGGCTAAGAAAGAATAATTTCCATCCCAATGGCGTTTACCTTCACCAAGACTTAAGTGAGGTGGGCTTTTAAAGGCGGGTTGACTTCTGCCATTATGGCCTGATCAGAATTGAAGAAAAGGACATTTAAAACAGAATAATTTGGACAGATGAAGCTCGGTTTTGCCCGACTGATACTGTGAGTATTGACAACGCGCATTATTGTTCACAAGAAAATCCACGCTGGTTGTGGCAGCACGAGCACCAAATTCGCCGGAATGAGAATGTGTGGTGTGGCACACTCGGGGACATGATCATTCGAGGTTATTTTTTTACGGGCAAATTGAACGGAAAGATACACATGGGGAAAATATTAGGTGTTGTTGTCGGTGACTTTGTCTTCAGTCTTTCCCTGAATGGCCTGCGCCACATGTGGTTCAAGCTGTTCTTTCTTTGTTGCAACGTTAAAGATCGAGTTTATGCAATGTAGCTCAGTGATGGCAATGATATGAAGCACATGATAATATCTGCCTATGCGAGGCACATTATCCGCCCAGAAGCACTGCGCAGAGTCATCGAGTCGACGTGAGAGCGGTTTATGCTTTGCACTGCTATGGAAGGGAGGCATTTTGAACATTCTTTAGGACATTGATATCTTGATACGATTAGTGTTCTGTTGAGATTTGCGCGTGACCACACCAAACATTAGGCCGCTGCATGTAATATACGTTAGCATAGCTGAAACAGTTTTTGCTGTTTATGGTGCAGTTGCTGCTCTTGGATTCAAATAAACTATATATGCTTGGAAATCAGCAGTCGCTTTATTTGCGTACCCCAGGCAATTATCATGCCCACCTGTCTAGTCACTATTGCGTTGGCGCACTGCCCACCGGCTTCTGCGCTCGCACCATAATCTCGGCGTAGGAGCTGCCGCCATCGTTGCAAACTGAGCGGTCGCGTGTTACGACAGCCTTTCCGAATTTCTCAATTTTTCGCTTCACCATCTCAGAGGAGAAGGGGGGCACTTATCATCTTTGCAAATGCATCTGCCCGGTTCTCGGACTAAACGCCACACGGAAAAGCCGCGTCACATCGGGGAGGAGATCTGCGCCGATCCTCACTCTCTTGCATGCACAATCACGCGAACGACAATTATAATTTGGAGTCGGGTATGTCGGAGTACAGACACGGTAGAAAAGTTCTCCCAGCTGATACTGTGTAGAAACACGTCTCCCTCTAACTTTTCGATACAAACATGCCCACTTACGGCCGTCATCAAGTTAACTATTCAATTTAAGTTGATTGGGCTGCTGAGATGGATAATTATCATCTCACTTTGTGTCCTCCTGGCCACATAACTCATTAACACAGGTGGTCTTCGTGTGCCTCCCAGTGCTCATATTAAGAAAACCATAAAGTGTAATTTTGAAAACCCTGTATAAAGCCTTTCTAATTAAAAAAAATATGTTCAAGGAAAATGTGTTCAGGCCCTTCTCTGCCACAATAGATTTGCTGACATTATTCCATGCATGTACTACTAGGCTCAGTATGAAATACCCAACGCACGGCATGGCACAGCTTACACCGCGGTTGGATAGTATATCCCACGGG
This sequence comes from Dermacentor variabilis, assembly GCF_050947875.1. Classification (NCBI taxonomy): domain Eukaryota; kingdom Metazoa; phylum Arthropoda; class Arachnida; order Ixodida; family Ixodidae; genus Dermacentor; species Dermacentor variabilis. Next base: position 63,979,471 of record NC_134575.1, on the reverse strand, counting down.
GCCGTGTTCCCAACCTAAACGGCGAGGGTTCTGTTGTTCTAGTTTCGACCATCGTCCCTTCTTACCTGATTTATCACTGCTTTTTGCCTGCTTTTCCAATTCACTGCGCAATGAATTGGCCTCCAAAGAACTATAAAGGCACATGGTGTGCATATTTTCTGGGAGCTATGCGTCTTTTATTGCTTTACACACATTTTTTTTTATTGCGATGAAGGCTTGCCCTTCAACCGGCGAAATATTGCACATAAGAGACAACTAGTTCGCTGCGACCTTTATATATTATATATAGTGTGATTTTGCAGAGAAAGAGAGAAAAGAGAAACGTAGCCTTAGAACTGTAGTGTAGAAACGTACCTGACGACGCGCCGGTGATAAATGAAGCATCACATTCTGGGGTGACGGTGGTTTTGATTTCCAGTAGCACAAATGATAGCCAGCTCGCACAAAACGTGGCCACTGGTCTAATCAGATCATTTTCCTAAGACAAAGACTTCGCCTTCGATCGCGGAGAGAGAGAGCGGCGGGGGGAAACTGGCACGAGGAGTTGATGTTCGAAACATTAATAGCGTAGCCTTCTCCTCTTATGTTGGGAAGACGGGCCCAATAGGTGTATGTATACAGCCTGGAAGAGTGCTTCGCCACGCACCCAGGTGGGGCGGCGTGGTGGCTATGGCGTTGCGCTACGGCGCCCCAGAATGCGGAATCGAGTCCCGGCCGCGACTAACGCATTTAGGTGTAGCTTAACTGCAAAAACGGCAGTGTAACATGTACTGGGTGCACGTTACAGAACCCCAGGTGGTCAAAATTAATTCTGAGTCCGCGTATGCCCTGTCACATAATTGAATCCTGGCTTTGGCACGTAATAACCTATAAATTCTTTTTTTTTTCGCCAAGTGCACGATAGTTGTAACTGATACTCAGATGGATAGCACACCGTGATAAAGCGTGGCCGCAGTTAGTGCACGATAACATTGAAATAAATACAAACAAAACAACAGAAGGATCCAATTTCATCTAGAACGAAAAATGTTAATTGAAAGAGCAAAGGACAACACTATTGCGCTGCGCATAATTTTCAAGGCATGCAAGCATGATGTGCTCGGTCAAATTATAGACAAATCTGTCCAAATCGAAGAGCGATTTCCTTGGCAGCTAAAGGCGAAACATGCTAACAGCTGGTAGCTATTGTGCATAGGTGACCTTCTTCTTTTGTTTGTTCAGGAACTTAATCGGTATACACAAATGAATATTACAAAACTCCGAATCTTCAATAATGAGATCAAGATTACTTGACGCGTGTTCAAAATTGTTAATATACGCGCACACCTGGGAAAAAGTACTGTTGTTCGAAGTCGAATAAGCGCCAGAATGTGTAAATGCATAGGTATAGAATAGAGGCAGTACAAGCCTATGCTCTAACCTGCAGTCATGAATGTGTTTATTTAGCAATGAGAAACTACAAACTAGGCATACTGTAGTAATGAGCGACTTCAATACAAAAACGGTCATAAGCAGGCTGATGAATAAGAAATTAGCAACTACGGCATCTATTGCAGGACCACTCGAAGAGAAACGTTGGTAGAACTCGCGGAGAGGAATAAACTATGAATAATGAACACCTTCTTTGGGTAGCGTAGGAACAAAAGGTTGACCTGGAAAAGTAATAATGTTGAAACAAAAAATAAAATTTATTTCATATTTTCTGCCGATCCCAGCACAGTGCAGGATATAGAAGTGTTAGGTAAGGTAAATTGCACTGATCAAAGGGTAATGAGTTCTAGGATTCACCTCAATTTCAATAGAGCAAGAGTAAAATTGCTAAAGAGAGAACAGCCTAACGTAGACACAGTAAGGATGAAAGCAGATGAATTCAGGATAATACTTGCCAACAAATATTAGGAGAGACGATGCGATACTGGTAATAATTGAAACCGTACCAAACTGGCTTCAGCAGCAGCAATTGAAGTGGGAGGTAAGGCATCAAGGGACCAGTGGGTGAGCTCGCTCAAGCAACAAAAGACCTAATAAAGAAACACAAAGAACCAAAGTGTCCAACCCAAGAGATCAGCTAGAATTTCTGGAACTGTGTAAACTGATCAGCAAGGTCAGAATAAGTAATATTCGAAACTATACCGTGAGAAATACTGAGGAAGCAGTAAAAAAATGGACGCATCACGAAATCAGTGAGAAGGAAACATTGTATAGGGCAATCGAAGATCTATGGAAGGATGGGAAAACTTTATTCTGGTCCATTATGTAGCGCTAGTTTTCTATACCGAAGCGGGCCGCTGCCACGCTGGGACCCAAAAGCCCGAGCCTTTCGGACGCTTCACGGGTTCGTTAGAGTGCCGATAGCTGTCCCTCGAATGCGAGGCTGTGTACTGAAATATAAGCGGGTGAATATCGTCATCAATTTCGAAAAATAAATTAAAAACAGTGGAAGAATTCTACTACTGGGCCTGCACAGTAGCCAGAGCAGCCACGACAGCTCCATTCGAAGTAGCAATGAACAGATTACACAGGCTCCTTAATATGAAGCAATGATGTTAGAAGAGCCTTGCAAGACATGAAACGGGAAAAAGCGGCAAGAGAAGGCGACATAACAGTGAATTCAATAAAGTATCGAGGAAACAGGACACTTGAAAATCTGGCAGCCCCTCATACGAACGGCCTATTGACTATAAGGATTCCAGAGAACAGGAAGAATGCCACCCTTATAGTAATCCAGAAAAACAAAGAGGTTAAAAAATTGAAAAGTGATAGACTCATTTGTTAACTTCAAGCATTATATAAAATATTCACAAAGATATTCTTCAATAAAGTAAGGCAACGCTTGAATTTTGTCACACATGGGAACAGCATGGCCTCAGGGAAGGATGCTCTACAATGGATCACATCCATGTCATCAATCAGGTAATCGAGAAAACCGCAGAGTACAATCAGCCTCTCTATATAGCTTTCATAGGTTAGGGAAAGGCATTTTATTCAGTAGATACCAGCAGTCATAGATTGATTACGTAATGAGGAAGTAGAGGACCCCTGACTTTATAAACAAAATCATAATTTGTTAAAGCTATGGCCACACTTATCGTCTCCCTCCCCACTAAGGCGAACTATCGCTATCACACTCACCTATCACTATTTTCAGCAAGGTTCCAGTGAACGACTACATCCTCATTGCAGATCCAGAAATTCCGATAAAACTATTCCAAGGCGTTTTCCCTGTAAGCACTTCAAGATTAGAGAATCTAACCGCTAAGCTTTCCACTGCCCTAAATTGGATACCATGAAAATTGGTTGTCAGTATTTTTGAGGACCACGCAAAGAACGATGGAATTAAAAACGTTATAAGTGTTAAGTTAGGAGATAGGAAGAGAGCGGTGTGGATCAGACAGCAAATGGGGATAGCCGATATCCTAACTGACATTAGGGGAAAAATAAAGGTGGCAGGACATGTAATGCGTATATGAGATAACCAGTGGACCATTAGCGTTACAGAATGGGTGCTGAAGTGGGGTGATGAATTCATGAAATTCACAGGCACTAGTTGGAATCGGTTGGCGCAGGACAGCGGTAAGTGGAGATCGCAGGGCGAGACCTTCACCTGCACTCGACATTAAAAAGGCTGATGATGATAATGATTCTCGCGGTCACAACCTAATTATCACTAAGTTTCATTGCTTTCTAAATTTAGTAACAAAACATTGCCAACCTTATCAAGAAATTGGCTGTGCATATAACAAAAGTAAAAGACATTAGTCATCCTTTCTGTTTCACTGAACTGCCGGTAGGTGTCCGCGTCTCTCTCCCACGAGCTTACTGGCGTATTCGTAGGTTGTGCACTCTCCAGTGTAAATCATATTGAGATTGCATTTGCCATTATATGCGTCATTTTTCTTTTCTTCTGAGTAAATGAAAATAAAGAAGTGCAGATTTGTTCGGCTTGTTGTTTCGTTGCATCAAATGAAGTCATAGTGCTGGACTGACATGGACAAGGAAGATTAGAGGAGGCGCCCTAACTATCAAATGGCCAAAAAGTGGAAGTGGACGCTGAATTTTCAGTTCCACAAAATCTATCGAGCACATGAAAGGCCAGCGATCCGTTGAGAAAGACGCGCCGAGGCTGCGCGAAGAACCATCGGCCGCCGCTTGTGCACTGCGCGCAAGGTGTCGCATATCGATTCCCTTTCTCGTGCGGCACAGTTTACATGGGGCAGCCAGGCAGATGCCTCTGTTAAGGGAAGGCAAGCAAAAATATAACTCTTTTCGAGATGGACATGTCTTTGTGCATTGTGATGAGTGCGGGTGTAAGCCACTGTTCAATTATTGCGTAGTCGTGTTGAGATATGCTCATAAAAATTCGAATAAGATTGTAGGAGCAAGCTTGATTGCAAAAGAAGGTGCAAACGGTCCATCGATCCAAGCAAACGCGCACAAAGCATGTAAACTTCAGTTGACTAAGCTGCAGAAGCTACATTTCAACAGCACAGTCACTTACCTATCAAGATGTGCTTCGCAAATGCTCTCTTGGGTTGGGCATAAGTAACAGATGCCGCGATGGCACATATAAAACCAAACCAAACGTTAAAAGGTATGTTGTATTTAAGGGCACTATTCTCGATGAATTATTTCCGGTAGTGCATCATTTTCAAGAGAGTTCGTGCCTCTCTACAATGTACAAAATTTCTGTCACCATAAGGAGGATTTCCGTCGTTATAAAGAGGAATTGCACGTAAAAATACGGAATGTATGTCGTATTTCAAAAGTACGGCAAGTCTTTCCGTTATTATAGTTAAGGTTCTCTACATTAAGTTTTGCGGACATTTCACTACTATAGTGCAGTGGCTGCATTGTCTTGCACGAACCAGACAGAATTCCGTATTTTTCTTGTGTGACAATGTTATCTTTGTTTGCGAGGAACACTATACACGCTGTCTGAATGAGCGATTGTACTCGCAAAATTTCATCTAGCAATATTTTGTTGAACACGCGAACTGCACACATTATGAAGATACGTACACAATGTGAGAACTAGCTTTCTACCAAAAGCTGCATGAACAGATAGTATCAGTATATACACCAGAACACCGTGAATTCTAAGCGCGCCGCCATATTAATGAGCGCTGGTCGCGCCATCTATCCCAAGCACCGCGAAGTAGCAGGTCTGGGCTGCCACGCCGGGAGATGCAACGCGGCGCAAAAGCGAAACTTCGGCTTTTCAGCTGGGCGGAAGGCGTGTGTCGCGTTTTTTCTAACCTGCCATTTTCGCTGCCTCGATCCAATCAAACTTCAAGACCTCATGCAAGTCCGCAATGGCCACACTGAGTGCTGTGCAGGCTGCAGAAGCGAATACATCGGGCAAGTACGCTATTACGTTTGTACAAACCGCGCGCTATATGCTAGAACACGTGTGAGCTGTAATATCTCCGCATTTTAGGCACGTAACCTGTGAAGAAATATACAGCAGTGTGTTGGTGCCATATATTAATAAAGCACGCAGAACATTTTCCTCTGCACTTTCAGTTTAGTCTTTGTCATGGTCACTACTGGGTTGGCCGCGTTTGGCAACCAACTGGCGAGGTCGTATGACAGGACTTATAGACTGCCTGATTAGCAGGCGCCTGCCCTTCACCACCTTGCACAATGAAATCAAAATATATGTTATAGTAAGAACGGCTGTAGTTATTTCCCATGCCATCACTGTTGCGAAGATATAAAGTCCTCTCAAAATGAAAAACACACCAGGCCAATTGTATCGTGCGACCACTTAAGAGTACAACATTCAGAACACAAGCCTACAGCACTCGAACAAGCAGCATATGAAGCTAAACCTGCACTCAATGGAAAATGAGGAACTACAGTAGTTATAATGCTCAACTACATGTGCAGTCAAAGCCCGTATAACAGGGTGAGCATGACAGATGCAGGTGTTGTACAGCTGCTGCAAAAACCATGACAGGGCACATTATATTACCATCCCTACTTAAAGCTGCATCATCAGGGACCCCTTTGTACAATACAACAACCGCACCTCCATTAAATTAGCCCCACCAACTGCAGCTACCTGTTATCAGACCTGTTTCGCCTGTGCGAGGCCATATCGGATTGTTAGCGCTCCCTTAGACAAGAAAACAGTAAAAAAAAAAAACTGGCAAGAACGAACAAAATTTTGTTACAGAATACAACAATAACTAACCACCTTATTTTCCTCGCTATATGAACGGAAAAAGCTTGCGCTTTACCGCGCATAGCAGCCCGCACGCAGTTTAGAGCTCAGGAAGCTCAAATGAATTCGTTACGAATGACACCTGTAACACCGGCTCTTAAAGACAGGCGCGCTGCACGAACACCTTCGGCGACGAGCAGTCGTCGCTTACGTTTTTGTGGACGCATGCTACGTGACGAGCAGACTTCGGTTTACTTTCATTAGCAATAATGCTCACCAGCATGGCAACATTCGATTGCCTACAACTTGTCGTTCACGCTTAATGGTCATGCCGTGCACCAGCTGCAAGTATCGCTAACCGCAAACTCAACTGTTCCGCTTAACCGTCGGGAGCTCTGCATGACTGAAAACACGAAAAGGCTTGTCTTTTTGCTATAGCCAAGGCGAAGCACCGGCACGGAATTCTGCGCTGTATGCTTGTTGTCCAGAAAGTGCTCGGAGCAAACCTGCGTGTTACACATATTACGTTCGTAGGGCGCAAAGTTGAATGTGGCACCAAAATATACAGAGATCGAATACTTACTCGTGCAATTTCACTGGGTTGGTAGTTCTTCCTATTCACAGCAGCTATCCACCGTTGGCACAGCTTGGCATTCTTCGTTGCGGATGGAAATCGGTGCAGGCTGAAAAACCGCACCGGAACGATTCCCTACGTGTGTTGCGCTCTTCGCAAACAGCGCTAAGCAACCTGCTCCTTTTGCGCTGGTTGATTTGGCATCCAAACACGACGCATTGATGCCCAGATGACTTCTTGTACAGTCGTAAAATTTATGAGCGTGAACACGGGAAAGCGTGCCGAACTGTACAATCAGCGCAGTCTAGCGCACGCTGGCAGCAACTTCGCGAACGAGATATTCGCGGCTAAGGCTGTTAGATCAGCGGATGCACTCCCAGCCAGCTCCCGCTCACTGTCTACTTCGCACAGCGATAACGGATAACTGATAACAAAGGCGCGGGCACTAAGCGGCTGTCACTTTCCCATGCATGCGCAAAGCGATAATCTGATGCGGGTTCCCAGCCGCTAAAGCAACATGTGTTCCTTTCCAAAAGGAGTGCCTGGATCTTGGGCGTGCGAATTTGTAACCAATGGCAAGGTTACAACCTATGCAACCTATGCATATGGTCATTTTGATGTTATTACCATTTCATCGCCGCTCAGATATTCTCAACAGTGGAGTACGGTATACCTTATAATTGCAGATCGACTTTCCAGGTGCGAAAAGAAAATCATAAAATTACGTTTTAAAATAACCTTTACCAGTGGTTTCATCGAGGTGGCGCCTTCAACAGTCATGCACTACTACAACTAAAGATACGTTTTGATATCTCGAGGAATGCCATTGCTGCTTCTCTCAATATTTCGCATTGTAGTGGCCTCAGTTGTGTGAAAAATTGACCATAAGCTAAGTCTGCAAAGACGCTCACGTTTTTCGTTCTCTTATGTTTGAATATATTTCATATGTACAGATATGTTTTCAAGTAAAACACTACTGACTAGTTTGCGTGCATAAATGTCAAAGACAAAACACAAGCACTGCACAGTTTGCGGTTAGGAGAATCATTTTATTGAGAGTGGAGGAGAAAGAAGAATTTAGCAAAAATCAACTGCTACTCGCACTACAGTGATAACTGTGGAAAGAATCCTGCACTTAAGGTAACTGTGAACATTTTCGCCTGCTTCTAGTAGCGAGTAGCACAGCCTTTTAGGCGAATGACATCAGCCATCCTCTTCGGTAAAGAAGAGTAGAGGGAGGCAACAAATGCGCCATCTTCACGGAGCCGCTCCCATTCTTCTTGCACCGCTTGCCAAAGGCCGTCAGCATTCGTACTTTGAAGCGGACGTCGCACCAAGCGTTGCTTCATCCGCCCCCAAACATTCTCTATAATATTCAGGTCAGGACTTTTTGGAGCCCACTGCAGGACCTCTACACTTTCGTCTTCCAGCAGCTCCTTGACACGGCGAGACGTGTGTATAGGGGAAAGGTCCTGTTGAAAGATGAAACTGCCGTTGGGAAAGGGTCCTTGGCGAGCGTAAGGCAGCATAACGTCCTTTAGAAGTTCGCTGTAACGGGCGGATGTCAAGTGGCCCTCGATACGGACCAGCGGTCCCAGTCCGAGATGCGAGAGGGCTCCCCAGGTATTTACTGTTGTGCGGCCGCTTGCGGCTACGCTTTGGATATTGGTCGGATGGTGCCTGCAAATAACGAGTGCGCGCACGGACAATAAGCGCAAATGTGCAAAGAGGATATAAAGCTTCTTGAATGAGACTGGCGAACACTAAACTCATTCTAGCATTTGCAGCCGAAGATTTCAATTTCGAGCTGCAGTCGACATCGTTAATTAAGAAGCCATTGATTGCGTGAAGCTTTTCTCCTCTTCCTCCTCCTACATTTAGGATAATTCTATTGAGACTACTCAACGGGAAATAAAATACAAATGTAAGCATCACCTCTCGTTTTCTAGCAGCCAGACTCTCTTCCTTTGGGCTTGTTTGGTGCAAAAGGTGGATTGATCTGTAAATGTTACTCTTTTCCACTCCTCAGACGTCCAGGACGCGTGTTGTTCTGCAAACTGGAGTCGCTTGGTCTTGTGCGTACTGTTGAGGAATGGCTTCTGTGCGGCGACGCGACTGTGCAAGCCCGCTTCTTTCAGCCGGTTCCGCACAGTGGCTGGGTGGGCATTGACTCCGGTATTTTCCATGATTTCATTCGCTGTCTGAAAAGGATCGTCTGCCACAGCCGCAATGATCAATTGATCCTCCTCTTCCGTCGTTGCTCTTGGTCGGCGCCGGTGTGGAGCATCGCCGATTCTTCCTTCTGTCTTATAGGCTTGACATATTCTGTTGACAGTCTTGAGCGGTCGGCCGGTCATGGCCGCAATAGACCGTTGGCTGTATTCTTTCAACGCTAGGTCAATGATGTGCCGTCGCTCTTCGTCGGGTACACGCGCCATGGTGTGGCTCCCGAAGAAGTGAAAGAAAACCGCTCAAGGAATGTTTTTATACGCAAAACTGTATCAGCGTTATCAAAGCATGTGTGTTTTATTTTATGATCAAGAAATTCAACCAATCACAAACGTCTCAACCAGCGAGCGACGCAGAGCTCTTCTTTCGGCCGTTTTTAGCTGCACAGGCCCTTTCGCTCGGTTACACCGGGAACGCCGACGGCGGCGCGGTTAAACCAAAGGACGGGCGCATAAGAGCTGCGCTGTAAACAAAAGCACAAAAACTCCAGAGTTGGACAGCACGTCAGTATTCTTATCGTTACGCGCTCGGCATGTAGGGTTCATATCAGTGCGCCTTTCTTGACCTGTTATCACCACGTGTTGCAGATAGCTAACGCAGCAGATTGCGGGTCTAGAAGGGACAACAGACCGCATTGGTGGCAGGGAGTGCATCCGCTAATCTAACAGCCTTAGCCGCGAATATCTCGTTCGCGAAATTACTGCCAGCGAGCGCTAGACTGCGCTGATTGTACAGTTCTGCCCCGTTCACACTGAGACATTCGGCGTCTGGAGCGGCGTCCAGTTCGGCGGAACCCAGTTCGGCGGCGGCGGGATCCGCCGGAATAGCCTCTTCCGCGCCGATCGCTCCCGTACCGATTTTTGCGGCAGCTGCCGCCGGATTGCCTCGCCGCCGCGCGGTGCTGACCAATCGGGGAGCGCCAAACAGAACTTCCAAAGATGGCGGCCGAGTCTCACGTCATGTCGCAGTCGTCGCAGTCATCAAAGTCCGCCGCGACATCCACATCCGAAATGCTCATCGAACTGGTGCGCAACCACCCAGTCCTCTACGATAAGCGCCACTTGAAGCACAAAGACAACGTGCTGAAGGACGACTTGTGGCACAAGATCGGTCGCGAGCTTCGGCGAATTCTTCTGCGCGTCATGCATCGCCAGAAAGGTGCTTGCCACAGGCCGAGCAGTACTGCCTCTTCTTGCTCGGGGTTCATCATTGTCTTTCCAAGTAATGGTGGAGACGCGCAACATAAACACACGAACTCGACGCGAGCGGCGACAACTGCGCAATTTAGAGCCGCGCGAACATCCGGGATATCCCGCGCTTGATTGGAGGTTAGCACTTTATGGGGCAGATGGCGCTGTATGTCTTTTCGGCGGCGCGGTCCGCAAGCAGTGTGAACTACGCGATTTTCGGCGGCAGGAGAATACCATTCGCTGTAGACGCCGGATTCCTCAGTGTGAACGTACCATTCGGCACGCTTTCCCGTGTTCACGCTCATAAATTTTACGACTGTACTTTGGATCCGCGCGACCGGGCACATTTCCGCGCTTTGGAGTCCTGGAGCTGACGCTTAATTGCCATGAGTGCCGGTCGCCGGCGAACACACTTTGGCAGCCCAGTACAATATGGCGCCGGTCGACCAGGCAGACCGGGTGCGAGAGTATGCGTTCGGTTAGTCTGGGTGCGAGGCTATCGTGTTCTGGTCTATATACGCAGCCTTTACGGCAGTTGCACTTTGCCGCGCATGCGGGCCTTGTAACTCTGATCATATGTGCAAATATATACGTGTGTTTGCAGTTTTCTAAAATATATATGTTCTAGTATATGTGTTTAAGTGAACAAATAGCCGTGGGAACACGTGCCGATGCAAACAAACTTGTGGCATTCAGGTTATCGTGCACTGGGAATGATATTGGTGCCCTACGCCTGAAATTGTGCGCCCCAGAAATCAGTACTGAAACGCAGGAAGTGCTATAACGACCGTACCGGCGTTTTCATTTAGCAAGAAGTGGTCTCGATGGCAAGTGGCGGCCTACGGATCCGAGTACAACGGCCGGCTGAAATTTTCAAATGCGGGAAGCAATAAACCCAATATTGAGAGGCCTTTGATGAACTATAGTATGTTTAACTCACTTCCATAATGTTTCCGAACTATACCGTAGCTGTCAATAACTGGTCATTCGTTAGCAGTGTATTCGAAGGGGCTGGTTCGTTCATGTTTAGAACAAACCAAAGAAACAGCGCGACACAGAACGAGCGAGCAAAGAGCACAGGGCAGAGCCATGACTAGCAACTAAATGCTTTATTGGCAGAAGCAGTATAATTGTGCTCTTTATGTCGCCTTCAGTGATGTCTTTTTATGCTGCTTCTGCAAACAAAGCATTTGTATGCTAGTCGACGCTCCGCCCTGTGGTATTTGCTCGCTCGTCCTGTGTCGCACAGTTTCTGTTTTTTTATATTCTGGACTGTCTAGTCATTGGCACACAACGATTACGCATAATATGCACTGTTCATGCGTTGTCAATGCTTGCAGTAAGATGTAATCGAAAAGATTTGGCGCTTCATGTTGGAACATGAGCGGTGAGCGCATACGTTCTTGTACGGCTGAATTAAGATCCCAAACATGCACGCGCCGACGTGAGTGCGAACTACGGAAGGTGACTGAAGATCAAGTACCTAGTACCGTGCTAATACTGTATGTACCGCGAGAAAGAAAAAAAAGGAAACGGAAAGAAAGAGCGCCCAGTGCCGTGTTGGCGTAACGATTCAAGCTTCATTTCTTTTTGACCCAGCATGCAACACCACTTATTCCATATGCTTATTCCATGGGAAATGTCATGGCATAACTCATTATTTACTCGTCCATTACATGCTATAACCGGCCCAATTTAGCACTATACTATAGTTCGCACTGCTAGCACTACTAGAGCTATACTATTGGAAAGCAATGCATCGCATTGCGTTGCTTTGTACTGCATTGCAACCCTGTTGTTTGCTATCCCCAGCAGCAAATTGTTTCGTTGACCTCCCTGCTTTTCTTGTTCTTGCATTCGCTATCTGTTTGTTTAAAATGCACTACCCTGTGGAAGAGAAAGTCTACTTACTTTCAGAATACAATTATTTGTCAAGCGATTAGTTTACTGTACCGGCAACTACAGCACAAATGCTAAAAGGAAACCGATTCGGTTTTGTTACGCGTTCTCATAGAGTGCGGCACCAAGCGGCAGCGCCCGCTGCACTTCTGATCTAAGGAGCGGTAGACAAACCTGCGCATTTGTAATCAGCCTGGTCAGCCGGCTTTTATCACCTCACGTTGTAAAATTGCTTAGTTTGCCGTAAATATGCCTTCGTTTGTTCTCAAGAGTGGATCGAGGGCCCAAGGAAAAGAATTGACGCATCGGAAGCGAAGAACAGAGGCGACGGATGGTTACGCTGCTTGAGTATCGACATGTTCGAATTGGCAAAGTTGCGAATTTTTCACTGTGTGGTGTACGCTTGTACGCTCGTCATGTGCCGTCAAAGCTCGGGGATATTTGCGCTGACTGTGTTTCATTGTATTTACAAAATTGTGCACGCTCCGGCTTGGAAGAATTTGTCCTGTGTTCGAGTGCACGTATGCGCTTAGACACGCGATAGCCTGCTCTCAACTGAAGTTCCTCAGCCTATGCGAGCTCGCAACCTACTCATGAGATAAGGATATTTTCATTTCATTTGATTTGCATAACGTAGGTGCTAAAATGATGTGTAGTAAGCCGGCTTCGCGAGCAGAAATATTGTTTCATAAGACGAGTAAGGAGTTTCTTAGGGCAAAAATGAGGCATCATTGGGGAAATTGATCACCTATATGTTTAGATCGATTTCAACGGTAGTGCCATTGGCTCGATAGGTGATCGCAATTTCCTGTGAGGCACTAATATCATCTTATTCAATTGCGTTAAAAGCGTAGTGCAAAACAGCATTCAGTTGCGCACTTGTATTGACGCTTGTACCGGCTTGAGAGCGTACTGTATTCAAAAGGGCAAGAACTTCTGTAAAAATACGCAACTGAACGTTCGGAATAATAGCAGTGGCTATCTACGCGTGATCGTTACTTTCTTGCTTGCATGTACGCTTTTTTGCATGCACGACTGCTTCCGGTGCAGCGAGGCGTTCAGCTTCGTATGATCTCTCGTTAACCAAGGCATTCGTGTCAGTAGGCAAGCTGTATATGTTGTATCACTTGAAAAAAAATGTGTACATACAAGAGAAGCGAATGCAGTCATCATTGACTGTTTTTCAGAATAATTCAGTTATATTACTGAGTCAGAGAGTTGATATGCATGAAAATCAGATTGTATTCCTACTCAGCAGGAACAAGGTAACTTGTCATTACTAATTAATCATTTTGTTTACTAAAAGGCAAGTTCATGTTGTCCTGCTGGAGCTGAGAAGAGGTCTGCTGCCTGCAATGGGTCCATCTTTCTCAAGTTTTCGCAGTATTGTTGCTTTCAAAGTGCGCGCACTTTTTTCTCTTATCTTTTTGCTACGTGAATCATTACCATCTACTGAGCTCTGTAGGTGATCACTGTTAGAGACATTGGAGTGCTGGTGTACAAGCAGCCCTTCATTATAGTTGCACATCTGACAGAGTACAGCTGTGGTAGTGTGCGAAGGTGTTAATATATAAACCAAATTAGATTCTCTGAGTTAATATGTTATTAAATTGGACGTCTATCGATTGTGGTTTAGCAGGAAAAAAATGCTGAACAGAGAAAAGAAACTTGAATTTGCACTTGATAAATTATGCAAGCAAATTAATCAGGCCGTTACGCATGAAACGGGACATTTATAGATGTGCTATACAATACTGGAGTCCTGAATAGCTTCAGAGTTAAGGCGCACCACTATGAAGTCTCTGTGAAGCATACAGCAAAGTTCAGCTTTGTAGCAGGCTGGCATCCAGAGAGGTCTTAGTCAAGTTCCAGTGAGGTTTGCTGCTGTTAGGGTGACTGTGTAAAACTTATGATTTAGTTCTAACCCTGAATGAGGCAAACTTGGAAAAATTGAGTTCTTTTGAACAATGGCAGAAATGTATGGGTAATACTTGCATGCATAGACATTACACCGATATTGTTTAACCAAGTGGTGCCCCGGCATGCTAAAATTTATAGACCTATGAATGAATAACGTAAACTTTTCTTTTAACAATAAGGCAACACCTTTTATATTATTAGAGATTTCCATTATTGCGTACTATTATAGTGTAATATTCGTACTAAATCTATTTGACTTTCTCTATAAAACCCTTCACACTTGTGCATCATGAAAAATTGTTATATGAAACATGTCATGCAGCTTGCCAATGTGCGTGAAGTTTTTTTTACAATTTCTGGCCTCGCAATGCAGTAACACTAAAGAGAGAAATCTGCATTATAGCCTTGTTCCGCGACAACACTGTAATGAAGATTTTTCTCTTTGTATTTTTGGCACTTCAAACTGCGATTAGCTAAACCACTGGGCAGGAATATTGGTATCGCTACCGCATGTGGAGCGGTGTTGAAACGCAAACGAGGAAACACGGCTTTGCCTTCTTTGACTGTGTCGCCGGCATTTCTGAAGTACTGTCTGTCCAATAAGTTTGGTTGCGTGGAAGCGTCGTACACTTCTATGCGTTGCTTTCTCTTTCACTGTGGTATCACAGCACATTATAATCCTAATATTCATGTTCTTTTTGTAAGAGATCCATAGTCCTCTCCTTTTGGTATATTTGCAGTCACATTATCTATGTGCATATTACCAGTGCTCCTACTTCTATTTTATTGCAAAGTAACCTACTAGTACCTAAACAATTTTGTATGCCAGAAAACCAAAGGCGAACTGCCAAGCAGTACCAAGCAGCAGCCTCAGTGGAGTCTCAAGTAGACAGATTGAATTGGTCATGCAGAGGTTCTCGGCGTACCTCTTTATTACCAGCTGAACAATTAGGCTCTGTGAAAACTGAATATTTATGTAGCTTCAACCGCGTCCGATTGGCCGTTGCTTCTGCCCTCAGGCAAATGTGGAGGATTATTGCATCCCTCTTCATGCCGCTATGTTTTGTGGTGAGGAACCGCCTTTAACACCAAGTCAGTTCTAGATTTCTTGAGCGATGTCGTCTTGTATGTACATTAAATTCGTAGAGCATCCTCTTTCAAGGGAATGCCGCTGTGAAAATATATTGTATAGCAGATGCCTCCAAGCCTTTGTGTTTCAAGTGCTCTAATGAGGCAGTAGTGCTCTAGCAAATTTTAGAAACAGACATATTTTGTCAAGTTATCGTTCTTTCGCAATGCATGTTATTGCTCATAGTTGCCGTCATTTGTCATTGCCATCATCTTATTACACATAGATTTTACGTACTTTATAGCGACTAATTTTAAGGCCCATCAGTCACATCCCATTAACTTTATAGGAATCATAAGTCCAATGGAAACTCATTAACACTGGTATGGCGCTGCTTGGCCATACCTCGCCCTTGCGCCACTAAACATCACACATTCATTCAAGATTATCACGGCATTTCTTTTTCTAAATTATGTTCCTTATTGCAGTGGGATTACTGCATGTGCAAGTAGTAAATGAAGCACATAGGCAATCAAAAGCGAACAACGTGTAAACTTGGAACATTGATTGTGCAGTCTTATGACTCAAAATAAGTAAAGATTCACCATAAACAATTGGCAATTAACATTTACTTGACACATGGCTCAATCATATAGTAACCATACTGTATGCTCATTCAATGTCACGTACATTTAAATTGTAGTGTAGCTTTCCAGTTTATGCTTCTAGTGTTGCATTCCGTCAGAGGGCTAGTAACGTGTTCCACACGTCCAGCAACTAGCATGTCTATATAAAATAGTAAAAATGGGCCAACTGTATTTTTTAATGATTTCATAGAATGTGTAGGCAGCGCAATTACAAAAATAAAGCCATAGTTTCAACGCACAGTGATGCGACTTTCTCTGCGTATGTTGCAGGTTCAGAAAAGTAAGGTATGGGCTGTTGCCAAGGTGCTGACCAGAAAAGAAAAGCAGTATAATAGGGTCCACACCGGTAATCTCTACCACAGGGGGTGGATAGCACAGCGAGCACCCTCAACTGGAGCCAACCTTGTCCCGGAAGTTGGCGCTTCACGACTTCGCAGCAGCACTTCTTCAGCATGGGTGCGTGGGATTTCTTCCCGTAAAATTTCCTACCTGTTGTACCGTAAACTACCCAAGGAGACCAGAGCAGTGTTGCGAGAAAATGTCTAGAATTTTTGCATTGCAGCGCCCACAGCGTTGCTAACGTAAGTGGCGCACACTGGAAGCACTGATAAATGAGGAAAAAAATTCATGCAAGAAAACACTATCGTATACTGGTTCAGAGTGTCATAAAAGCAGTTGTCAGACGTAGAGACATCCGTTAAAATGTATAAAACCACGAAGAAAAAGTTTAGGGGCAGCAATATTATCTGATCACACGCAATAGTGCACCATACGCCGTGCTTCCAGGACAAGCCGGTGTACGACACTGCATTTCCACTGGCTTCTCATGCATTCGGCGCCATGAACAGCACGCAGCAAAACATATTACAAATCAGTGGTTCACAGTGTCTTCTGTTCCCTTTATTGACGGCAACTGAACACATGGTAAACTGTTTCTAGAGCAAACCAAAAAGAAAGGGCAAGGGCTCTAAATACATTGCATTTTAACGTGGCTGGTACTGCGCAAAGTACTGTGCCAAAGTTGATTTGCATGACGCAAGTTAGGAGCCAAAAAGAGTGATGGTTCCTTGCAAATGACCAACGTATTTTTAGCATGTTGAAGTTCTTTTTTATTCTCATGGCTTTTTTGTGTGGTGGAGACAGCTTTCACAACGGAAGATGAAGCCTTGCAAGGAGTAAATACTTCCTCAAACCAGCTTCAATATATCGTTTGTCTGCATCACATAATTTCATTGCTCTATGGGTGACCCCACAGGTTAACATGCAAGAGTGTTTATAATGTTTGCCATGCATTCTCAAATTTATCTGCAGGTCGAACCTATCTTGAGACTTAAGATACTGTTGCCTTTAGAGAAATTGTGGCTGCGAGCTTGCTTTCTGAGAGTCGGCTTTTGAGAATACAGAATGTGCTCAACATTGTAAACGCCAGAACAAGTTGAGGACTTCAGATCGAGAATCTTCAAAGCCAGACTCAATTAGTGGTGTTATTATTCGGCTGAAAGTTGTTGATTGTTACGTTAAGATGATGCCTTAGCATTACGCTCAATTCTTCACTTGGGGTAAATAGAATTGGTGTGCTCCACATAGGCTGGTGGCATCCTCCTGCCTTAAAAAAAACTGATTTCTTATTCAGTAGAGATTTTCAAATTCCGCATTGCTTATTAGGTGTTGTTTCCTGTTTTATTTTTCTACAGCTTCTTAGATAAACATCTGAATAGTGAATGCAACTTGACATTTTGCTTGATTTTCTAGACTGCACGCCCTTGCTGCAAAACAATTTAACTGCAAAACTTCTTGCACCTTACTCAAAGAATCACTTGAAGCAGCCATGGCCCCCATAACACGCTCGACATGATTATGAAAATCGTAATATTGTTTTCTGATCTACAGGGTGTCCCAACTATCATGCACCAAGATTTAGAAATATGTAAGTGCTGTGTAACTAGACAGAACTAAGGTAATCTTGTTTGTCGTCGATTGGAGATAGACTATATTTTTTTTTGCATTCTGCCTAATTACATAAATACTCCTAATCAGATAGAAACTCCTAATCAGATAGAAAAAAGCGTCAATGACGAAATTGCAGACCAACATGAAAGCCTGCTGATATAGTTTTCTGTTGCTCATTGTGTGCTACATAAAAGTGTTTTTCCTAGAAAGAAGCCCGCGCATATACATAAAGTGTGTTGAGTGGCCAGTCACACAACAACCTTGTGTCGCAAAGATATGAATACAGCCTAAATGAATTTTTTTAACAAAAAGGCTTAGCTCGGAAGGTATCCTTCTTATGCAGCCTGTGGAGACAAGGTTTCTTAGACATGGCCATGGCGCCCAAGAAAGATGGGGAAGCCACAGCAGTTGACTACAGAAGCCAATATCACAAGCAGTTCCTCCAGTGACCCTGAAAATGTCCCCTGGAGCGCAAGTCTAATTCGATACAACCACTTTTTTCGCACGTGAAGCTCCGTCGATGCAGCGCCTATTCCGAGCAACGAAAAGCACTGTCAAACGCTGGTGGAATACTTGGCGCTGTAACACATGTGCTGCAGCCACGCGCCCGTAGCTTTCCGTTCATTGCCAAAGAAAGTTGCCGCTTGTATAGATGCGCCGGCAAGCCATGCAGAAATGCCATGCCGCGAGATTGCAATGAGCGAAGTTTTGTAATGCCGCAGCCCTGCCTGCCTGGGTGTCAGTTTTATGCAAACTTAGATCCGAGCCGATCCCTTGTAGGCCGGTCATGCCAAGCTTCAGCTATTTAATATGTTTTACTATGGATGGCGATAGTTGTCTCATTGCTCTGACTTGTCGATGAGTGCGGCGCTTCCAGCGTGCCAGGCAGCGGCCGGATATGTCGGATACGTCCTGTCGGAGACGCTAAAATTTTACCCTAAACTTTATACGTGACCTGCAGCAGCGCGGCGATCAGTTGTTGTCGCAGCTCTAGCAGACAAATGCGCCGCGAGCGAAACCTTTGTTTGTCGAAGGCGCAAATCTAACACGCTGGCTTTAGTGAAGCCGAACAGCACGCTGCTGGTGAGTCAAGCTAGCGCGTGACGCAACCTGTTTCAGCGGCTCTGGCGTGCGATAAGACGTGTTCTATTCCCGCGACAGCGACACTGCACTGTAAATCGTCCACTTTTCACCGGTGTAGCATAACTGCGCCGGTGAAGAGCGAAAGCAGAACGAATCGAGGCCATGATGTTGAAAGGAGACAGCCAGACAGTGAAAACCGGCTGGACTACTTCGCATTAATATAACATCGCCGGAGCGCTACGGTTTTGCCGCAACACACGAAGTAGCTAACAAAGTGTACTAACCCTTTGGCTAGCAGACATGCGGGACCTGTTCTCTGACACACCGGAATGGAGTACAAGCAAGGAAATCACACAGCACGGGTGCTGGCTCTCCACATTCTTCACTGTACGTCAGTTATGCCGGACAATAATGGCGGTGTCCTTTTTTCATTTCGGCACGGGAAACACCGGTTTTGCGAGCCCTTTGTGAAGCACTGAAGTGTACTTCAAGCGTTAGATTTTGCACAGAGGATACTGCATGTCTAAGTTATCTGAAACGGGGACCTTTAAGCGGTCGAAAATTGCATTGCATCTAGCCTACAACCGTACTTCGGCGACTGCTGTGTATGGCGTGGCCGCGCGGTCCTTATCTTGAAGGTGATCTACGATGCGGGCAGTGTGCGGCAAGTGCTGATGAATTCGTGTGCGGTGTGCTCTGACCACTTAGTTCGCGGTTGAGATGCAGCTCGAAGGTAAATGCTTTCACTGCTGCGGGCCCAATCTTGGAAGCAATCGTTTTATGTGACGGAGGGGCGCACAGGATACCTCGTTGGTTAGGGGTAAAAATGCTTATGCATTTAAAGAAGCCGATACAGAGCGCGCGTCTACTTGGAAAAACTGGAACCGAGATTCTAATGCCTAATGTATTAATGCTGCACATGCATAGGGATTAAAAGCGACAATCCTAATATAAAATGGCGTTATCTAGTCTAACAAAAAATAAAACGACTTCATTTCCATGCATACAAATTCAACAAATCAAGTATAAAAAAGCGTATAGTCAGCATGCAGCGCTATCAAGTGCACACTTCAATGTACCTTAAAGAAGAATAAAAATTGTAATAAAGGAAAAATATAAAAAAGGAAGAAAAACAGAACTTCTGTGACTTTCTACATTTCATATACAGCAATTACCGATGTGTTTCTTCTTTCTTTCCAGTCAGTTGATATATTTCTTGCTTCCGACAATCATGGCAAAGATTTGGGAAAATTTAGGAATAGTAGCTGATGCTTTGGATATTGCATTTACTTTGTTTCTTTGGCACCCCAGAACTATCATTCCTAAGTTTTAACAGCGAAGTTTTATTTACATTCATGCCTAATTAAATCTGTTACTCTTCGTCCACCTATTCATCGCCAATAATCTGATGTGGGTGAAGAATAACCTGGATCAGAACATTAACAACCACAAGAACTACACCAACAAAGAGGAGCACCTCATAGTGTGCTTCATGACAGGCTATCGCGCAGGTAGTCGAAATTACCGGAGTCCTCCCCTACGGCGAGCCTCATGATCAGAAAGTGGTTTTGGCACTTAGAACATCATAATTTAAATATCTTTTACACCCCCCCTTGCTATTTGGCATTTCAAGAAAACACAGGGTAGCCAGAACGGCCAACGAATTTTATAAATTGACACTTTGAAATAGTGAAGAAAATTTGTGGCACATCACTTGCCAAACCAGCGTCTCCAGCGTTACGCGAACCAGCGTCAACCGTATCCTGGTTTCTCGTTTTATTTGACTAGCCATCTCAGGTAAGGTGGGTTACCCGGCGATTTGGTGCATAGTGCTGTTATGATGGTTCCAGCTGGTGAAAATACGCTAACATAGGCACAAGGAAGACATGGTAAGATCACTCGACTTGCAAATAAATTTTAAGTTTATTACAACCTTATGGATTGCTGCCGCTCATGTGCAAATAACCATGCCAGAACACATGGCTAGCGTGTAGCTTTAGTGCCTGGTGTAAAAATTCCAATTCCCAATCATTAGGTTTGACAAAAGGTTCATCTGCGTCGAATTCTGTGCCCAATTTAATGATATGGAAAGCTTCCCATAGCTCTATTTGCAATCTATTTCCCTTATTATCCACGATGGACACAAAAAACATCTGCAACCACAGCTCTGGCAATGCACGGGTAGATTTCCGTTTACCCCCATTGTAAGTAGATCGCGCCAAGAACCGTAGATCGCCACTAAGAACGCCATGTGCATCACTTTATTCTTATAATGTGAAGGCCGGAGGTAAAGTCATGGGAACAGCGCTCCAGAACAACAAACAAAACGAAAGTGTTGAAGCCAGCAGCAGCTATTCTGGCAGTGCACATGCCCATGAGAGTGGGCGTTGCTTCATCAACGACTTGAATAGAACGAGAAGTGGCAGGTGTAAGGACTTCCTTCAGGCGGCAACGAACACGGTTGCTCATCACCGTGATATGGGCTCTAGTATCAACAAGCGCTGGGACAAATACACCATCAGCTTGTAGATCGACTATATTGTGTCTGGCCGGCAGCGTGAGAGACTTTGGTGGAGATGGCCACAATGCAGCATCACCTCCGGCAGCTGCGTCTTAGTTTTCCGAAGGTGTGAGACCAGGTAGAATGACGGCGACAGACGACGGGACTAGAGTAACCTGGACGACGGGCGAAGACAATGCAGGGAACGGGACTGGTGACTGCCCGGCCACGGTGATTGATGGGGTCATGCAGTCGTACCGTCCGTGGCACGCAGGTTCGGCTCGGCTCGCGGCTAGGCATGGCGAGAACCGCAGTCTGGACGAGGGCTTTTTGAGAACTGCATCGAGAACCCGCGGATGCGGCACTATCGCGTGACGTGACCAAGGCGGCGACAACTCAAGTGAATAAGTCGGTAATCGGGTATTCACCACTTCCTCATGCTTCGAGAACCTCGAGGGATCCATTGATTTTGAGTATGTAGGAGTGAAGGACGTTCACTTGGCCGTGAACTGGTCATGGTGCAAACTGACTGTAGCCAACATTCTGAAGTTCTTGGCGCACAATATCCTTAACGAGAGGCGCCACAGGAGGCCATGTATCTTTGACAGGTGGGTACAGAGCAACAGAACACATGGCTTCCTGCTCGCAGCATCCGCACTTCGTCAGCTGCTCTGAAGGCTACAACTGCTAAGGAGAGTCCTGTCAGTCTTCAAAAGACCATGTTGAAGCCGCGTTGGTAAGCCTTCCAAATGACTGATGAATACGATCGTTTTTCACCTGCTCGAAATGTTTGCACCCGTGATCATGTCATTACACGAAGTACAGTTCTTACAGATGAGTAAATTAAAATCGTAATCGGCAGTATCTTTTAGGACATGCCAGACTATTGAGACTCCGTCCTTCAGCGTCAGCCTTGCGGCAGAGTACAAGCGCGTCTTGCGACGTAGGACACGTCAGGCCACGTAGCCATCGGTGGACGTGTGAACTCGTGATGCCAACTATTTCCTGGCGACGACCTTCCGATCCAGTGGTTTTCTGAAGAGATTTCACAGCTTCTGCTGGCAGGTATCATAGTCACAGAATTCTTCGGTTACTCGAAACCACATTGGCGCAGTTCCTGCCAAAAAAAATATGTTCGCCACCATCACTGTGCGATTCCATTTGTTGTGGCAGCTCACTCACTCATACATCTCTAGCGTCTCGTCGACGCCGGCGCCATGGATACCGCAGAAGTTTCTTGAATAGCTCCGATGCGCGAGTGTTTAGAAAGCAGATTTTCATGTTTAATTAACAACAGACCAGCCACACACAACTGTTGCGCGAGACGACTTTGTTAAACCGGTTGGAGGAGGATACGTTTTTTTTTTTGCTTATTGAAATCGCGTAGTTACGGTGAACTGGAGGGACCGATAGAAGAAAGACAATAAAAGGAACTGGACCGTTTAATGGAATGGTGGGCATAGAAAGCAAAGCAAAGCGAAATTACGGACCATAACAGCCACCATGATCGCTGCTTCTCGTACGCTTTAGAGGTATCAAAGATGAAAATATTTGGGATATTAGGAACAATTCGAGCCAAGCACTAAATTGCATCAAACAAGTTGTTAACAATATCGAACTCTCGGAAACATTTACAGTGTTTCCAATAGCGCTGCAGTTTCTATGCATGCCAATAAGCTGGTGCGCTGTACATCCTTATTTTCTGCTGAGATTGCTATTGAAACGTTTTTGAAGCTTTCAAAAACACTAAAGCGTTGTCATATTTAGCACAGTAAAACGAACCACGCGGAGGATGTCAAATTTTCTGCAGGGCCGCTGTGACTCCCCAACTTCATCGCAAACAACTTCGTGGTCCCGTTGGCTAGCATGTGTATCTTTTTGAAATATGCAACATGAATGTAACCTCGGCTTTCATCCTACAATATACGAACACAGCAATAAAATGCTTATCAACTTCAAATTCTCGAAAAGTTTTGCTAAGTTTTCAATACAGCAGCGGCGTCCATGCGGGAATAGTATAAATCGTTCTACGCAAGCTAACCAGCTTGGGCGAAGTACGCTATTACTTTCTACTTGCTTTGTGAATTGTTTTCGCATTGAGTTTAAAGATCTCTTTTTTACATCAGGACGATGGGTTTTAAGAGAAGAGAAATGCCATGCACGCGTAGTGTTTGAAACGTTTTCTAAAGTTCAAAAGGATTTAAAACGTCATCTCATGCACCGCGTTAAAACGCACGATTTGGATGACGTCTGAAGTTATCCGCAGCACCGCGGTAAGTCCACCAGGTCGTCGAACATGACTTCCGAGTACCATCTGCTAGCACGTCAACGTGTCTAATATATGCAGAAGGAATTTCGCCCAAGCTCTCGTCCTACCAAAGGGTATTCGGGTTGACATTTTCGATCGGTATGCTTGTTTGACTACAGTAAGTTGCAGTAGCCCCTGCCTTCTTACTCAGCTTTGCAAAGCTTTTATTAGCCCACAGCAGTTGTTGTGATTGGACAAATCGGACAACATGCGGACACAACGGTGCCCTTATTTATAGCAAATCATGCAGGAAGTATGTGCCGACACAATACAGATTTCTTTTATTCTATGCAAGAAAACGCGCCCTTCTTACTTTATGGTGATACTAAAGTCAAGGCATGCTTCGATAAAGTTGACGTAGACTCAAAGCCTAATTCAACAGACAAGAGAGAAATGGCGATCACACAGAAAGAAGGAATGCAATGCGCATGAACAGTGGGGCTGAGGTGGCTCGGAGGCATGTCCTTTCCAAAAATATGAAAGCAGCCAAGAATGCAGTAAAGTGCTAATAAAAAGGCAACAAGTTCACGGTAAATGTCCAAAATGTCACCAAAAGGTCGCCAAGCGGCCACTATGGACAATTTTTGAGGGCAAAAAGCTGCGGGTGTCCAGTCAGAAACTGCTATGCTAGTATCTTGGCGTTTCAGCACTTCAGGGTATGTATAATAATGTGCCGGACGACACACTGCTTGGCATTCCTAGGAGAAATATGAAGCCGAGAAATACCCTAATCTGGAACAGCTCTTGCAATCTGTCCTTCAATATTTATGCTAAGGAAAGTACAACGTGATAAAATTACTTTTTAACTCAACAAATTTTCGTAGTCACCCACCGCGGTCGTCAATGATTTTTCGTAATAACGCATAAACCTATAGATACTCGTGTGCAATAGCTGTCCTAAATTTTTTTTCCTCCGTGAAGCGAAATCACTATATTCACAATGTTCGTTGAAAAATTCTTTTTCTCTATATTCGCGGCAAAACTTTTTTTTACGTCGGCATTGTTATGTTGCTGCATTGCCATGTGACATTTAGAAAAAAATAGAAAGAGAACGTTACAACAATACGGTTGTGCCCGTGATAACTAGCAGTTGAGAATCGGTGCGGATGAAAATAAAGGAAAACACGAGTAAGAGAGGTGCAAGAGAAGTAAGACGAGTAAGACGTGTAACACGAGTAAGAGAAGGGTGATGGTTTGGTGCAGTTGGTTTTCCAGTTTGG
Source organism: Dermacentor variabilis (assembly GCF_050947875.1). Lineage (NCBI taxonomy): Eukaryota > Metazoa > Arthropoda > Arachnida > Ixodida > Ixodidae > Dermacentor > Dermacentor variabilis. The sequence goes on along the minus strand of NC_134575.1, from coordinate 63,954,716 downwards.
ACTTTGTGGTAGAGCGTGCAGCGGGACAGGGGACACAGAAAACAATGAGGACAAGCGCTTGTACTCGTTTTTTCCTGTGTCACCTGTCCCACAAGTCTGAAAATGAGTATGAGGTAGGGTGCGCTATGGCACCGCAAAACACGCAGCACTCTCTTGCGACGACCCAATGCCAACGATGACCATCTTGTTGGGGACGGCTGCTGTAGCTGTACAACGTTAACCTTCTTGGTATTCATATAAGAAAGAACATTAACTTTTGTGTCTTATTTACTTAGCTTACGCATGCGCCATACGAACAATTCGATAGAATTCGGCAATGTTTCGCTATGGGGTAGGGTAAATTTCGCTCTCTTCAAACGGTTCCCGAGTGTTGGAGCATTGCGAACCAGTTCTCGAACCGTTTTAAATTTTTATTTCTCAGGGAACTTAACAGGAACGAATTTGGAGCGGGGTAAACCCGAACCCAAACCGAACCGTTTTTCTTTCAGTTTCACATCTTGCTTTGAATAATAATTATTTCCCTTTCAAAGCTAGAGATGAAGTCGGAATTCTGCTCCTGCTAAGGCGTTTACGTTCTTCGTTGACGTGCGTTCCTTTGCATGCGACATGTGGCCCTACATTGTTTGTAAGATGGTGACTTAGTAATCAATCTTTTTGACAGCATATACATTATGCATGTGCGTTTCTTGCCGCAAGGATGTCCTTTAGGCAAAGCTGAATAAATTATTCTTGGAGCTTTCGCGTATAAGCGGACATGACTCATCAGCGATAAGACGTGACTTGCCTTGCTTCATTTTGGAACTGAGAGGTTCTTGTTTGCGCGCATTCGCATTTGATATCGGTGGCTTGTCCCAAGAAAAGGCGTTGGAGTTCTGCCAGACTTCACCGATGGCGAATTATAATCTTTGCTAATAACCTTAACTTCATTAGTTGACAAGCTACATAGATTTCACGCATTTGTGCAACAATTTGAGGCCATGGAGTTTGTATTCGGAATCGCCAGCTTGTCTTTTTGTTACCGCTGCAAATGGCAAATTATCGACTGTATACTAGAACGTTTCTTTCTTGGCAAGTTTTTTTACATTTACATATCTCTCACTTCTAGCAAATATCTTTTTTGGCATGATGTACCCGAAGGTATTGTTAACGACTAAGAAATTATTGATTAGGTCACACTTTATTAAGTACAAATAGCAAAATTAAACAGCGAATGGATTCGCAGTGTAGTGGAATGAGTATCCGGTCGAATCTTTCTGTTCACTAAGTGGGAGAATGTATTTGGGCACCCGTGAAAAAGTCCACAAAGTGCTCTGATTGCAGTGATCCAATGAAACAATTCACGTACCATTATTAATTGTGCCTGAGGAATTATGCTATAGTATGGGCGAACTAAACAGTCCTATTTTGAGGTTCTAGTTACTCAAAAGGACCCAAATAAAAGCACTCATATTCTTTTTGTCCTAGTAAGTTGAGAGCATGAGTGCGGTTACGAAAGTTTATTTCTTTTCTCAATGAAGATATCAGTTGTAAATTAAGACAGTAATTCTTTGATCGGGTAATACTGTGATACGGCTGTATTGCAGAAATGGTCATCATAAATAGCGTATAATTATTTGTAGTGTGGCTTGCTACACTTCATATATCAGAATCACCAATGAGTTTCTTGTTCATTTCCAGCCAATTGATACTTATCTTGCTTCCGGCCATCATCGTAAAGATGATGGAAAATATACGAATAGTAGCTGATGCTTTCCATTAGGCATTTACTTTATTTTCTTAGGCACACCAAAACTATAATTTATAAGTTTAAACATCGGTGTTTTGGTTCCATTTATGCCTAAATAAATCTGTTTCTCTTCGACACCCAATTCATCGCCAGTCATCTAATGTGGGACATGAACAATCAGGATCACTACATTACCACAACAAGAACCACATCATCAACTACAACCGAACTCATAGATTGGTTCACGTGAGGTTATCTCGCATCACGGCCAAATACCCGCAATAAATAGTGCCAGTGGCACTGTATATATATATATATATATATATATATATATATATATATATATACACATTGTAATTGGTGCACTGAACAGTTACGAGGGCAACGTCTGTGCGTAACCGAGGAGGCAGGTGACGCAGGGCAGGAACAGCTGGTTGCCCGAACGGCTCACACTTGTGCCAAGCACTGGCGATCCGGCTGGCCCACTGGTTGCACAGCAGGCATGGAAGAGACGATCTGGCTGGCCTTGTTCTTGTGCTCTTCTTCATTACAATTACCCTCGGTGCAAAAGCGGAGCTATCCTGGCGACTTACGACGTGGAGACGAGCGGGTCATAGAATTGTTTCAGGCGGCGCACGTGAATCAACATACCGTCCACGGCGGAGCTTGTCGGATGTCGATGTAAGCGGCTCTATGACATAGTTCACCGGAGAGGTCCGTTCGATTATGCGATATGGTCCATCATATTGCGAGAGAAGTTTTGTCGAAAATCCAGGCGTGGTAGAAGGCACAGACAACAAGACAAGGGTGCCGGGAGCGAAGTTCGGATTCCTAGCGTCGCCATCACGATTGGCTCTTGGCCGTTGTTGGTCAGCGGAGGTGAACTTTCAGGCTAATTGACGGCATTCCTCGGCGTATCGGGCGACGGCTGAAATGGGAGCACATTCTGAAGCATCTGGTGTATAAGGCAAAACCGTATCGATGGTTTGGGAAGGATCGCGACCGTAGAGAAGAAAGTATGGAGAAAATCCTGTGGTACTTTGTGTAGCCGTATTGTATGCGCACGTGACAAATGGGAGGAGGATGTCCCAGTTTGTATGCTCCACTGAAACGTACATAGCGAGCATATCACCAAGGGTGCGATTGAAACGCTCTGTAAGTCCGTTAGTTTGATGATGGTACGCCGTGGTGATCCGGTGAACTATGCGGCATTGAGCAAGCAGAGCTTCAACCACCTGCGACAGAAACACATGGCCTCTATCACTCAGCAGCTCCCGCAAGAATGACGAAGAATGAAACGATGGAGCAGAAAGGATGCAACGTCACTGGCGGTCAGAGCAGCGGTTTCGGCATAGCGTGTAAGGTGATCAACTGCGACAATAATCCATCGTTTTCCAGCGTGTGCTAGTGGTAGCGGCCCGTAGAGGTCAATTCCCACAAGGTCGAAGGCACGAGCAGGGCACGGAAGCGGCTGTAATAATCCGTGGGCCGGATGAGGCGGAGATTTCCGGCGTTGGCATTGCGGGCAATAGCGGACGAACTTTTGGACAAAAGTAAACATTCCTCGCCAGTAGTAACGTTGCCGCAGGCACTCATATGTCTTCAAAACGCCTGCGCATGCACATTGTGGGTCCGTATGGAAAGACGCGCACATGTCGGAACGCAAAGTCCTAGAGATAACCAGGGGCCACATGCGACCATCGGGCTGGTAGTTCCGTCGATACAAGAGTTTATCCCGAACAGCAAAATGGACAGCATGGCGACGCAGGGAGCGGGAGATGGAGGCGAGCCAGAAAAGAGATCCAAAAGAGAGGCCACCCAAGGATCCTTCCGCTGTTCTGATGCGAAGGTGTCGATGTCGACCGAGGATACCGCCTTAATGGTGGAGAGTGAGGCCGTGTCGACTGGCAGCGGAGAGCGGGACAGACTGCCAGCGTCAGTTTGCTTGCGACCTGAGCGGTATATGACGTGTATGTCGTATTCTTGAATGCGCCGAGCCCAGAGGGCAAAGTGTCCAGACGGCTCTTTTAAAGAGGATAACCAACAAAGGGCGTGATGGTCAGTAACCACATGGAAAGGCCTGCCGTATAAATAGGGGCGAAACTTCCAGAGTGCCCAAACGATGGCCAGGTATTCTTTTTCTGTGACGCTGTTTTGCGTTCCGCTTTGGTCAGCGCACGACTGACGTAAGCAACGACGTACTCGGAGTAGCGAAACTTGCGCTGCGCAAGGACAGCGCCAAGGCCAATACCACTGGCATCGGTATGCACTTCAGTTGGGGCGGTGGGGTAGTAGTGTCGCAGTATAGGCGGAGACGTCAGGAGATGGGGTAAGATCCCGAACGCGGTGTCGCATGCAGCAGACCAGGGGGATAGGTCGTTGGCGACACTTAAGAGTTGTGTCAGAGGTGATATTATCGAGGCGAAATTGTGAACGAAGTGCTGGAAGTAAGAACAGAGGCCGATGAAGGCGCGGAGTTCTTTGAGTGTCTTAGGTTTCGTAAATTCTGCAACGGCGCGAAGTTTTGATGGGTCGGGGCGAATGCAGTCTTGTGATACGACGTGACCTAGAATCATGAGCTTGCGCGCGGCGAACTGGCACTTTTTCAGGTTCACTTGCAGGCCTGCGTTGGTCAAGGACGTCAACACTTGCCTAAGGCGAAGAAGATGCGTGCTGAAATCAGGGGCGAACGCAACGATGTCGTCGAGATAGCACAAACACGTGCTCCATTTCAGACCGCGCAAGATATTGTCCATTATTCGTTGAAAGGTAGCAGGCGCATTGCATAGGCCAAATGGCATCACATTAAATTCGTATAAACCATCTCGCGTAATGAATGCAGTTTTAAGGCGATCAACTGCTGACATCGGTACCTCTCAGTAGCCCGAGCGTAAATCCAACGAAGAGAAGAATTTAGCGCCTTGCAAGCTGTCCAGAGCGTCGTCAATGCGCGGTAGAGGGTAGACATCTATGCGTGTTATCTTATTGAGACGGCGATAATCGACGCAGAACCGAATGAAACCATCTTTTTTTGTTACGAGAACCACCGGTGATGCTCACGGGCTATTGGAAGGTCGAATGATGCCGCGCTGAAGCATGTCGTCTACGTGCTCACTGATCACCTGACGCTCCTTGGCGGATACGCGGTACGCGGTACCGGCGCAGTGTCGATGTGGTGGCTGACGGTTGACGAGCGACCCTAAGAAGGCTGAGCGACATCAAAAGAAGAGCGGAATTGGGCAAGCAGGTGAAGAAGCTGGGAGCGCTGTTCGGAAGTAAGGTCATCGGCAATGATAGGTGTGAATAAGTCAGGTGATGGCGGAGCAGAAGTGGAAAGTGCACAGAAGTCGGTGAGCTCTGCATACGAAGCATCCGGTACGTCGGTTATAAACATGTCATCAATGGGCTGAACATGGCCAAATGCTTCGCCGCGAAGAGCCATCAGGGTTGTAGGAAGCGGATTGCAGACAACGATGGCGCTGAAACCGGCTAAAATTTCAAGCGCGGCGAAAGGCAGGAGAACCTCTTTGCCGGTCATGAAGGGTTCTGAAGGAGTGAAGAGGACAGCGCCTTCAGAGACAGCGCCACAGAAGACGGGAATAACGGCAGACGAGTATGGCAGTATGGCGATGTCTTCTTGAAGAACTAGCTTAGCGGGAAGAGAAGTGGCGCCGACGAGGGGCACGTCACACAGAGGCGATAATTCGACTTCAGCACGTGCACAATTGATGACGGCGTTATTTCGCGAAAGAAAGTCCCACCCAAGTATCACGTCGTGAGAACAGGACTGGAGAATCACAAACTCCAGAATATAGAGAACGCCCTGAATAACAACTCTAGCTGTGTATGCTGCTGAAGGCTGAACTGGCTGGGCGCTTGCTGTGCGAAGAGAGAACCCAGAAAGTGGCGTCGTAACTTTTCGTAAAGCGCGAGAGAGGCGTTCGTTTAGGACAGATACGGCTGTTCCAGTATGAATTAGCGCAACGGTAGGGACGCCGTCAACAGTAATATCAACAACGTTCGAAGGCGACAATGGAGGACTTGCACAGATCGATGGCGACGCGGGTTCTTGCCTCCTAAACTGCGGCGCTTAGTTTTCCTCTTGCGTGGGTGAAGGGCGCCGACTCATAGGGGACAACGAGCGGCGACGCGGGGAAGGTGAACGACGTGTAAGGACCGGGTGCTCGGTTGGGGGCCTGTTCGCCTGCCGACTAAAATAAGTGCCGTGGAAAGGCTGCACGTTGGCGTAGGGAGGCGACTGCACAAACTCATCAGAGTGCAGCATGCGGCGGGGGCAGAGTCGTGCAACGTGGCCGTGAATACCGCAGGCAGAACATATGGGCCTGTTGTCTTGCGTGCTCCAAGGATTAGTAGAGGCAGGAGCACGTCGATGAACGGGACTATGAACGGGTGGTGGCGACCGAGGTTGTAGCGCAACGAGTGGTTGACGAGGGGGCTGCGCGGCGACGGATGCGCACGTAAGTGGCGTGGCGGCAGGGTACTGCTGATGCTGCATTGGTAGAGCCTCAGGAACTTGGTCTTCAATAACCCGCCGGAGCGTAGGAGCGAGCTGTGTAGGAGGCTGTTGCCGCTGTTGTAGCTCAGCGAAGGGTAGCAGAGAAAGCTGACGTGCAACTTCCTCCCGCACGAAACTTGGATTTGTGTGAGCAAGGAGGAGCGATTAGAGAAGGCTGTCATTGAAGAGAGGGCCTTGTCAGCCAATGAGGGGCGCCTAGTCAACTCGCGCTGCCTCTTCAACTCGTCGTAGCTTTGACACAAGTATATGAGCTTTGCTACGATGCGCGGGCTCTAGGCGATCAACATTTGGAAAATGTCATCGGCGAGGCCCTTCAATATGTGCTTCAATTTGTCATTTTCGGTCATAGACGCATCCACACGTTTGCATAGGTCGAGAACCTCTTTAATATAACAGCTGAATATTTCACCGGGTTGTTGCGCTCGCTCTCGTAATCGCTGCTCGGCGCGCAACTTGTGGACGGCAGGGTGACCGAAAACTGCAGCGAAACTGGTCTTGAATGCGGGCCAGGACTGAAAGTCGGCTTCGTGATTTTTAAACCACAGGTGAGCCACTCCCTTAAGGTAGAATATAACGGCATTTAACTTGGCGGTATCATCCCATCGATTGTGCAAGCTCACCCGTTCGTACGTAGCCAACCAGTCATTGACGTCCTGTTCATCCGAACCGCTGAAAACCGCTGGAGGGCCTTGCGGGACAGCGCCAGAGCAGGCAACGGCGGGTGGCGGCGGCGTCGCCTGGGGAGAGTCAGGCATGACGGGAGGCAGAGTCCGAGACCGGAGTTCCAGCGTGTAGATGTTCTTGAGTACCCCGCACCTTCCTCCAATTGTAATGGGTGCACTGAACAGTTCCGAGGGTAACGTCTCTTCGTAACCGAGGAGGCCGGTGACGCAGAGCACGAACAACTGGTTGCCCGAACGGCTCACACTCGTGCCAAGCACTGGCGATCCGGCTGGCACACTGGTTGCACAGCAGGCATGGAAGAGACGATCTGGCTGGCCTTCTTCTTGTGCTCTTCTTCTTCATTACAGTATATATATATATATATATATATATATATATATATATATATATATATATATATATATATATTGTGGTGGGTAATATTCATGTGGCACTGTGCGGACTGCCACCCCTGCGGCGCGTGATCCGAGCTCGGGCTGCTGATGCGAAGCGCTAGGACTCGTGATCAAGAGCTACCTGCGATCCCTCGAACGAGCTGCAATAAACCCCGTTTTATTTGGTGGAGCTGCGGGGTGACCCCGGAAGCTGGAACTTCGAAGCCGGACGTTACCGACTGCTGCGACCATGCCTGACGAAAGCACCCAAGAAGATGCACCACAGCCTCAGGCGGTCATCGTGTCCAGTGCGTTGTGCCAGCGTGATCCTGCAATCTTTGGCGGCACCGATGACCATGACGTGGATGATTAGTTGTCATCTTACGAAAGGGTGAGCCAGCATAACAAGCGGGACCATGTCACCAAGTTGCACAACGTGCTGTTTTACATAACCGCTGTCGCGAACCTCTGGTTCCGAAACCACGAACATGATTTCACCATGTGGAGCACATTCAAGACAAGTTTCGCAGAAGTGTACGGGCGCCCCGCTGTGTGCAAGCTTCGCGCAGAACAACGCTTACGGGGGCGTGCACAACATCATGGGTGAAACTTTCACAAGTTATATCGAAGATGTCATTGACCTGTGTAAACGTGTGAATCCGTGAATGTCAGAACAGGACACGATAAAAAACATTATGAGAGGCATTGATGAGGACGCCTTTCAAATGTTGTTAGCGAAGAATTTGCGTACCGTGTCCGAAGTTACCAATTTGTGCCAAAGTGCTGACGAGCTATGGAAACAGCGCGTCTTAGCCCGACGCCCAGCGCCTATGGAAGATTGGTTAACAGCATTGGTTATTGGCGATAACCACACAACTTTGCTGACGCAAATAAAGGAATTTGTGCGCGAGGAGGTCGCGCGACAGCTTTTGATTTTGCCGACCTCGCAGATGCCTTCTCAATATTTGGCTCCAGCGATCCGACAGATAATTCAAGCTCAAGTGACCTGAGCTCTTCCACCTCCGTGTCAGCCGGCTCCCGTAGCCGCGCCTCCGACGTATGCTGAAGCCGTTGCACGGGCGCCTCGTCTGCCGGGATTCTCTCCTCCGCCTTCGCCTCGCCAGGTGCCGGCTCCATTTTTCAGAGCACAGCAGCAGGGTACAAATCATTGGCACACTGCTGACAACCGCGAAATATGCTGTGCCTGCGGTACCCCAGGACATGTAGCGCGCTTCTGCTGCCGGCGTTTGCCGGCCTTCGTGGGCACCCCGCGACCGCCCGGCTCCGGCTTCAGACCATTCCATATGCCTCAGCGACCACCCCCGGAAGTGTATACTACTGATGACATGCCAGCACCGCAGTCGGAGCTCTGTGGTACTCGTCGCTCGCCTTCCCCTGGTCGGCGCTCACTCTCACCCATGCGTCGTAGGCCCAGTGCCAGTACTGCTGAGGCAGAAAACTGATTTCCGCAGTTCCTGAGGCACGAACTGCGTCATCGTCGGAACATCAAAGTCCTCGTTTTCCCCCGCTAACGTTATTGAAGTCTCCGTTGATGGCATCAAATGTCTTGCTCTCGTCAATGCAGGTGCTGCTGTATCCGTGATTAGTTTGAAGCTTTGTCATGCATTACGGAAAGTGACCATGATGAACAGCCAGTGCACAACAAGTTCAGCCAGTCGCTATGGGCACTGCCAGGGAGCTGATTCGACATATTTTGTAGTCGATTGATTTCTTTGTGTTAACTTGTTGCTCCCACGATGTGATTCTTGGTTGGGATTTTCTGTGCCGCCATCACGCCGTCATTGACTGTGCACGTGCTGAGGTTCAGTTCTCCGTTCTGTGCGATTTGCCATCTCACGACTTTCAAGTTCATGATGACAGCAGGATTTGTGTAGCTTCAGATATTGACCTTCCCCCTCACAGCGCTGTATTTGCACCTCTTTCATGCGCATCGCTTACCGAAGCGACTGTCATGTTCTCACCCGCTACCGTCTTCATTCGCCGCCAGCCTATATTGTTGCCTTTCGCCCTCCTCACGGTTCACCATGATGCTGCAGAAATACTGATTTCTAACCCAAATTCATACACTTTGGCTTTGCACTGTGGCGAGACTATTGGTACCACCCAGACTGTGCACGCTGACGTTATTGTGCATTTCCCTTTTCCCGACGACTTTGGTACTGTCAACGTAACAGCACTGACACCCCATGTGCCATCTAACCGAGTATCACCGGGTGTTTTTTGTCGCTCTATTGCCGATGAACTCGAGCCGACACAACGTGAGCGGCTAATTACCCTTTTAAATGATTTTCGTGCCTTTTTTGACTGCAACCAAGCAGTATTAGACCGCACAAGTACGGTCTCTCGGCACATTGAGACCTGACATCACGCACCATTACGCCAGCTTCCGTACCGCGTGTCATCCACCGAGCGTCGTGTCATCACTGAGCAAGTTGAACACATGCTCCTCCTTCAGCGAGGATAGGTGGGCTGCGCTCTTGGGCAGCCCCGAACTCAACGACCAAACCCTGGCCGTCCAGAGTGCCCGCGATCGGAAGTCCCTTGGAAGTCCCTACGTGGGACTAGCCGGGTGTCGCGGGGTCTTCCCTGCGTCTTATCTGCACCGAAATAAAGTTACTTCACTCACTCACCCACGCTTGAACGTGGTGTTATCAAGCCATCCTGCAGCCCTTGGTCGTCTCCCGTAGTACTCATTAAAAAAAAGATCGCTCGATTCGTTTCTGTGTGGACTATCGTCACCTCAACAAGATTACACGAAAAGATGTCTGTCCTCTACCGCGCATACATGACGCCCTGGATAGTCTTCATGGTGCCGAATTCTTTCCTTCTTTGGACTTGCGATCGGACTATTGGTAAGTGCCAGTGGACGAATCCGACCGCTCGAAGACAGCTTTCATTAGGCCTGATGGCCTGTATGAGTTTACAGTATTGCCATTCGGCTTCTCCATTGCGCCCGCGACATTCGAAAGGATGATGGACAATATTCTACGAGGAATCAAATGGAAGACGTGCTTGTGTTATTTGGATGATGTGATAGCTTTCGCGCCTGATTTCCCCGTCACATCTCTCTTGTACGCGAAGTCCTTACTTTCCTTAACACTGCCGGCCTTCGCCTTAAACTGATTAAGTGCCGCTTCAGAGCCCGCAAGCTGACCATACTTGGTCATGTCGTGTTCCAAAGACGGCATCCTTCGCGACCCTGACAAACTTCGTGCTGTCGCACAATTTGAGCGGCCGACTACAGTGAAAGAGCTCCGAAGTTTTGTCGGTCTTCGCTCTTATATCGGCGCTTTGTGCACAATTTTGCCTGCATCATCGCTCCCCTGACGAAGCTCCTGGCTGTCCCTGGTGACCTTCGCGGCTGGACTCCGGCATGTTACCAAGCCTTCACCATTTTGCGTCACCTGTTTACCTCACCGCCTATTCTATGCCACTACGACGTGAGTGCACAGACGGAAGTTCATACCGACGCCAGCGGCTTTGGTCCTGGAGCCGTCCTTGCGCAACCCAAGCCTGGCTTTCCGGAATGTGTGGTTGCATATGCGAGTCGTGCCCCCACGAAGGCCGGAACCACTTATTGTGTCACAGAAAAAGAATGTTTGGCTAGTGTTTGGGCCACTTCACTGGGCACGGCAGCAACAGCACGATGCGGATTCTTAATCCTTTCGTCTATCTTGTGCAGCTGATTTCTACTTCCCTGGTGATACCGACGACACGGGACGGCTCTGGCCCCATGACGCAGGGCATGATAGTGCGGCTGGGCAACCACTCCGGCTCCTTCCGCCCTGCGACGACAGCGGTCATCGAAACCTTCGTCTTCCACCGGAAGTCGACAGGGACGCCACACATTGACGGGACTCCCAGCTTGGACCAGGTGGCGCTTCGGTGCTACTTAAAGCGGGACTGGACCGGCACGCACTTCACTGGGCACGGCAGCAACAGCACGATGCGGATTCTTAATCCTTTCGTCTATCTTGTGCAGCTGATTTCTACTTCCCTGGTGATACCGACGACACGGGACGGCTCTTGCCCCATGACGCAGGGCATGATAGTGCGGCTGGGCAACCACTCCGGCTCCTTCCGCCCTGCGACGACAGCGGTCATCGAAACCTTCGTCTTCCACCGGAAGTCGACAGGGACGCCACACATTGACGGGACTCCCAGCTTGGACCAGGTGGCGCTTCGGTGCTACTTAAAGCGGGACTGGACCGGCACGCACTTCACTGGGCACGGCAGCAACAGCACGATGCGGATTCTTAATCCTTTCGTCTATCTTGTGCAGGTAAGGCGTTACGGCAAATGTATTCGCTCAAATGATCCGTTCCTTGTTATGCTGCCGTGCCCAAGGCTGCTGTGTCCTATACTGTGTGATTTGGCAATGCACGCGGCGGAATTACTGCTACTGGCTGGAGACGTCGAAACAAACCCCGGCCCAGACCTTGAACAGATCTCCAGACAGCTCCAGGCGATTGCCGGAGACATAAAAAGCATTAAAGAGGATCGACTAACATCAATTGAAACGAAACTGGAAAACATGGCTGCCCTTGACCAAAAAATGTTGGACTGCATAAACCAGGTCACCAACCTGCAGAAGGTTGTTTCCTCGCTTGAACTAAAACTGGATGATTTGGAAAATCGCTCGAGACGGTGTAATCTTTTAGTTTATGGAATTCCAGAAGTTGAAGAAGAAGACAACAAATCCCTTGAACAAACTTTTAATGAAAGCATTGCCAAGAACATTCTTCAAATTCAACCTGTCGCCATTGAACGCATTCATAGGATAGGAAAACCTTCACGCGAGAAAACCAGGCCTGTAATACTTAAACTTCTTGGCTTCCGTGAAAAGACTCTTGTGCTAAAAAACTGTCGCAAACTTAAAAATACTGAATACGCGATCAGTGAAGATTTCTCTGTCCGAGTACGCGACATAAGGAAAAAACTGTGGGTTAGTGTAAAATCAATGAAAGATTCCGGTGCAAAGGTGGCGCTCGTTTACGATAAAGTCCGAATCAACGGAGAATTGTTCCAGTGGGATGAAGAAAAGAACTGCCGGGTACCTGTAAAGGCACAGACAAATGCGAGTAAAGGCCAAAAAAACCAGGAAGGAATTGGACCACACCTACGCCCCCGACCGCCCCAAAAACGAAACAAATAACCTTTGCAAACGTAAATGCGCGTAGTATCTTGAATAAGCTTAACGCACTAGAGTCTCTTCTTATCAGCCTAGAGCCCGACTTTATGGCGATTACAGAAACGTGGCTTACAGATGACATACAGGACAAAGAAATAGCCCCACCCGACTATGTGATTGTGCGCAAAGACAGATTAACGCGAGGAGGAGGAGTTGCTTTACTAATAAATAAAAAAATTCCTTTCACTATCTTACCAGAAGTCGAAAATGCTGAAGCACTTTTTTGCAAACTTAGTTTTGGTGCAACGACTATCAGTGTCGGTTGTATATACCGTAGCCCTTCGACTGATGAACGCGTAGTGACATCATTATATCAGTATATGGAACTTCATGTACCAAAATCCCGGCTGATCCTTCTCGGGGATTTCAACCTTCCTGATATCGACTGGCCAACCATGAGTTATCGCTCTCCTTGTTCAGAAATTGTTTTTGATATTATGCTTAGTTTTGACTTGTCACAAGTTGTCAACGAGCCCACACGTGTTCAAGGCAATGCATCCAACATTCTTGACCTCATCTTTCTGAGCAACCACTTTTCGATCAATAAAACTAACTTAGCAGTGCTAGATGGAATATCAGATCACAAATTAACATTATGCACTACTCCCATTCAGGCCGCAACAAATCTTTCTATTTCCCAAACTAGTTATCCAGACTTTATAAAAGCTGACGACTCAAGCATAGTTAATTACTTAGTTTTGGAGTATCAGTCATTTGAAGAACTCGCTAATTCTTCAGACACTGATATAGACGCAATATGGGAAAGATTTAAAGCCATTGTATCCCACTGCATCAATAACTATATTCCAATAAGAACCAAACAAACTAATAAAAATAATCCTTGGATAACACGTGATGTCATTCATGCAAAGCGCAAAGTGAAGCGACTAAGACAATTGCTCAAAACAAAAAAAAGGCCCTCAACATAAACGTAAACTCACGTGTGCTGTCAATGAAATGAAAGCAAAGATTAGTACAGCGAAAGCACATTTCTTTTCAGTTACGCTTCCTAACTTTTTAAAGCATTCCCCTGGAAAGTTTTGGAAGTATCTTAGCCCCCAAAAACAAAGCAACACTCTCAATTCTCAGGAACAAAATTTAAGTTTTGCAAATTCATTAAATACATACTTCCAGTCTGTGTTCACTGCTGACGATGGTCGCATTCCGGAGGTGAATCACTACAACCAGAGACCACTAGGCATGCCAACGATAACTGAGTCAGGAGTCCTGAACTTATTACTATCAATAGACACAAAAAAAGGAAACGGCCCGGACAATATTCCCAACACTTTTCTTCAAAGATATGCCGAAGTCAACGCGAAATATCTACATCTAATATTTAACAAATCCTTATCAACATGTAGCCTTGCAAAGGAATGGAAAATAGCGAAAGTAATCCCCGTTCATAAAGCAGGAAGCAAAAGTGATGTTGGTAATTACAGACCAATATCGCTAACGTCCACTGTAGGGAAATTATTAGAGCATATCATATTAAAGCATATCACGAACTATCTAGAGCAAGCAGAAATATTATCGCCTATCCAGCATGGCTTCCGGCGGGGACTTTCAACAATAACCCAATTACTTGAAGTAACGCATTACTTATCCCAAAGCATTCATAATCAAAAACAAGTTGACTTAATAGCATTAGATTTTTCAAAGGCGTTTGATAGAGTAACCCATCGAAAACTAATCAGTAAACTGAAAACAACTTTAGGCGATGGTTCTATTGTCAATTGGATTGAAGATTACCTAACCAACCGGTTTCAGTATGTTGTTGTTAACAATGAAATTTCTTCCATTGTACCAGTTACATCGGGGGTGCCTCAAGGGTGTGTCCTTGCTCCCACTTTATTCCTTATATTTATTAATGATTTACCCTCTAACATCCGCGTTAAAATGAAGCTTTTTGCCGACGACTGCATTCTTTATAATGAAATTAACTCTATGAATGACCACGTTGATTTAAACAGCGCCCTTCACGAGGTAGTGAAGTGGTGTAAAAAGTGGCAGATGGAGCTGAACATTAAAAAAACTGCCTTTTTATCTATAACCCGCAAAAAACATAGGTCAGACTTCGAATACACAATCAATAATATACCGCTCACCCGAGTTCATGAGCTTAAATATCTTGGCTTGATCATTTCACATGACCTAAGATGGGAATCTCATATTAACAGTATCATACCATCTGCTTTAAAACGGCTGTTCTTCCTCAGAAGAAGACTTCGAGCTGCGCCACCGGAAATTAAACTGCTATCATACAACGCATTTATTCGCCCAGTTCTCGAATATGGTAACACAATTTGGTTTCCTTATACACAACAGCTTATTAACAAACTAGAAGGAGTGCAGCGAAAGGCAATTAGATTCATCTTTAACAAATACAAGAATAGCGATTCACCTACCCAACTGCTAAAACAAGCCGGTATTCCTACTCTGCGAAACCGCGCCAAGCTAGCAAGACTAAAATTATTGTTCGAATTGATACACAATGCATTACGAATAAATACTTCGTTGTATATATCCCTAGCTGACACCAGACCTTCCCGCCATAAGCATTCATTAACACTTAAAGAATATGCATTTCGCACTGACTGTTTTAGATATTCGTTCTTTCCTCTTGCAATAAGAGAATGGAATAGCCTGGACCCCTTCATAACGACTAACACATCGTTGCCGAAATTTATAACCCTTGTAGAAGAGCTGTTGTGCAATAATTAGATTACGTTAGCCGGAAATAACACCACTCAAGTCATTGTATCAAATGAAATCTGTATGAGCATTGTATTTGCCTATGTAATTTCACCCCCTTTTGCCAAATGAAATGTACCCTTGTTTTATTTCCTACCATATGTGTAAATCTGCTTTGTGTCGATTGCAAATATTGTTGAAATCATGTAAACCTGTTTTTATCGCTATTTGTGAGTGTATAATATATGCCCAACCTGTAAAAATCCCGCTGGGATTGACAGTATCTGAAATAAATAAATAAACAAATTTCGCCCTTGTATGGCCATCCGTTCAACGTTGTGACAGACCACCACGCGCTCTGCTGAATCGTGTCACTGAAAGACCCTTCGGGGCGACTTGGACGTTGGGCTCTTCTCGGCTCCAAGAATTTGACATTCGCGTTATCTATCGATCCGGGCGCCAACATTCGAGTGCTGATGCGCTCCCCCGTTGGCCCATGAGATCCGACGAAACGCCATCTTCCCCCAAAGAGTGCCCGGTTGCTACGTTTGGTGTTACTGACATGCCATCTGAACAGAGAAAAGATCCATGGATTGTGTCTCTGATTGAAATTCTTAGCAGTTCATCAATGGCTACATGCCCCTCGAGCCCTTCATCGCCAAGCCACCCACTTCGTGCTAAGGGACGCCATCTTCTACCGCCGAAACTTTCAGCCAGACGGTCGCAAATGGCTGCTGGTCATCCCTCGCCATTTGCCTTCCGACGTATGCACGTATTTCCACGCGGACCCACAACACCGTTCTAAAACAGCAAATAAAAGGTGTGTTGAAACCAGCAACAGTTATTCGGGCAGTGCACATGCGAAGGGTAATGGGCGTTGCTCCCTCAACGACCCGGATAGCACGAGAGGTAGCAGGGGTAAGGACTTTCATCAGGCAGCAACGAACGCGGTTGCTCATCACCGAGGTGTGGGCACCAGTATCAACAAGCGGTGGGACAAATACACCGGCGACTTCTCCATCGACTATATTGCGTCTGGTCGGCAGGGTGAGAGGCTTTGGCGGAGACGCAGAAAATTCCGCGTCACCTCCGGGAGCTGTCTCATTTAGTTTTCCGAAGGTATGCGACCAGGCCGGTACGACGTTGGCCGGCGACGGGATTGGGCTGACCTACACCACGGGCGAGGATTGTGCGGAAAACGGGACTGGTGACCGCTTGGCGACGGTGATCCATAGCGCCATGCGGTCGTACTATCAGTGGCGTGAAAGTTTGTTGCGGCTTGTGGCTGGACTGTTGGATGATGATGATGTGTGGTGTTTTATGGAGCAAGGGCCAGGTTTGACCAAAGCGCGCCATGACAGGTGGTAATGTTGACAATGTATTGTGGATGACATGCACAATGAACTCATCAAGGTAGATGTGATATGGCTGTAAAAGGGCCTAAAACTTATGCTGTAAGTGGAGTGGAATATATAGGTGCTAAAATAACGACGGTGACTAGGATGTGATGTAGGCTATGGCAATGGGCTTTCGTTAAAAGATGACGCAATAGAACCATAACACTGACACCAGAGTTTCAGAACGGCATCAATGACCAGCGGTGTTGGCAGTGTCGGTGACGTGACCAACGCGGCGACAACTGAAGCAAATAGGTTGGTCATACGGTGCTCACCGCTCGGCGATGTTGCGAGAAACTCGAAGGATTCACTCATTTTGAGTATGCACGAGCGGAAGACGTTCGGTTGGCCGGGAACTGGGCACGGTGCAAACTGACTGCAATCGGACATTAGCAAGTTCTTGGCGCACAATAGCCTGAACGAGAGGCACCATAGGAGGGCTTCTATCGTTCACAGGTGGCTACAGAACCATTGTGCACATGGCTTCCAGCTCACGGCGCTCGATCTTCGTCAGCTGCTCTGAACGCTGCTGTTGCCCCGAAGGAGAGTCCTGTCGCTCTTATAAAGGCGATGTTGAAGCCGTATTGTAAGTATTGAACATGACTAATAAAGAAGACGGCTTTTCATCTCCTCGAAATGCTCGCACTGCTTGATCATGCTGTCAACCGAAGTACAGATCTTACAAATGAGTGAAGTGAAGCCGACATTGGCGATACCTTTTAGCATATGTCATTGTTTTCAGACTCCGGCATTTCAGCGGCGGTCTTGCGGCAGAGTGCCAGCACGTCTTGCATATATGCGACGTAGTCTTCGGTGGACGTCTGCACTCGTGATGCCAACTATTTCCTGGCGACGGCCTTCCGACCCAGTGGAAGGGATTTCGCAGCTTCTACTTGTAAGCATCCGAGTCATGGCATTATTCTTTGCGGTTTTGAAACCGCACTCGCGTGGTTCCCACCAAGTTTAGAATACGTTCCTCAGTGACTGCGGTATCCCATTTGTTGTGGCTGCTCACCCGCTCATACATCTCCAGCCAGTCGTCGACGTCGGCACCATCGATACCGCAGAAGGTTCCTGAATCACGTGGATGTGTCAATATGATAGTCGACGCAGTCGACGAAGGCGTTCTCATACTACGCACCGTCTCCTGTGACGTCGGTGATGAACCGAAACGGCGGCCACTATGTCGCTCCGCTCTGAGTCGTTACCGTGCACCTCCACCAAATGTTACGAAGAGGAAGCCCGATGACAAGTGTGTTTACAACTATTTACATGGGGAAACGATAAACGCGCAGGCTGGTACAAAGGTCCCAGCTGCTGGTGACAGCCTATCAGTTCCTTGTCGTCTCACTCTTGCGCGCAACGCTGTAACAATATCATCATCAACCGAATACCAGCACAAAATAAGCAATCAGAGTAGCCGCCTCTAAGGATGTGTAGCAGTTGCCCACTCCATTACAGCCTAAAGTGGCTTGGACCATAGACATCGTCCGTGAAGAGTTGCAACAGTCTCTACCAGTTCCAGAACTACGGCATCTCCTGGGAGATGCGTTTCGGTTCGCTGCTGTCGCCCACCGTCAGTTCCCCCCCCCCCCCCAATGCTCACGCCAGGGCCGCGTAGCACTTCATTTAAGTCCGCAGCTGTCGCCGCCACAACCAGCAAACCCTGCGGGCTGCCCACGCCACTTGCCAAGGAAGATGGATGTTTGGCGCGCTACCGACAGCCTTTCGCTTTGCTATCACTGCAGAAAAGTGGGCCATTACGGCCGCCGCTGCGCAAACCGCCGCGTCTTTGGACTCACAGGCATTTGACGTAAACGCACTGCTTCCAGGCAAAGAACCTCGATAGATCACAGGCTACCTCACCCGGAATGCAATGGAAACACCAAGGACCTTTCCGTTCACCGTCATGAGGGCGCTGCCTGCCGCCGAAGCGCAGACCATACACTGGCCTATCTCCCAGCTGGTCCATAAACCGATATCCGGAAAACTAAAAGCAGAAACCAACACAGGTGTGGTTGTTGTCCGTTGAAATGCCGAAGGTGCTCTCCCACCACGAAAGATACCAAAAAGACCATCTTGACAATGTAGCCACACCAAGACGCCACTAGACGGAAGCTTCGAAGCCAACACTACGCCTTTTACAGAAGACATGACGATGTGACTTAAAATCAGAAAAATGCTACACACCCGTGATACGATGCTATGGCGTAACTACAATGCAATTGAAAACAGCAGTCACCTAGACTTGGCCCTCGACTGTCATGCACTCGCCCCCTTCGTGTATATAATGGCCGACCACTCTGTCATAAGAGGAGATTGCATCACCCAGTTTCAAGAAGTTCAATGTGCCCCAGAAGGCCCTGGAACCAGCACAGCTAGAAGACACATAATAACACCGACTGTGATCAGAATGGCAACAAATACCATACATGACCGGTCTTTTAAAAATTATGGGGTTTTACGTGCCAAAACCACTTTCTAATTATGAGGCACGCCGTAGGAGAGGACTCCGGAAATTTTGACCAACGGAGGTTATTTAACGTGCACCTAAATCTAAGTACACGGGGGTTTTCGCATTTCGCCCCCATCGAAACGCGGCCGCCGTGGCCAGGATATGACCGGTCTTAACTTGCTACCAATGTTATCTTCCAACAATGCTCACAAGCCTTAATTTTCGGCATGAACATCGTGAACCAACAGGGCGCCATCATCGACCCTAAAGAACAAGTTGATAACGCTATCAGAAGACCGATTGATATAACCTGGAGAACTCTCTGGGTCACCATGCCTTGAGTGTACTTGAAGATTAACTCATTAAGCTGTCTCTCGCCAGCATGATGATTTCTGTCGGCTCTGAGGGGACATAAGGTATGGGCGGCATCGTCGAGAGTGACTAAAAGCAGCTCCTCCACCATGAAGCCTTCGAGGGAAGGCGATTTTTGCATCCATGCAAAGCAACTAACCTTCTTGCTCAGCAAGTCTGTTCACGAGTTAAAAACAACTTTTGAGGGGCTAAGCAGACGAGAAAAAATTCAGACACAAACCACATATACGGGCACCCGTATATGCCGTCTTCGTTTCACTTTGTCCTCGTCTGCTTAGCGACATATGCTTTCTTGGCACGGAGTAATAGCGCAAGTACTAGTGAGAAACTTGTGCCACGAATTTGAACACCTAAACAAGATCGTGAAAATTTTATATATAGAACATACGGTAGCAAGCGATCCCCTGCCCTCTTTGATATTAAAGAAACTAAAGCAACGACCTGTGTCCCCGAAATAGCCTTTCTAATTATTTGGAGCCTTTGCAGGCACAAAGAAGCAAGCGTATAAGGTATCCTGCTGCAATACAAGGATTGCTTCGCATTGTCATCAAAGATTGGACAAACATCAATTGCTAAGCATCGCATAATAACCGAAGCATCCACTTGAACACTCTCTCGAAGCATGTACCGAGTATCCAAAACTGAGCAAGACGCCATGAAGCAACAGGTGGATGAAAACCTGCGCAATGAAATTGAAATTATTCAGCCATGCAAAAATGCGTGGTGCTTTCCTGTAATCCGTGTGGATTAGTAGCATAGAGCACTACATTTTTCATGCATTATCATCGCCACACAATATCACGAAAATGGAGGCGTACCCCGCCTCCGAATAGATAACGCACTGGAGTGACTTTATTGTGCAAATGATTTTTGGCTGATAGGTCTCAAATAGGTCTCAGATAGGTATTGTAAAATCGAAGTCGTTGAGAGAAACTCAGATACGATGCCCTTTAATTAGCCAGGCGGCTTTTTTGAATCCAAGGTCATGCGATTTGGCCATTTCTTGGCATGGGCAACATTCAAGCATGTGGTGGACACAGCTTTAACTTCCGTTATGTGGCCGACCTGCTTCGTCTGCTTGGCAATGTTGTTTTTCCCGCAGGTAACGATGAACACATAAGCCGCCTTGAAACAGTCCTGGAGGTAATCAAGTCATTTAGACACACTTTGAAACCTAAAATTGCTACTTTACATAGCAGCTGTTGTTTCTCGACTACGTCATCAGGAAATCTGCAGAAGGCCTCGACCGACAACAGACAGCGGTCACCGAAAAGTTTAATCGGTGCGTCTACAAGAAGACAGTGCGCAGATTGCTTGGTGTGTATGCCTACTAAATTGCTGTTGTCAAGGACTTTTATGCATTGACGTAAAATTATATTTCCGTTACTTCGATTGTGCAGATCAGTTTGTTCATAGTTCCTACAACACGAAAATGGAGAGATCCCGAATGAATACCCACCATTATGACATTCAAGCAAAACAAGTCTGCGAGTATTTACGTGGGGCTGTAATAATATTTCTGGAGGTGGATATATTGCAGCTGTGTGTTGCTGAATGGATATCCTGTGTGTAAACTTTACCCCATGTCAAAAAAAATATTTTTAGTGTCTTCCTGTGCTAGGTAGGTCATTTTGCATACTTGTGACAGTGTTGTCAGCGTCTTTTTATGCGTAGTGGGCTTTGGCTCCAATAAATACAAAGAAGGCTTGCATAAGGTGCCTTGACCACTTTCTTCCGTCTATTTTTTTATCGTTCTATCAAAGAATAGAGAGCACAACAAGGACATAAAAACGAAAAAGTTGGTTATTCGCGCGCATTCTGAAATTGTAATTGGTATTGCCACTACTGAGAAACTCTTCGGGACAGTGGCATACCATTGTCATGGACCATGTGACTTAATGAAATGTGGGGCCACCACTGCGTCGTCTGCGCAGGAAGTGTTCAGGAGCACACGGAACAGTTTACATCGCATTCTAAGAAACCCAATGGGGATGCAAGGGCATTGCCGCTGAATTCCGCCCCGAATGTCTTAACTCCGGCGCGGAAAAGAGGTACCAGAACGCAAAGATGCCCATCCAAAAAGGACGACATAAACAAATACCATTTTCCAGCTCCTGCAATTGCTTCCCGTGCGTGAAGTAAATGAAAACATAGCCTTCGAAATGGTGCTCTGTTAAACTGAGGATGCATTTTTGGGAGTTTCATTGTTTTCTTCACAACTAAGCGTTGCGAGACTGGTGTTTCGTTCAAGGGCGATATCAAGAAATTTAAATACAAGTTCTTTACCAAATTAAAATATAGTAAACTTTCTGGAGCTTTCTCTGGGTGCGGATGATTTACAGTGCAATCCAGAATTAAAACTCTAAATTTAGCTGCCGTAGCGGTCCTAGTTATTGGATTATTGCGCTATTGTCCCGCGGCACAAAGTTCTGGTCACAATCGGACGCATTTTTTTAAAAAAGAACCCAAGCCAATGCGAGAGCGAAACATGCCTCTATCCCTACTGCAGAGTGCCTGGATTGAATCATACAATTCTCCGTTAAAAAATCGGATGTTGGGGCTTAAGTATCAAAACAGGAGCTACACGCAGCTGTTGCTCGAGATGAGTGTTTCTGCCGCTGCGAGGTGGATATGTTTTTTTTTGTTTATATACATAGCGTAGTTACGGCGATTATAAGAGAACGATAGAAGAAAGGCATTATGAGGGACTGAACTACAGAGGATACTACCAATCAAAACAGCAAGCATAGTCACCGGTTGTCGTACACTTCAAAGGTACCAAATAAATAAATATATGGGATTCTAGAAACAACTATCGCCTGGCATACAATCGCATAAGGCTAATACTAATCAATATCCAAGTCTCAAAAACGTTTACTAAAATCCCAATGCAGCAATGTCGTCCTTGCGCAATTTCTGTAGACCCTTCTACGCATGCTAACGAGGTCGTCTGCAGTATCGACGTGCCTGTGCGGCGCAAAAGGCGAGGAGAGAAGGAAGAACAGAACACAGGCACTGACTTCAACTAAGCTTCTACTACGTAGTATTGCTTTACTTTCTACTTGCTTTGCCAGTTCATTTCGCATTTGGTTTTGAAGTATCTTTACATGATCAGTACGATGTTCTCCAAGAGAAGAGAAATGTCACGCACGTGTAGCTTTTCAAAAGTTTTCTAGCTTGAAAAAGCCTCAAAGTTCATACTTACCTTATTGACATCCACGACGCAGGCGACGTCATTTCATGCGCAGCGAGGCTGCGACTCCATGAGTTCATTGAGCACGACTTCGCTGCACGGTTTTCTAGCATGTGAATCTATCTAATATATGCAGACGGAATTTTGCCTCCGCTATCATCCTATGAAATGCTATTCGGGTTGACATTTACGCTCGGTATTCTTATTTAATGGCAGCACGTTTTAGTCGTCCCTGCGTTCTTACTTAGATTTTAAAAGCTTGTATTCGCCGATAGGACTTCTCGTAATTGGACAAATCAGGCAACTTTCTTTTGGGCAAAGGGACGCCTTTAGTCATCGCCAATCAAGCAGGAAGTTTGAGCCAACATGTTAAAGATTACTTTTATTCTTAGAAACATCTGCCCTTCTCACGTTCTTGTGATGCTAGGGGGAAGGCAGCCTTCAATGACGTTGACGTGCAGCCAAAGTTTAATTGAACAGACAAGAGATAAATCGCAAAAACACATAAAAGGAACGACAACGCGCATAAAACGTGGTGCTGATATTTAGTTCTCCGCAGGTTCGTCATCCAAAAAGCGTAAATGTTTCCAAAAATACAGGAAATGTAGCGAAAGAAGCTTCCAACTCAATGTTGCTTCCAAAAAATGTTGCCAAAATGTGGACACTCTGCACAAGTTGGCAATAACATAAGGCAAAGCTCCTCTGAGGCCAAATGGGAAACTGCTTTGCTGTAAACGGCGCATTTTTGCACTTCTGGGTATATTTATTAAGGTGTCTTACTGCACAGTCGTTTCTCTCTTTAGCAAATGTATGCAGCTAAAGAAAGCACCCTCATCGAGTTCATCTCTCCTCTCTTTTGTTTGGTAAGAAAAGCACGAGGCGATAGAATCAATTTTTAGAAAACAGTTATAGGTAGTCGCTCACTTAGGTCGGCAATGAAATTGAGTAAAATTACATGAAAGTACTAATATATGGCTGCAACAACTGTTATAAAGAATTTCGTCCATAAAAAGAAACCCCAAAGACTTCATATCCCTTCAAAAATTATAATTAGGGCCCAGTAGTGGTTGAGAAATTATGAGAAGGCAATCCGAATTGCGGACAGAGCAAATTCATCCGTACTAGGTATAAACGGCAACTACTTGCAATAATAAACTTAAGCAGTGATTTTTGGCGGAATCATAAATCGCGAACAGCTAAGGGTCCGGAGCTTCCGGACTCTGCGTGGTGGCGTAGTTTCTCTTGCTTCGCGCTGCAATGCCTGAGAGCGTGAAATTACAAGTCGGCCACGGCGGCCACATTTCGAAGGTTGCGAAATGCAACATCGCCCGTTTACCGTGTATTGGGTACACGTAAGTAACCGCAGGTGGGCAAAATAATTATGCTGATAAGCTTAGGCAAATAAGCATACGTTAAGTTTGAAATCCAATTATCGAGTATATTTTTCTAGAGTCCTCATTAAAACCGATTTTTTGGCGTTAAATTCTTTATAGACTCAACCTGGCAGCACAATTGATAGCCTTGTATTTAGTCTTTAGCATCTTTTGACCCTCGGGGAAGTGTCAGATTTAAAGAAAACGCAGTCGTCTGGAAATATTCTGAAGCCTACTGCCCACTGACAATGTATCGATTGTTGAGATCGCATTATCTTTATATATTTAGGACATTACAGGGCCAAAGGTGCTCCCCTTCGGAACTGCAGGTGATACCGCTGGACTCCAGAGCAGCATCCTTGAACTTTAATAAATTTAAATCGGTTGGAGATCTAAGAATGAGTTGATTTGACAAAGGCTATCGGAAGATAAACATTTTGCCGATTCAATACAAGTTTGTAGGATAAAACGCGACAGAGAGTTTTAAGAATGGGGTGCGAAAACAATTGTCGCACAACCCATCTCGTGATGAATGTCGACGTTAATCTGATGAGACACGAATCAATGCAGTGACACGCTGTGTCGTCACCGCAGTCACACGTCATGCATGGGGTGTACATGCAGACGGGCTCCTGTTTGGCAGTTGCATATGGACAAGCTGCGTGGTTCAACGGCGCCTTCGTGTTGTCCTCACATGGCGCTGGCGTGAATAGAATACTCAGGGAAACGCCGTTTGATGGCGCTCAGCCTCAATGAAATAATAAACACTTTTTTTGACATTGAAGAATTGTAGATATAAAGTTACCCAAGTTAGTTACACAAGAGGCTTATTCAAACGTGGCGCATACTAAACGGTGCGTGCCCAGTGACAGTAGTTAGCATCAAATAAGCTCACTGAAGAGTGTTGCATACAAATTGGCTTATTACCAGTGATCCATGAGGGCGTCATGGAGGTTCTTGGAAGAGCGGCGCATTCCCTGAGACACAGACCCAGTGGAACATGCCCAGTGACTAAAGTTAACGCCAAGGAGGTTCACTGAAGAGTGGATCATACCCAGTGGCTAGGTCGCTATCCTCTGGGTATTCTTTGTAGAAATTCATTGAACAGCGGTACGTATTTGATGGCGCATTCCTAGTGGCCCAATTTAGTCTTAAAAGGGCTCATTGAGCAGTGGCACATACCCAGTGAACCAGATAGTTGAGACATTTGGTTTCGAAGCCTGTTGCATAAGAACAGAAGCCATATGCGCTGCCCGTTAGACAGTACACTGCCCACTCCCAGTAACACATGCAGGTTGGCGTGAAACCGCATAAGTGATTAGCTGTTCATACGCATTGTAATAAGCCCCTGACCCAAGTGGGCCCGACTTTTAGTTTAACACCTGGATCCGTCACCCAAGCAGCGCGATGCTGTAACCACCTTAAATATCGAACTATTCAGTTTCCCAAGTACGCTGTAAGCGATGAGAGATCGCCGGACAGACTGCAGCTGCAAAATGCGAGAAATGCTCTAATAATACCAATTCCCATAAATGGACCTAACAAATGTGCAAAGACGCCGCGTGCATATAGACTGTTCATGCAGCTATAGCCACAAAGATAAATATTTATGCAACACTGCAATGACACGAACATCAAGGGAAGGAAAATATGACAGAATTCATCTCAGGGACTGTCGACTTTAATGAGATCAGCATTGAAAAAAGTTAGCGACACAACGTATTGCATCCGCAGGAACGCGCCGTGTACAAGGAGTGCAATGCAGCTGGACCCTGGCACCCATCTTTGGCGCTTCCCTGTGGAGATGCTGCGTGATCTAACGGCACTGCCGTGAATTCCACATTGAGTACATTTCTTGGCTTTAGTGATTAAACCGGTACGTGTACGCTGTATACAAGCAGCGTATAGACGCTGCAGAACTCTGTCTCGCCTCACTCTGGATATGCTGCACCAACGAGACGCGCCGCTGCGAAGACTGTACTTGGCCTCCAAAATGCAGGGTACACGCGTGCTGCGAACGCGGAGAAGCACGTGATGAATGAGACATGCAAGGCGGCAGCGATCCTCTCTCGAGCTTCGCTTTGTACATTCTGAGCCATGTATTGGTGCTGCTGAGAAAATCGCATTTGGCCTCTGGATTGCGTGGCGCTCCCATTCGTGTGAACTCTGAGAATTTTATTGTGATTAGCATTCCTTGAGCACTTCACTCACTTTTCAGTAGGTCTATCGATCTGTCCTTGGCTAACCTCCTCTATCCCAGCTTGGGACACTGTGTATGTGTCACGTGGTTGTGAGCCGCTGATATATTAATTTCTTCAATGCCAACTAAATCGACTGAATAGGTGCCACTGAATGTGTACTGCTTTTCAGTTAATGTTTTTACGACGCCAACTTCGTACACAGGGTAAGTGCCACTGCGTTTTAGCCACCGCACAATAACAAAATAATATCGTTTATTATTTATCCCATGCATGGCGGAATTGAAACCGCGTAATAGATAGTAGGACAACCTTGTTTGAATGCACGTTCAAAAGCTGGTCACGCACGGATGTCGCGTGACCCGCTGAAGGTGTGGCGCGTGCAGAAAGAATCCTGACCGGCGGTAATATACGGCTCGTACTTGACGTGCTGCGGTGGTGGCAATAGGGAGCGTCGCTATATGACTTTAGTGCGAGCTGCATTCCCGCCGGTAGTCATCCTGAGGACATTTCTTGTGGAATATCTTCAATTGCTGGCCGGGAGCATTCGCGGTGCCACTCGTTAAAGTGTCAAGTTGATATGCTTGGGGCACCCTTGTGTCGCGGTTCTGATTCTGTCTAGAGATGAATACATAGTAAAGGATCAATTTGATGTTCGTGTCTGACTTCTATCTTGGTAAGATGGGGTTGAATCACAGTGAATGCCACATACCCCATCGCATAAAAGCGGCTGAATACGGATATGGTGCATACGGCAAAGTGGGTGCCGTTTCTACAGAATGTTAAATGCATAGTTGACGCTATGCCAAAGCTCATTAAAAGAACACCGCCTGCTTTAGGCGCCTATAATGCCTGACTGTGGAACTCCTCGCTTGGCGTGTTCAAGCTGTTTATTGGCGCGTATTGCGCGTTTTTTTCTGAAAGGATGCTTTAGTGCAAATACTTTGTGGAACTTATATGGAATATAATACTTTATGTATACCCGTCAATATGTTGTGCGGAACACGAGGATGGTGTTCGCCTGCGTGCTGGTCTCTTTGAAAAAGGGCCGTATGACGAAGATTATCGATTGTTTGCATCGCTACTTCGACATAGATGACGCACCTGGAAGAGTGTAGCTCACATTTAACATCAAAAAACCGTCAGAAGTTGCTTGCATTTCCTCCTAAGATCGCTTTAAGCAAGTGCTGACGGCCGTGCTGCTTAATATATCATTCATATTCACACTTTCTGCGAACGCTCACGTTAACACGAACGTCTGTATGTATGCTTCTAAAAAACAACAGAGAGAGTGAGCCGTTTAAACACAGAAGTCGCCATAGGGCTGGCTCTATAAAAGCACCTCTAAATTCGAAGGCAGCAAGAAGGGCTGCTGAATAATCGGTAAGTAAGTTTTAAGGCATGTGCGAATAGTTCACATTCCCTCCCTTCATTGGCGCGTTAAGGGACAGATCCTATAAAGCAGGTGCTGAACCAATCAAACAGGCTGACAAGTAAGAACAAGTTTATCAGGTGCTGCTAGGTGTTTGCGATCATATGCCGTCTAATGTTCCTGAGCAGTATGCTAATATGCTCGCCCGCAGGCTCCTCCAGAGATGGGTTAGGTGCTACGACACGTGTAACAGCATAGCCAAATTGGGCTGTTGACACGGACGTGATGTAGGAGCTTACTTATTCGAGACGTAACGTAGGCGCGGCCTCGTCAAATTATGCAGCGGTAGGTCTTGCACTGGCTGTCAAGGCACACTAATTAGAAACCACTGCTGCAAATTTTTAATTATGGTTTGATCATTTAATTAAAAAAATTACTGACGATTACGTTACTTCCTAATGCGAAATTTGAGCGCAGCAAATAAGCTGTTTCACCTTTTCGATAGATTGAGGCAAAGAAATCGAGCAACACATGTATGCGCTATCACAGAATTTTTTTTTTCACACGTATTCCTTTAACAAAGACTCCACTAGGTAAGCTTCTGCTTCGGCGGCACGCACCTCTGGATTCTGACGGCGACGGCGCTGGGCCTCTGCTCTGGCAGCTCGTTTAGCAGCAGCAGCAGCAGCAGCAGCAGCAGACGGAGGACTTCCATCGGTCGTCTCGCTCATGGCTCAGAAAGAACTGGCAGATAATTTCGCAGTGGCGAACGGCAGCGGCAATTTCGGCTCGGGCGGTGCACATATACAGATCCGCCGCCACCGATCTGGCTCTCTGATTGCCACCGCACAGGGCGAACGGCAGCGGCAATTTCGGCTCGGGCGGTGCACATATACAGATCCGCCGCCACCGATCTAGCTCTCTGATTGCCACCGCACAGGGGTTGCATTGGAGGAGGAGCGAAGAAAGGAATTAAGTTCGAGCCGGCGCTTTGACAACCGGAGACTCGCAGGAAGAGGGGGGAGGGGGGCGGCGTGTACACCCAGCGGCAAACGATGGGGGCAGAAGCGCGCGCAGCAAGCGGACAACACGATAAAGGGAGGAGGGAAGAGATAGCAGCGACTGACTGATGCCGCTGACGCCGATAGTGAGTCAACCCCAGCTGCGGAGTTGGTTTCAGGGACAACGCCGCCGATGCCGACACAAACAATATGATACCCTCGCTTCCGCAGCGCTAAGAACCAGGTCTAGCCGTGGGAAGGTGGTCACGTATTCGTCGACGTGCCGGGGCCTACGTGAAATAACCGGCGCGTCGGCAACTGAAGAGCACCCTATCCGCCACACAAGAACAGGGGGGGGGACCCTTTCCTCCTCTTTCTGCATGGCGGCGGCGGTGTTCTATGCAGTCACGTTATCTTGACTCTCTAGCGGCGTCAGCGGCATCCAGCGGTATCAGTCGGTCGCTGCTAGCGCTGGGGGGATGAAAGGGGGGCGGAGCTGGTTACGAGGCCGACGACAACGCCGACGACGACGCGAAACCCAGGAACGGACGCCAAAGAGCTGCGCTCTAAAAAATATTCCTTCATTCAGTTAGAAGCCCACATTGTACAGTTGGGCACAACAATCACAAGAATTAAAACATGAAAACAACACAAAGTTGTCCCGTCCACATTAAACTATAGGTTACATCTTGGAATGATGAGGAAAACATACATGCGCGAACATATGCAACACTCGGACTCCACTGATTCCATTCGCGAATTGTAATATGGGAAAAATTGAGTGAACTACTACGTCCGCACGGGATCTTACTTCACAAATTCTTTTGCTTGATCGTGTCTGTGCGATGTATCAAATTTTCTATTACCAGTGTCCTTATCGATAATGATATAGAAAAGCTTTAGCCTTAAACTTCGTTGAACGAACAACAAATTTTCAACATAGTTCGCTCTCAATTCTAGGGGTAATAAGCGTAATGTTAAAAATACAACTGACAAAGTGTGCAGCTCGGTAATGTGTAGGTTCAAGCACCTAAATTAGCGTTTTCCATAATCATCGAGTACTGCAGAGGCATACTAGACAACTGGATCAATATTAGTGATATACAGAGCTTCATTAAAATGTTTTGGGTCAGGCTTGAAGTTACGGTCAATGATATTTAGCACATCCTTTGGTTTAACAGTTGTGTGACCTGTATGTTTGCGCAAGGCATAGATCAAGATTTAGGTTTAGAAAATCCCTCTAATTATTATTTGTAAGAAGAGCCAGTTACACGGGGAATCGGCAGAGAGCTCACGAACTTACAGCTCACCTAAACAGTCTACCTTGGTCACCCTTTTATCCCAGGGCATATATATAAAAGGTGTTTCTTGTTTGATGCAGAGATATGCAAAACATATCGACAATAGTCATACTCAAGGGAAACAGCCAGTATTCCGCTGTATTCGTCCTGTATTGCGCTCTACCATGATAGCTTTTCCAGCAGCGGAGGGAGGAGGCATGGTCCAACGAGGTTGTGCATTATTGAAGATACCATGTACATCACAGCCATTATAATTCTGAATATTCACGGATAATGAAACAAATTAACTTTTACGGTTTTCATCGACACGAACATCTCAGTGTAGTACACCACTCTCGTGTGGACAGGTTTGGTTTTAACTGCTAATCCAGGAAACCTGAACTGTTTTTGTGGGTCATAATCTTCAAGCCCATCGGGATGCACTTTGCCACTTGTTTGATTTTGTTGCGCATATTAGGTCACGTTTTTATAACATGATAGTTACGATACGTTGGCTGCTGTAACAAATTTATGAGCTAAAATAATGTCACGTAGGTGTAGTGATTTGAGTGGCATGCAATTTCTTAATTAGTTATATCTAATATCTTCTATCACATACAATATTGTTAGGTGAGAATAGTACACAAAGCCGATATGAAAATAAAGACCAGGATGTCAAAAAATACAATGCGTATATTTAACAGTAGTATATGAAAAAAAATGTATTTTTAACACTTCATTCCATATTCCTGGGGTTGTTTAGAGTGGACGATACAATTATGTGAAGAACATTCATGTTTGATTCGTCGAGGAACTGCTTTAAAATTACGTTTGTTTAGTTGTATTGTTGCATTGAACCAAAATTGTAACTGTCAGGCTTTTATACAGAATTTATTAATGAATTCATAATGAATAAAAGAAAAGTACCACTTTGAAATTTGTGGCGTTACGCTTCAAATCTATTGAGTTTCTTCTTTCGCGGAACTTTGTCCACAAGAGAAAGATAACTTATTAAAGAAAGAGAGGTCGGCCTAAGCTAGCATATCCTGGCCTGCTACTCTCGACATGGATACGCAAAGAAAAAGGACAGACAGGTGTGCTGAAAGAAGATGATGAGGCAAGAAATATTTGTCCCTAAGGTTCACACTGCGAACAGCGCAAATTATTGTGTGCAGGAACCTAATAGGTGTACTGGCGAGCCTTCTGCACCTATTCACTGCAATAAGTGGCGTAAAACTGCAGTTATTTTTTGAAATTCTGTTATAATACTTCATCCCGAAACATGCGACCTTTTGTTTCCTATACGAAGGATAAATTTAGGGAATGAATATTGCCTCACATTCACTTTTGAAATTCTGAGAAATATTGGCTGCCTTTAGCAACTTTCTAACGGCCGGTGTCCTTTATTAATTTGGCTTATTATTACAAATATCATTCTCGACGCACATACTTCCTCGTTTGTTTCCGGAGTTTCTAGCGTGAAATGTAGGAACGTTCTTTCCTGGAGCCTTGCAGTTTGGCGAAAAAAATGAAGCTCATTCACTGAGTGAATATTTACTTTTTTAACCACAATTACTGAGAGAAAGATTGTGAGATGTAAGTTGTTAACCAATGGAACAATTTTAATTTCCCAAGAGCTTCTTATTTTAGCTGATTATGGGTGGTAAACCGTATGCGTGTTCTGTGGTGATTGGCGCGTGGTGATAAGAGAGATGGCACTCAATAATTACCAGGCGATTGCACTAATTCAATTTTGTTTCAATTTGTTACGCGATTTTTATAAAGTGGTGTCACAGCGCATTACTGGTAGCACCGAAAGTCCTTCGGCGCAAACCATTTCGATACACAAAAAAATAATTCAGTAAAGTCATTTTTGTTGGCAGCAGAAACATAATATTGCCAATGGAGACGAATGGCTAAGTAACGCATTTATTCGCGATTTTAGATATGCATGTGAATTCGCATTGTCTTGTTTTTATGTGTAGATGTGACCTGTCAGACCTGCTCTGATTCATTTCAACACATTTCATCCTTTGCCTATTCGCAAACGCTTTCATATAAAGTAACACTGCTTTTCCAACAGAACTAGTACCGATTCTGCAAAATTTTGCAAGAATGGCAAGGTAAGCGCACTTTTGAATTACACTGAATGGTTGCAATAATTGACGCCAAGTTCCGGAAACAATGTCTGGAGAACAGTAACAATTCTCATTATTAGTCCATCACAAACAACGCAATCTTATATTCAAATGAAAGTGTTGAATGAAGCCTGAAAATTTCAAATCATTTTACAAACGCCATAACAAATATAGGTATCCCGCCAGCACTCATAAGATTAATGATTCTCACTATACCAAAACGAATTTTACACACATAGGAGAAATACTTATTTGTGCAACGAACGAAAACTGTCCAGACCTGAGGGATCGCACGAGTGTAATGATTAAATAACTGAAATTACGTGCTCTTCTGATTTGGAAGCACTGCTATAAAATGGAGCCTTATCAAACGTTCTCCTACCATTTTATTTTTGAATGTCCACTGCACAGTCAAATCCGCAAGAAATGAATGCTCAATGTTTCATTATAAATTATTCTACAATAAGAAAGTTGTTTTGTCCTGTGAAAAATATTGCGAAATATGGTGCATAAGAAATCAACAAATTAGATTTCAAGATCCTCCTGTGCGGAGACAACATACAGAGGAATTAAACTTACACCTCCCCGTATTTGCAGCTAGTGCTGACTTGATTCTTTTTATCAAATTTTGTCCATAACACACCTCATATTTCTTTTCTAGCTTGTTTTGCAGCAGCAAAACTGTTACGAGGGGCCATGACATTTAGTGCCCGGTGAAACATGACAGCATATTTTTGGTAAAAAAAAAGGTTTCATTCAAACGGATTTGATGATATGAAATGTGCCTCTCCTGACGTTGTTGAAATGGCAGAGGGTCATATGCAGCAAAAGTCATAGTCGGAAGGCTCACATAGGAGCCTCTCATTACCCTTTGCGAATCCATACTGCTGAAACACTCACTCATGACGACACAACGTTTGACTGGTAGCGATGATCAATAATTGTTTTATTTCAGTGCACAGCTTCATGCCAGAATACTGACATCACCGTCCACATTACCCGCAGACATTAATGCAATTCCTCAAAATTATCCGGAGTTCTCCGCTATGGTGTGCGTCATAAATATATTGTAGTTTGGCGTGTAAAACCTCACAATTTATTTGTGATCACTTTCTAAAGCACTCCATTCAGTTGGTCCTCCCCGCAGAGTGACATTTGTTTATTAACTGCAAGGATATGGTTGTGTCCCTTGGCTGTGCACTCTGAACTTCACCCCACTGTTACTACTACTATAAATGAGAAAATAACAGTTTAGAAACCCAATAAAGAAACAAAATTTTGCTGTTCATTCAGTGAGCAAAAACACTTGACTAAAAACACTTCTCCAATGGAGTGAGTCCCTCGTATCAAGGCTTATGTTCAACAAAACTGGAAACAAGCTGCAAATGCTTTTGAGCTCACCTTAGTTATTGAACCTAAAGTTAGCATTAAAAATGAATCAATAATGCGCAATTCAAGTATATTTTGCTGCATGTAAAACCGATACCTCCAGTTTCGGTTTGATGGGCACTGGGTGAGGCAATTAGTTATCGGATATTTTTTTAATGAGACATCGCGGTCACGCAATTAATTTTGCAAATTTTTGCTAATAATTTTGCAAACACCATTTAGATCAGAAGAATCTAAAAAAAGTCACCTTCCTTGCAACAACATTCTAGTTCAACTTGGCGTCGTAGCTTACGTCCCAACGTGTGGTACGTAATAAATGTATGCTAGGCGTGTTTGTCATGTAATCAGCGACCATAGAGGCTGTGGCACGGTGTCGGAGGTCGACTAGAAAGGAGGTGCGAGTATTCGGTTTGTGTACCTAGGCAAATGCATGCTAAATGTAGACGTCGCTTTGCCTAAATGGAAGTGAACAGTTTGCATGGAAATGCCGTACACAATAAAGGGTGCGCATACTTCGAAGCACAAGTAGGCCAAAGCCGGCGTAGAGGAACACCCGGAACCACAGTTTTCAAAGCGCATCTTCCTCCACCGGAGTAGAGTAACGATTAAAGAAACAGAGACAAGGACGGTAACAGCACGTGTTTTCTGCATATAAAAATTATTGGGCAATTTCTCTAGAAGGTAAATATAATGACAGCATTACAATTTCAATTTGTGGAACGACCTTATTACTTTTCGAAACGAGATCAGGATGCCTTCGAACACGCATCTATACAGCGATATATAAGAAAAATGAAGAAATATGTGCTTGCTGCTATAAAGCTAGGCAAACGATGGAGAATCTTTCAACGATGCATTTTAAACGATGGAGCATGTTTTTAGAGACGCCGCGAAAGTAGGTGCATTCGAAGAAAAAGGTCGCGTCAACTTGAGTACCGTGGAACGAATACATCGGATAGGAAAAAAAGAGCGCCCGGCCTCGACCTGTATTTCTCAGGTTGTATGACCATAGAGAAAAAGCTAAAATTTACAAACAATGCAGAAAGCTTAAGGGCAGCAGCGTCTCCATTTCTGATGATTTTTAAAAGAAAGATGCTCTGGGATTGCGCGAAACAAGAAAGGGAGGACGGGCATCGTGTGCGCTTGAATTACAACAAACTACATGTGGACTCTGAGGTGTGAAGGTTCCGCATCCTAACAGACGCCCTGCTGCTGCTAGGGGTAAGTGACGCAACAAAATATGTGACTCGAATGCCTTCCGCTTGATCAGTTCGAACGCTAGAAGCTTAGTAAACAAAATTGGAGACTTAGAATGCATCCTGGCTAATTACGATCCTCATGTGCTTGCAATAACCGAAACGTGGCTGCGGCGCGAAATGCAAGACCAAGAGCATGTACCACCTAATTATAAAATCATACGATGAGACCGCGATGCTCGTGGGGGCGGAGTTGCTATTGTATTCAAGGCCGATATCAACTGTGCGCGAATGA
The DNA here is from genome assembly GCF_050947875.1 of Dermacentor variabilis. Classification (NCBI taxonomy): domain Eukaryota; kingdom Metazoa; phylum Arthropoda; class Arachnida; order Ixodida; family Ixodidae; genus Dermacentor; species Dermacentor variabilis. The sequence goes on along the minus strand of NC_134575.1, from coordinate 63,919,830 downwards.
TTGGCATTTCACCATATGAAAGCATCTGGTGTGAAATTAAGCTAGATAAAACAAGGATAATTCTTGGAACTGTTTATAGATCGCCTAAATCCGCCATTTCCTATCTTGAAGACATGCAGCTTTACTTAGAAAGCGTTGAAAGGCGCAGCTGTCGCATAATCATTGCTGGGGATTTCAACCTACCAGGGATTGATTGGTGCACGCCTATCGTTCAGCCTCGCGAAGATGCCCATTGTGAACTACTTTTAGAAATAGCTTTCAGTAAGGATTTACAACAGGTAGTTCATGAGTGCACACGCGTAGTTGGGAAATCAAGATCTGTATTAGACTTGGTGTTCCTAGACGGGCGATTTGAAGTCTACGACGTATCGGTTGAAACCGGCCTCTCGGATCATAAGCTAGTTTATGTGGAGATAAAGTCTACCGCTGTATACCCGAAGGTTGGTAGTACTACGCATGTTCTGTGCTTCGATAGAGCCGATGACACAAGCATTATTGATCATCTTTCGCTGTGTTTTGATGAATTCACTTCGTCGGATGACGTCAATGCGATGTGGATTGCGTTTAAAGATATCGTTTTTTGCTGCATAAACAGGCTTGTGCCAATTCGGAAGAAAAAAATAAAGAAACGGAACCCGTGGATAACCCGCGAAATTATACATTTAAAGCGGAAAGTTAACCGTGAGAGACAGAAGTCAAAAAAAGATCATAATAAAATTTCGGCGCTAAACTCTATATTGCGCACAAATATGACTGCTGCTCAAACGAATTACCATGACGGGACATTAACTAATTTTATGAAGCACGATCCACGCCGTTTTGGGCGCCATTTGTCGCATAATAACGAAGGTCCAAGTGTCGTCGCTAATGGCGAAATTGTGTCGGACAACTCGCGTATGGCAGTATGTTTTAATGATTTTTTTAAATCTATCTTTACTGACATTTCTGCAGATGCCTTTCTCCTTTCTCTCTAGAAACCCCATACACATAACCAATGCCTCATATTCAGATTTCGCAAGAAGGCAGTGTAGCTCTTTTGCTTAAAATTAACGATAAGAAATCTGTAGGTCCAGACGGCATACCAAATGCCTTTCTGCGCAGATATGCGGAATGGGGAGCTGACTATATAAGGATCATTTTTAATTCTTCGCTGAAACAAAAACGGGTCCCACATGACTGGCTGGTCACAAAAGTGGTTTCGGTTCACAAGTCTGGTGAAAGGCAACATACTGGAAATTATCGGCCAAGGTCACTCACGCGTGTATGCTGCAAGCTACTTGAACACATAGTTTCAAAGTCAATCTACACGTACCTTGAAGACAAGAAAGCTTTTTTTCCCAACCAGCACGGATTTCCACAGCACCTTTCGACTGTCACACAGTTGATAGAAACGATCAAAGATTTTTCAGCTTCCTTGAACAATAGAAAGCAGGTCGACGCTATATTTTTATATTACTCGAAGGCTTTCGATCTGGTCGTACATAATGAATTAGTTAAAAAGCTGATGGAAATGAATATAAGTTATGATATTGTTATGTGGATCCGCTCATATCTTGCAGATCGGGCACAATACGTTTAAGTAAATGGTAACAAATTTAACCAATTAAATATAACCTCAGGCGTTCCACAGGGATCCGTTTTAGGACCACTTCTTTTTCTAGTTTACATAAATGATATTGCTCATAACATAAGTAACGACATAACCATCCGGTTATTTGCAGACTATTGTTTATTATATCGTGAAATCAATAACCAAAATTATCAGGCGTCACTTAGTCAAGCCCTTAAAGCTGTAGAAGTCTGGGCCGCAACAAGTAAAATGAAAATTAACAAATACAAATCAGTCATGCTCAGAGTTACAAACAAAACAAAGCACGGTATTGAGTGGAATTATGAAATGAACTAAACAATTCTAACCGAAGCTGAAACGATAAAATACCTAAGTTTAACAACTTCGAAAGACTTAAGTTGGAAATCACACATAGACAGAATTTGTGGAGCTGCGGAAACAAACGTTATGGTTCCTTCGCCGAAAATTAACGCTAGCAACGACACCCGTCAAACTACTTGCATATTTAACTTACATTAGACCAACGTTAGAGTATGCCAGTGTTATTTGGGATTCGTTTCAATCAGGATTAGTAAACCGCATTGAGAAGATACAGAGAAAATCTGCAAGGTTCATTCTTTCCCGGTATTATCGTACTGACTCGGTTTCCGAAATGCTTCGGTTGCTTGGTTTGCCTCCACTGGCTCAACGGTGGAAGTTGGCTAGACTTAAATTTCTTTTTTGTTATGAAAAGACCACTTCAATATTGAAACCACACCCTATTTTGCTCTCGGGCAGGCTAGAAACGTCAGGTCAAGCAATCATTACATGTTCTGAATACCAAGAGGATATCTGGACATGTACGCTTATTCATTTTTTCCGCGAACGATTAAGGAATGGAACAGTTTGCCGGCGTCTCTTTTGCAGTCGAGTAGCATTAAAATCTTTGAGGAACGCTTTAAAAACCTTTTATGAAATTGAATCTTAGTAGTGCCGTGCATACATTGTCACACTATTCTAGAAATATATGCAACAGTCTTTCTTTTATGCTGCTTCCAATATCACTGTCACAATATTAGAAACATGCATTTCTTAGCCAAACTATTGTATTTCGTTATTTGTTTTGCATTGTATTTCCAACACTCATTGCTTCATGTCCTATTTACATTTGTAAACTGTTTACATTTTTACGCTATGCGCCAACTTGCTGTACCCACCCTGTTACGACCGAGAGAGCCAACAGTATTTGTAAATAAAAAATATTAATAAAAATAAGAATGGGAAGACATCTGCCCTGTGGTCGATTTAGGTAGCACTGGCCTCTTTGAAGCCCATGGGTTAAGCGAGAGCAGGGCGAAAGTAAGCATCTGCGCATTAGAGATGTGTAAGAGGCGATTCGAAGTTTTGTGGAAGTAGAGAAACCACGAAAAGTAGAGACCTACAAAAACAAAGTTCGCAATAGGGGGTCAGAAAATTTCGTTATGCGAATTTCAGATGCATTTTTTTCTTTGTAATTTTTTTCTTTTTAACCTGGGTAGGACATTAGGCAGTATTACATCAAGAGCTTGGTGGCGGAACCCAACGCCCCATTCTAAAGGAGGCGCTCAATGGCATCTTGCACTATGTATTTTTTATGTTTTGTGCTTCGTCGAACTGGTGGGCTACTTAACATTACGCTTCTCAGCTGAATAATGATATTCCATTCTACACTTATATTTTCCCGGATAAACTCCTGAATCCTTTTTTGCTGTTCATCCGCAGCGTTTCTGAACAGCACAGTGTCATCTGCAATCCATGTGATGCTCAGATATTCGCAATTGATCCTCGCTTTCGATACTTTCTCATTTAATAAGCTGAATAAGTGCTGTAAGCTTGCAGTAAATTGCATGAGAGGTCTTGTGCCTCCTTGCTTCGTAACTTATTTTGTAACTTATTTTGTAACTTATTTCGTAACGATTCTTATTTTGCTGCTTTTCTTATAAAGAATAAAGGTAGATTTGGAGCCTTTATAGCTATTTGTTATGATATTCACGTGCGCTTCCGGTAGTCCTTGATTACCAAATTCCTTCGTGACTGCCGCCATCTCTACTGAACAAAACTTTTGTCTTTCTTTAAATAATGAGTCATACGGACAAGTGAGTTGTACTACGCTAATTTCTTCATTACCGTATTAACGGCATTGATTAAGCCATCCTGCTGATTAGGTCTTGAAGTAATATCACCATTATTGTGAGACAGGAATTTACCAAAAGATAACAATGGATTGGAGCACATGTGTCGGGCACAACCATATTATGACTCGCAGCTTGCTGCTATCGTAAAAGTTTGCAATGCTTCCATTCTATGAGTACTACCATATGAGGATAGAAACTTGCGACTAAATAAAGAAGCTTCAGAAGAAGCGCCACGAGCAAATGCAAAAAGAGATGCTAGGACTAACTTTAAGAGAAAGAAAGGCAGCGGCGTCGAATATAGAGTTAACGTGATTAGCTAATATTCTAGTTGACATTAAGAGGAATGTTTGAGTCACGCAGGCCATGTGAGGCGTAGGGTAGATAGCCGACCAGTGGAACATTATATTTGCAGAATAGGTGCCAAGGCACAGACAGCGCAGTCGAGGATGGCTAAAAATTGGGTGGTGTGATAAAATTATGAAACTTACAGGCTTATCTTCAAAAATAGATAGCACACTGTTGGGTTTATTGCAGATTGCTAGGACATGAAGATATAGGGTGCCTACAATGGCGACATAAATGTCTCCTTGCGACGCGTCGTACAAATGTGCTAGGCATGACAAATCCCGTTTTCTCCCAAACTAGGCCTCATAACTCTGTAACAGACAGTTCTTACCATTTATGACAGTATCATTGGGATGCATGAACACTGTGCTATGTTTAGTTTGACTAGCCATGAGTAAACCGTGAGTGATCCTGTATCTTGCTGGCTACAGTAATCAGATATTATTTTCTACATTCCCCACGTGTTGTTTATACCTTAATACAATACTTGCTTTAATTGTATACTCTTCTTTTTTCTTTCAGACAGAGGCAGTACACGCAGCACCTACCAACAGTGTCTCTTCTTCTGGGTCTAATTGTATTTCATATTGCCCTCGTTGCAGAATCAGGCCACAGCTCTATAAGTACGTTGGACAGGTTATGATGACATAGCCAACAATACCACCTTTCCTGCGCAGAAACTTCACAATATCGTTCACTCCCTTCACTTAATGTGGGAAATTCTTAATGCGGCCTGTTAAAGAGGTTGTTCTTGAAAATAAGAAAAAAGGACGTGTCAACCAAAGTAGATGCGACAGTAGACAATGTCGAGTGAAATGATCTATGTATTCATGTGTGCTGAAATCGGAGCATTGATATTATTGTCATGTTGCATAATTGCATTTTAATATTGCATTATGTTGTTCGCTTCATTGGAACGTCTTATACTTTGTTTCCAGACACTCAATATATTTATTCACGTTTGCGTGCATGTATGTAGACATTGTCATGGATCGCTTCAACATTTACGGACACACCTTTCTTGCTTAGACCGAGAGGACAGGGCGTCCGAACACGGCCATAGAGCTGGCTATGGTGCAATATGGTTAATTTATGGCTATAGCACCACTAATTAGTCCCGCACCGTCAATTATACCTACTTTGCGACAAATACTTGCGGCTTGTCTCGTTGAAACCTTCATTTTTCTAACTTTTTCGAATCGAGAAGGCCCACTCCTCGCTTAAATGGGCCATTTCTTGACGACAAGACCAGATGAATACCCAAGTATTACGTACGCTGAACCAGTGTGAAGATCGTCATAGAAGGCTTGATCTATACACGTGTAGAGATTCTAACGAATAGTTGCTCAAGTGAAGCTTTACTAACCGTTCTTTGTCTTACATTTGAGCTGCAAGTGGTGCAAGTGTCTGCGCGCGCTCTCCGGGAGATTATTTTCAGCATACCTCATTTCACTAGGAATGCCCGTGATAACGGCAAAATTTTTAAATCAATGCAACTACGCAGACAGAGCATCGCCGCTACCAAAGGCGATATGTAAGGTCAATTAGTGCAGCGGGGTCCTCTATTTTACTTGCCTCTGCACAGGTGGCGCCATCTAGCAGTGCCGCTGCCAAGGGTGTACCTTGCGCGTGCCTAAATATATCTCAAGACAAGATTATCTTAATATATATATGACTCAGGTTCGATTTCACCCAGCCTAGAGCAATTCGAATTAATTTGTTGTATGCATTCACGTCGGAAGAAACACAGCGGGGTAAAACGAGTGGTATAAGGCGGTGGCCAAGAAGTTAACTGAAAAGTTGCACATGTTCAATACCACGCAGTGGGTACCCAGTTGGGGTGAAAAAAAAATGTGGCTGAACCTGTGTAACGATTACTGTGTGGGGTAGCACGTTCAACATTGAATAAACTTAGCAACACAACCTATTTCCACCATCGAACCGAGTTATGTATGTGGCGTGGGCTGCAGCGGGATTCTTCTACGGCGGTTCCCTGGAACGCTGGGCACCATCTAGAGCCGCCGCCGCGAAGCCTGCGCCTAGCCTCCGAAATGCATGGCATACCGGTGCGTGCAGACGCAGCGAAACGTGTTATGCGGCAACAGGGTTCCTCTCTATCTCCTCTTTATGTACACGCTGCACCATCTGGCTAGCCTGTGGAGACGTCCGAGCGTGGCCTCCGAGACGAAAAAGTGTGGCACGCCGGTCCCGGCGAGCGCTTATAATTGTTCCCTCGCTTTCGCTCACTCCTTGACACATACTCTGTGGCTCAAGTGGGCGAGACGTCCATGCAAAGCTCCGCATACTCAGTGCATTCATGTCGTAGCTCACTAAATCTGAGGCAGAAAGACGGTGCCTCAAAACGGGTACATACGCAGTACATTTTTGGCACGACCTGCTATTGCATACGGTCGCTGTCACTCGGGTAGGAAAGCTTGTGACAGGGCTTCGACTGCACTTCAGTGAGGAGAAATTTCAGGGATCTGTTTCGTGATTGTAGTATGGCACGTCGCCTGTAGCAACGTGCTAAAAGCTGTCGTCAAAGACGTTCATCGACGAGCGGCAGGTACCTACCGGCACATGTGACCAGTGTCCCAAGGTAGCATCGAAGAGGTTCATTGAAGACCAGCGCAGTCCGAGTGATGCCATGCCGAGTGCTCCAAGATGGCGTAAAAGAGTTTCTTGGCACCATGGTACCTAGCTAGTTCCACTTCTAAAGTGGTTCCTGTCGGCAGGAAAGTGTTTCGTTCTAGAGCGACACGTATGTACATATTACCATATACTCACTTGCACAAGCTTATGCGATGGTTGGATTTGAACCCTGTTCCCTCTGCATGGCAGCCCGATGCACTGCACATTCGACCACTGCCTACCTAGTGACCCAGGTAGGCTGGAAAATGGTTAGTGCAAAAAAAAAAAAAAACAGAGCGGTAAATCGCCTTGGGAAAGTTCGTGATGCACACTAAGAATGCTAACGCATTATTAGGTTAATCACAAAGATACATACCGTAAATTGTGTGAAGTTCTGGAAGAATGATAATTGATTTAAATTATGTCCGATGGTTGTTTTCCAACCCGGTTTCCTGACCATAGCAGCCTGGTGATGTAGCCGTTACAAGATGCACTACCCAGTACCCCAAGTTGGAGTGGGAGAGGTTAGCTCTATAAATAACGTAAAATGCGTGAAGTACCCTCAGGTTGGTGTTCGAATAATGTGATTCTGCAGAATGAATCACCGAAGCTTAGAGTGTAATCAGTCTGCTTAGTCAAAACGACAAAAGAAATAAATCTAATTTCTGTATAAGGCTGCTTCACTATCCTCATTGTACTGCGCTAGGGGGAGAGAACCTGTAGCAGCGCTACCGCTTAGCGCGCCAGATCAACAGACCCTAGCTCCAACAAGAAGATAATCCTGCCAAAGGCCAAGAAAAGTGGTGTTTAGCATAAAGTAGTTGCTTTTAATGTATGTCTCCTTGGTTGTCGGTAACGGTGACTGCCACATAGTGCTTCACTAACGAGAGAGCTAAAAGAGAGAAAGACACCCGCCGTGGTTGCTCAGTTGGCTATGGTGTTGGGCTGCTGAGCACGAGGTCGCGGGATCGAATCACGGCTGCGGCGGCCGCATTTCGATGGGGGCGAGATGCGAAAACACTTGTATACTTAGATTTAGGTGCACGGTAGAGAACCCCAGGTGGTCAAAATTTCCGAAGTCCTCCACTACGGCGTGCCTTATAATCAGAAAGTAGTTTTGGCACGTTAAACCCCATAATTTAAGAGAGAAAAGGCATGGAGGTTTATTTCATTTACTTATTCACAATACTGCAAGTCTCTTTAGAGACAAAGGCAGGAGAGCATTAGCACTTCAATGCAATGGAACATTATGTAAATATATTTTCACAGGCGGCAAAGAAAATAGTGAAAATTTTGAAACTGAAAATAACAACGCTAGTTACATGTAAACGGGACGGCGGACTAATATTCACACCACGATAGATACGCACACCTACAAAGTAGCCAACTCGCGCTTTGATACGAAAGACAATAGCAAAAAAAAAGAAACAAACCGACGACTAGGGCGCTATAACGTAAAGTTATTCCAAACTTTTCTATTATAATTCTGCAATCATCCCTCAGCGATAGGACAAAAACTGTTTTAGGCCACCCCCATTCGCCTGTCTGTCATCCGACGTCACGAAAACCGTGATAGCGCCCAATTTGACATGACGTGTGCCCCCTGATTATGCATGATTGCACTGAACAAAAGGAAAATAATTATTGCTGATTCGACACCTTTTTGCCATTAACCCTTTGCTATTGATTAGAAGGTTTCGGTCTGCACCCACTTCACCTGTCTGTCACTCCACATGACAAAACCGCGAATACTCATTGCGTCAAAGTGACGTGTACGCGTTAAAGGGGCCTTGTTATACCGAACAAAACTGGATTACCCGGAACTGTGCCGTTCTGAAAGGAATAGAAGATTGCTGCCATCGACCGCTCAGGCACTGGCTACTCGCACCTGCAGAAAGCATGGATTTATTTTGCGCTATAACAAAATTTTTACGTGGCCGTATAACGTTGTGGAGTTCTTTCGGCACGTCCACGACATCGCTTTCCCAACTATTCTTTGCTGAGGATCCATTTAATGGCCTTTTTGACTTTCTTTTGCCGTGGTTTGAGACAAGCCACCGCAATATAATTAAGGGAAAGTAGACCAATCGCAGACGCCGACACCTCTAGACGCCTCCCTCTTCATCCCATTATATATTTTCAGTGCGCTGGCTCGACCCACCGAAACCCTCTCCACCTGAACGTGCTCCTCCTCTCTTTTTAGCCCATTATATATATAAAAAAACTGCTCAAGGCAGGCAATGTCATTCGTTTCGAAAGCAAACAAAAGTGATCGCCTATAAACGGAGCGACCGTTTGATTGGGCTGAGCATGCAACGCTGCAGGTCACCGCCCGAATGCGTGCGTCGGCGCTTACGTTATGCTGACGTCAGAATATTTGAATAAAAACATATTGGAATAGTTTTAAGTTACAGGGCCCTACTTAATAACCATGTTTTCAATTTTGGAGGAGAAATTCGCATGAATTTTGTATTAGTTATGGATGGGGTCTAAACAATTTCATGCAGTGATTGTCAGCGACTAAAAAGAATGTTTAAGCAATCGTTGTTAAAGGGAAGCTGAAGAGTCTGTCGAATTCAATAACACGCTCTTATACGGATGTGGGAACCTTATAAACCATCTAGGTAAAATTTAGGTTTTTTTTTTTCAATTAGGAGCGACGGAATCGTCGGTTAAAATTGCGCTGTAGCTCCGCCCCTCGTCGAATGCCGCGCGTTGCTGCTGACGCTGACGATGCGAGCGGAGACCGGAAACCGCGGTGTTGTGACGTCAACTCTAGTGTTTTGTTCCTTGGCAGCCTGCGCGACCGTGCCTGACCGTGCTTGTTTCTGCTTTCGTGCCATCGTAATCTGCTTCGATCGCCCCTGCATTCCTTTTTTGGTTCGTCCGCGTGTATGTAGAGTGGTCTCACGTAGCCGACGGAATTCGCCGCCTTTACGACTTCGGTTACGAGTAGTGTGCGGATGGCGCACAGATGAAAGCCACTACTCGTATTGCATGAACCGGGAAGCTTTTCACGCGTTTAAACCGTCTTTGTAGATTGTCGACAGCTTTGGACAGCGCACAAATGCCGACGATCGCATCCCCGCTTACGTTCCACGAGGAGGCATGCAGGAACACAACACTACAGTTGTTTGACCAGAAACGAGCTCACTAGATCGGCGAAAGATCGGCGAGATCACTAGATCGCTTTGCAAAAAAACATACTCACCAAAGAGCATTTCCAACACGAGGAGATCCCAAGACTTCGCTTTCGTTCGCGTCGAAAGCACTGCTCGCACCAGCATCGTTTGCTTCTTCGAGAGGCCGGCTCTTCGCAATCGGCTCGTACATTTAGGGAGTAACGCCGAACTCCTCAGAAAAACGCAGTCTCTCTAAATTTTCCATTACCTCTTAGTTTTCCATTACAGCACCAAACTACCTGGCACCGCGCTTCATGTGTAGCGGCAGCGGTCGGTCACTAGAGTTGACGTCACGACGCGCCCGACCAATCACAGGCGGAAACGAGACGCGCGAGCTGGGCGTGTCCGCTGCTGCACTTTTCGTCGAAATAAAATATATTTGCGCTTTCTTTCGCTCAATTTCGATACGATATTCGAATTCGGAGGGTTGAAAACCATTATGTCTACATGTTCACTCATTTTTTCTGGAAAACCTTTCAGCTTCCCTTTAAGCCTATTGTGTTAGAGTGTATGCATATCTGGTTCATAGCGTTCGAGATTCGGCAACAAGGTGTATTTGGACGCATGAATCCAGCTGTGCTTATGCAGTAGTTGTTAGAGAAACTTCAAATGTGGCAGTTTAACCTGATGCAATTGCTATTTTCTGAAAGTATCCTTTAATCTGTACAGCCTTTAGCTAATTTAGCTTTAGCTAACAAGCCGAAATTTAGTAACATAAACGTAATAGGTCTCATCCAAAACGCATACGTAAAGAATTCTGTGTGCTCAAAGCATAACATGGCACCTTGGAGGAGAACAGTTCATAACTAGAAAACCTTAATTGTGCTGCCCCTAAGATAACTAAAAAGCTCAAAAAATTTCAGATGTCCCACCTGCAGTGGGAATCGATGTGTGAAGGATCTTCAGGCAGCTGGTTATCCAACACTGTTTGGAGATCCGCAGTTCGATAACAGATGGACAAAAGTGCCTCTTTAAATTGAGTAAATGTGCGTCTGACGAGGGCCTACGTATGCGTGACGATGCTAGCACGACGATGACGATTGTCATGACGATGGTAATGACGATTGCGTAACGACCGCGGTGTTATTGCTATGGCGACCGTTTGATACGAGTTTATACGACATGCTGATTGTTGAGTTCTACGTGGGTGTTGAAATAGCGTAAGAGAGAGATACATGAGTTGTCATGTGAGCTCAAACTAAGTGTTATGCATTCGTAAATACCTTTGTTTTGGTGATGTGGTGTATGTTCAAATTACGAGAGCATTTGTACTCTGGCAAAAAAATTATTGCGAAGACGGTACAGTTTACAATAAAGCACGCGGAACAGCTTCTGCACAGTGTTAACTGATACGCGGAAAATAATGCGGAATGTGGGCCGATCCACAAGGTGACGGAGGGGGGTAGGGTAACACCGACTGAAAATGAAAGCTGCCACGAGAAAACACAACAATCTGGGGCGTGACGCATCCGAGAAACGTCTGAAAGTGCTAGTCGGATTCGGCAGGTGTGCTATTGTGACCTAATAATCCACTCCACTCACCGAAGAGTGGAGATGTGATAACGGGCATCGGTGGAGTACATTTACCGGCTATGCCAACCGCAGGACTAAAGAGTTTGCAACTGATGAGTACTAGGTTAACTTGCCTACTCTTGGAACCAGGAGTTTGGTGGATACTACTGTTTTCCTGCATGCCGAGAATGTCAGAGAGAGAGAGAGAGAGTGAGAACGTTATACGTCAGAGTGGGGAGCTAATTCATGGGCTCTTCGGGAAGGCCAGCCTCCACGTGATGCGTGACGGCGACCTCTTCAGCTCGCTCCACGGATCGGACATGCACACCCGAGCTGGAGCTAAGCAGCACTTTCTCCCACGATGAAGGTGAGGGAAAGGCCGGGAGAACGGGGGAGGGGGTCCACAGTCCCGCCGCATAGCTACAATACGGACTTACTCTGTCGGGTAAATATGCGAGTATAAGTAGGGGTTGGAGTATGTGCGTGTCTGTAACCTGCGCCAGGGAATTTTATGACGCTTGCTCAGTTTTCTGTGTGGTGTGGGCCTAGTTGGTCGTTTAAAACGGAAATATTGGGTTGCGTCGTGATATGTATACAGTACTCCTTTTGAAGTCTCCCGTTCCGGCAGGCCCTCCACTCGAGTGACGAATCCTCGAGCGTAATCCTGGAGCGTTCCCTGGATTCCCCGTGTGAGCCGAGGCTTATATCGTTTCTATTGGGTGTGATTCTTTTCCGTTGGAGGATGTTTAGTGTAGGAGGTTTAGTGTGGTGTGTGCCACTAGTCCTTGCGCAAAGTTTGTTGAGACCACGGCCAACGCAGTAGCGGCTACTTATGCTTTAGTGGGGGCAGCAGTTTGTACACTTGTCGAAGCTGTATGTCCCTTGAGTCCTGAACCTGTAACGGTACAAATGGCGTAGGTGTGGAATCCATCAGAGTACTGGGCTGCGTCGACGTACGCCACGGCACAGTTGGTCCTGCACCTCTTGTGTAGAGCCTGGGCCTGCGCTCTTCTTTTGCCGTCGGGGTATCCAGCAATTGTTGTTGGGCAGTGGTTTGACAACTAACACGCCCCTTATGCGTGGTGGGATGGTGGTGGGGTCACTACCCTCTGGGGACGTTCCGAGGCACATTCGAGTGAGGATCCAGGGCCGGTCTAGCTAGCTTGGAGACTGTGAACCTGTCACGTGCGGTTTGCTTCAATGAGTTCATCGATGGTGTTGCGAACTCCTAATTGAAGAAGTTTGTCAGTGGATGTGTGTCTTGTTAAGCCGAGGGCTGCCTTGTATGCGTGTCGTATAACGCAGTCGAGACGAGCTCATGCTGTTATTAAGTGTAGGTATGGTAGTACATAGGTGAGATGGCTGACTATGCCTAGACTAGCTTGAGCAGGTTCTTCTCCTTCATGCCTTGCTTACACGCGCTCACACTGTGTAGCAAACTCGTGGTCTGGTTCACCGTCATCTAGAGACTGTCATTAGTGATGCCATTGCACCAGTTCTGCTGCAGTATCGTGCCCAGGACTCGCATGTTCTCGACGTGGGTGACTGGTAGCCGGTTTACGCATACCGTGTTGGGAGGTGTGGGTGACTTGTGCTTGCTTCGGTTGAGTGGCCAGATCAGGAGGAATTCTGACTTGTGCTGGGGGTACTAGTCCCGCTGCGTTCCCGTTTTGGACGACGATGTCGGTGGCATGTTGGAGCGTTTCTTCAACTGTGCCGTCTGACCCTTCACACGTGTGGAGTGTGATGTCTGCGTATAGCGTATGTCTGAGTCCCGGGACTTCGTTCAGTGTCGGAGGCATGATGCGCATTGCTAGGTTGAATAGGAATGGTGGCAAGACTGTGCCTTGCGGTATGCCTCTGTCCCCGGGCTGAATTACAGGCGAGCGCAGGTCTCCAACCGCGAACTCGACCGCCCTGTCTGTGAGCAACGATCTGATATAGTTGCAGGTTCGTTCGCTGGGTTGTAAGTCGGCTAAGCTCTCCAGCACAGCCACGTGGAGGATGCTGTTAAAAGCCTTATGGACGTCCAGATTTAGTAGAGCTTTCCTGCTCGAACCACTGTCTCGATGCAAGATGCCGGGGTTTAATTGAAGGAAGACGTCCTGGCTAGACTAGTTCTTTCGAAAACCAAACATCGTGGATGGTAGGAAATTGTGTGGAAAAATTATCTCCAAGAAAAATATTTCATTTGAACCCAACGTTTCGGGACCAACTTGGTCCCTTCTTCAGGGGTGACTAAAACGTGGTCCAGCAGCAGCATGGGGCGGCCTATTGTCTCCCTTTGTTAGCACGTGGGCAGTCCACTAACGTACGCGGAGGGGAGCGTTCCCGTTTGTCTGCAAAGTTCTCCAAGCGGCAGAAGATTACATGCTCCATGAGCTTGTCCAGAGAAAAGGGGAATGAAATGAGATGAAGATTCTCTGGGTAAATTTCTTGCTAGGTTTTGGTATGAACACCACCCGTGCGTGTTTCAACTCAGGAGGTAAACGGCTGGCGCACCAGCACTTTTTCATGCATTCGGTTATTCTCCCGCCAACTTCGGGTCTAGGTCACGCAGTGCCTTGTTCGTAACCCCGTCGGGGCCCGGAGCTGACGTCTTGCGCAGCTTGTGCCACGCAGCGCCGATTTCTGTCTCCGAAATATCGGCATCCAACAGGCATCCGGCGAGCTCCGCCAACAGTTCCTCGTCTGTGCCACGGTATTGGTGTAATAGTTGCGTCAGCTTCTTGCGTACTACGGCCTTGGTGTTGCCAGGATCCAGTAGGTATCGCAGCAGGTGCCATGTCTTTTTGCAGCCCAGCTGGCCGTTGAGGCTGTTACAGGTGATGTTCCAATGCTGATGTTCCGATGTAGAGGTGTGAGCCTCTGACTCCCGTTTGAGCTTTGCTATGCGCCGTCGGAGCTTTTGTTGTGACGTTGGCGCTGCCACCTGCGCGTGAGGATTTCGCGCGCTTCCCACATGTGCAGGAGGCGGGAATCGCTTGATCGCTGCTCTTGAGTTGCCGCAATGTTGAATTTCGGGGAAGTCACGTCGCGGTTCAGCGACCTGATCCATTCGTTGCGATCCGATATGGAGTCGGGTGCTGTTTCTCCGCATAGCTGACGGAATTCATCCCACTTCGTAATGCGGGCACGGGCCGGCTTCTGCCTACTGACGGCCGTTTCAAAAGTCAGCGCCAATATGCAATGATCGCACTCAACCGTGTGGCCTGCGCTCTGCCAGCGGGCGCCGGGTATATTCTCGCAAAGAGAGATGTCTGGCGTGGTGTCTCGGTATACACTGTTACCGACACGTGTGGGTTGTTGTGGGTCGTTCAGGATAGTAAGTTCTAGATCTTCCGGGTCCTCCCATAGCCGGGTGCCCTTGTGGTCGGGTTATGGGTAACCCCACTCTAGACGTTTGGCGATGAAGTCCCCAAAAATTAGTTGCGTTCCTTCGGCCAGCAAGGATGCTTTGCGGTGGACTATTGGAATGTCAGTGCCCTTGTCTCGTGGCGATTTGTAAATGCTGAGGAAGAAGAGTGGGCTGCCGCCCCTTCTCCTCGGCAGTATTTCAACGAGTGGGTGTCGGATGTCTGTGCCCTCGAAAATTCGTGTTATGTGTGTGTAAGATTGTGGTGTACAAGGGTGGCCGTATTAGGACGAGGCCTGTCGACCGGTCCCGGCGGATTGTATAGAGTGTAACGTGGTAGTTTGAGAGGATTCGTCGTCTTTTGTAGAGTTATGATGTCTGGTGTGTCTTGTGTTTTGTGTTGAATGTGGAGCTGCAAGTGCCCACGCTTAGTCTGGTAGCTCCTGCAGTTGTACTGCCTGACCGTCAGGGTTTTTCGTGGAGCCATGTTGCATTGTTGTCGGTGTTGGAGACTTCCTGGCGGGCTGGTGTTGGTGTGTGGCTGGCTTCTTACGGATTTCCTCTAGGATGTAGTTTTGGCTGGTCTCCGTTGTTTCTTGTAGTGTGGCAAGCTGTGTTCCGTGTCTAGCCTGTGTTGACTCCACCCAGCTCTTGAGTGCAGTGTATGCGTTTCTCGTATCCATGTGGATCGCGTGAAATTCCCGAAGATTTGCATTTTTGAGTTGAATGATCACAATAAAGCGCGCCTCCAGCTTATTTTCTAAGGCGGAGATGGCCACCGTAACGGCTGTGGCTATTGTCCGGTTCGGTATGGAGCGAGGCAGTGGATATGGCTGCCTGCGTTTCTTTGAGGTTTGTGCCTGTAATGTCGTGCTTGTGTAGGGGGGCGGGGCAATATTCCCGTGTTTGTGACGTGGGTGTGGATGCCGGGCGGATGCGTGCGAGGGGAGGCCCTGTCGACCTTAGCTTCAAGCGATTAGATATAGCCAGGTAATTTAGCTATCTGGGACTAGTGAGCAGATATTTGGGCTTGCTGGACTGAAATATGGGCTCTCAAGGAGCAGTACTCCTTTGCCATCTACCTCATCTGTGAGCTGGGTTTCAGCGACGCTGGCAGTCCCTGTGGCCAGGCCACCATATTGAGTGTATCACCCGGGCTTTGGCTGGATGACTGGCGCCGGCTTGTCGAGGGGGATAATGGGGTTGAACAAAACTGCGCTGGCGGGTGCGAGACTGGCACCTGCTGGCTCGGCGTTGCGTTTGGCCGTGGAGTCGAGCGTCGGGAGTGACGTCGACTGGGCTCGGAGGCACGGAGAGCGGCTGCTGAAGGTGCCCCGGCGGGACGCGCTGCACCAGCTGGCCCAGGCAGGTTCTTGCTCTTTTTTTCATTTGTCGGGTGGACGGCATCTTCTTGACGAATTGCTATTTAGAGTCTGAACTCGTGGCATTGTGTGCCCCGCCGCAGACGATGCAGCGTGGTGCGTATATTGGAGCTTCGCCCTCCATGGATTGGGGGTGCATCCCACCGCAACGGTGGCATCGCTGATTGCCTGACAAAGGACAGACGTCCGTGCCATGGCTGACCTTGCGGCACTTGTAGCATGACTCCACCTGCTTGTCGAACGGGTAGAGTCTGATGTCGGTGGCTTGAAATAATGTCCGTTTCGGGAGTTCCTTATATTGAGGGTGACCACCAGGTGCGTTGTCTGGCCCATGCGTCTGCCGCTAACAATAGGCATGTCGGGGTTGCTGGCTTGGAAGTCTGCCAGCATCTCTTCATCCGAGAAATCATCGAATGCGATACCTCGCACGGCCTCGTCCGGAGGGGTAGCGTACACGCGAAGGTCGACGGTACGGGTGCTCACGTTGAAACATTAGATGCGGAGGTGGGCTCAATGAGAATGAGAATGAGAATCAATGACACTCAGCATGAAATGTTATTGGTAGGATCGGTCCGTAGGTTATCCCTGTTCGCAGGTGGTTGATCGGGCAACGAGGCTGCCTTTAGGAGGGTTTCGTGTAGCCGCAATGGCGGCACCTTTTTGAGGTCGATGGGTGACTGCGGGCGTCCCACCCAGGCGCCATTCCGCCAGCATTCTATGTAGTGGTGCCCGCTTCCGTAGTGGTGGTGGGTGCAGCTTGAGGTTCTATTTGCGCCACCCATTGTCGTTGGAGCTCACTCTTGTTGCATCCAGGTTGGGGAACTTCGTTGCCTTGAGTAACGAGCTCGCGGGATCGTCGTTCTTGAGCGATGTAACCGGGGGACGTTTAGGAGTCGTCCGACCATTCTTCCTCGGAGAGGAGTTGTCCTTCGACCACGTATTCCATGTCGGTGGACGACTGGTGCACGTTGAGGGAGCGGTTGCGGTGGTGTGAAGCCATCCGTTGACCGTGCTCGTGCTAAGCCAGTTAGGCTTAGGGCGGCAAACGGCGTGGTACGGTAAACTAGAACTCTCCTGTGAGAATCTACGAAGGTCCAGCGTAACGGGTGGTGTCTACATGATCCTGATACCTTCCCGCACCAATTGGTGCTGAATTTTCCTAGCGTGAAGCAAAGATGGTTCAAATTAAGATTTTACTTAGTATAGCCAGGAAGAATTCGAAAGATCTAAGGGTGCGATGAGCCAATGTCAGATCGATAATCTGTTGCCTGAAAGTGATTTTGATTAGGTTCTGTTGTAAGTGTCACATGTCCAAACTTAGGAAAAGCCAGATCGTATGGTGCTTACTTTGTGTATGTCTTGGTCGTTCTGTTATAATGTCAGGAGGTCTAATTCTAGGCACTAGTGGTACATTGTTCACAGTACATTTTCTTTTCTTTTCCAGTATTCTTTATCGCGTAGTATGTATTTAGGCACTGAATGCTTAAACGAATGGCGGTGACCTTGTCGAACCCTTGATTGTTCATCAATTCTGAGAAAAGGTTTACCTTTCAGGGTGATTTCAATTGTGAATGTCCTGCAGCTGGCTGATTCACTTCTAATGCTCGATATGATAAGAGCGCAGTGCTGGTGAAGATCTAATTGACAAAGTACAATTTTAGAAGAGAATGGCTGTGTTTCAAGCAAAACTAGATTTATCCATTATCTGGGTAGAATCAATGCCAGACTCCGTAATATGTATATTTTAGTTGAGCCTATTCCTTTATTTACCTACTAAGGTGACGAGCAGTCTCAGTCATGTGAGCATTGTCTGATAGCAATACTTTTCTGTGAAATAAAAACTGCAGTTCGGCTGCCTTGTCTATGAATCAGATAGGAACTGTCGAATGACTAATGTTTTTTAAGGCACAGAACAGACAAACTTAAAACCTTACTTGCGGATTATTTATTAAGTTAAGCTCTGTCATGAGATCATATTAAAATGCGTATCAAAATGAAAGCTTAAGAATGAAGCAGCACACACGCGCACAGCAATTTAAAATTAAACTGAGCTTTTTGAGCATCAACATTATCCGATTGCGGTGGAAATTCTTATGCCTGGATTGCTCACAAACAACATACGAGAAATTAAGTACAAGCTAGAGCACATTTATTGTCTTATGTGCACCTTCGAAATAATAAGAGCGAGGGTATAAAATATGTGGTTTGCTGAAATTACTCATCGCGTGCATTTGCGGACGTCTGCAGGTCATGATCATCATCATCATCATCATCATCAGCCTGGTTACGTTCACTGCAGGGCAAATGCTTCTCCCATACTTCTCCAACTACCCCGGTCATGTACTAATTGTTGCCATGTCGTCCCTGCAAACTTCTTAATCTCATCTGTCCACCTAACTTACTTCCGGCTTCTGCTACGCTTCCCTTTCCTTGAAATCCAGTCCGTAACCCTTAATGACCACCAGTTACCTTTCCTCCATATATATGTCCTGCAAACGCGAGTTAATGACATCTTAGTTGAAATAAAGAAAAATAAATGGGCATGGGCAGGACATGTAATGAGGAGGGAAGATGACCGATGGTCATTAGGGGTTACGGACTGGATCCCAAGGGAAGGGAAGCGTAGCAGGGGGCGGCAGAAAGTTAGGTGGGCGGGTGAGATTAAGAAGTTTGCAGGCACGGCATGGCCACAATTAGTACATGACCGGGGTTGTTGGAGAAGTATGGAGAGGCCTTTGCCCTGCAGTGGGCGTAACCAGGCTGATGATGATGATGATGATGATGAATAGTATTAGAGAGATCGTAGCTCCCTGCCTGACGCCTGTCTTTACTGAGATTTTGTTGCTTTCTTTATGGAGGAGTACGTTGGCTGCGGAGCCGTTATAGTTATCTTTCAGTATTTTTACCTACCGCTCGTCTACACCCTGATTCCGTAATGCCTGCATGACTGCTGAGGTTTCGACAAAAAAAAACGCTTTCTCGTAATCAATGAAAGCTATATATAAGGGTTGGTTATATTCCGCCCATTTCTCTATCACCTCAATGATAGTGTGAATATGGTCTATTGTTGAGTATTCTTTACCGAATCCTGCCTGGTCCTTTGGTTGACGGAAGCCTAAGGTGTTCCTGATTCTATTTGCAATTACCTTAGTAAATACTTTGTAGGCAACGGACAGTAAGCTGTTCAGTCTATAATTTTTCAAGTGTTTGGCGTCCCCTTACTTATGGATTAGGATTATGTTAGCGTTCTTCAAAGATTCTGGTACGCACGAAGTCATGAGGCATTGCGTATACAGGGTAACCACTTTTTCTAGAACAATCTGCCCACCAACCTTCAACAAATGTGCTGTTACCTGATCCTCCCCAACTGCCTTCCCCCTTTGCATAGCTCCCAAGGCTTTTTTTACTTCATCCGGCGTCACTTTTGTGATTTCAAATTCATCTAGACTATGCTTTCTTCCATTAGCGTCGTGGAGACCGCTGGTACTGTACAAATATCTGTAGAACTCCTCAGCCACTTGAACTATCTCATCCATATTACTAATGATATTGCCGGCTTTGTCTCTTAACGCATACTTCTGATTCTTGCCAATTCTTAGTTTCTTGTTCACAGCTTTTAGGCTTCCTCCGTTCCTGAGAGTGTGTTCAATTGTATCCATAATATACTTCCTAATGTCAGCTGTCTTACGCTTGTTGATTGACTTCGAAAGTTCTGCCTGTAGCTGTAGCTGTAGGGTTAGAGGCTTTCATACATTGGCGTTTCTTGATCAGATCTTTTGTCTCATGCCATAGCTTGCTGGTATCCTGTCTAACGGAGTTGCCACCGACTTCTATTGCACACTCCTTAATGATGCCCACAAGACTGTCGTTCATTGCTTCAACACTAAGGTCGTCTTCCTGAGTAAAAGCCGAATACCTGTTCTGTAGCTTGATCTGGAATTCGTCTATTTTCCCTCTTACCGCTAACTCGATGATCGGCTTCTTATGTACCAGTTTCTTCCGTTCCCTCCTTAGGTCTAGGCTAATTCGAGTTCTTACCATCCTATGGTCACTGCAGGCCACCTTGCCGAGCAAGTCTACATCTTGTATGATGTAGAGGCTAAGGTCTATTTCATTTCTAGTCTCGCCATTCGGGCTCCTCCACGTCCACTTTCGTCTATCCCGCTTGCGGAAGAAGGTATTCATTATCCGCATATTATTCTGTTTTTCACTGCAGGTATGCTTGTAGAAAGGAAGTCAACAAAATAACTTACAACAACGAGTAGGCATGCAGTTTGTACAATACCGCGAGAATTTGCAGATGATTTTGATGGCTTGAGACTGATGAACTCGGAATCCAGTGATATGTTTTTTGGCAGTTAGGGCACAACTTGCAGAAGGCGTGAAAAAACATCTTGAAAAGCTAATGCACATCCGCTAAATAGAAACTGCAATGTAACTTGGCATCCAGAAAGGCAACATCACTTTGTGGGATGACTGGTGCTTTTCCACATGCAATATAAAAACCGTCTGTATTAGGCACTTTTTCTAATTTGGTTGAAGCATATGATGTAGAGAATGTACCGCCTTGATTCACCTCGTCATATACTGTACCGATGCCACTAATAGCAGACCTTGGTCGCCGATGGTCGGTGGGGTCTTATGGTCCAACAAGCCTACCCCACCGATAACAAAATTTACACGTGAACTTCAGGGAGGCATCTATGAAGCGTTGTGCAGTTGGTAGACCAACCTCATCAGACAGGTGATATCAATGGCGCTCAATGAACGCAAATAGCTGTGTTGCTAGAACAATTTTCCAATGTTGCCGTCCCCTTGCAGACGGGGTTGTTTTGGTGCAACTTGATCTTGCAAATACCAGTGGCCGATTATCCTGCGAATCACATTTCACATCCTTTATATATGAACATCGGACAGGTAATTTATGAAGGTGTTCAAATGCCCTTTGCAAATTGTAATACAGAAGTCTGTGTTAATGGTGAGGCGTCAGATATCGGGTATGAATGTTGAAGTGATATAAGATAAGCTTGTGAGGAACCTAATGACCGTGCAACGAGTCACGCAAGAAATATGATATGAGTAACATTACCAGAAAGGCAGACTGTGGTATTGACTATACAAAAAAGGGTAATAGCCAATACTCAAGGTGTCAGTAGGATGAAAAACTCCAGTTTTTCATCCTATGATTGTTTGTAGGTATGCAACAGCACGTCAGGTAACGTTTGTTCGGGGACTTAGATAACGAGTGGCTCTTAAGAAACCATGGTTTCTGAAGTATCGTTTCTATAAGTGGTCACTATATATAGCGGCACACCCAACATAAAGAATTGTGTTGAATGGATAGAAATTAACGAGGTCAGTATTTTACGTTAAACGTCGGCTCTGTGTTCTGCAAAGCGCAAGTGTATTATAAAAACTCTTGCAAAGTAAAGGGCCTTGACGACACCAATTGCATAATATATCCCTATCAAAGAAATGACAACTCACACAGGCATTTTATTTTCGATACTATCGAATCATGATATAACATATATCGCGCTAATGCCTTCGTATGCAATTATTGAATATACAGAATTTCTGGCATAGGAGATTTAGTATTTGAGATCTCCGGTGCCGCTTTCTCATAATGATGGGAACAGCCACTTTCCTGCAGGCAATGTTTATACTTGAATTTTTATTGATGCCATCACTTTCTCCAACACAGAAGATGGATGCTTCTTCAATGGCACATGGCTTCAAAAAGATCACAAGCTTTTCTCTCAGGAACCTTGCCAACTGACAGAGTGTGATGAGAATGGGACCCTCTTTATTACTACGTAAGTCTCCTGTGTGCCTGGCTGAGAGTTATTACATCACCAGCCATCATGGCGTAGTGGCATTGGCATCGTGCCGCTAAGCCCTAGAAATCGCGATCAAATTTTGGCCATGGGTGCCGCCTATTGAGGGAGGCCAAATGCAATAACGCCCGTGTACAGTGCGTTGACTGATCGGTAAGGAATCATAGGTAGTCAAAATTATACCGGAGTACGCCACTATAGCGTGCCTCATACTCATATCGTGGTTGTGGCAGGTAAAAGTAAATAATTTCACTTTCACTTATTAGTCATTACTTTCTCTATTTATTTCAAAGAGCGCGCACAGAATTGCGAGGGTCTAACAATCGAGATTCTGATTTTTCTACCTTGACATTCAAGTGAACTGCAACTGACACCTCTTTAATCTTAATCGAGATTACTTAACGCACACTTCATTTGAACTATGTGTTAGCGCGTTCCGACTTTTAGTAGCATTTTTGTTTATTATTCCATGCTATTTGTTGGACTCCTTGCTCCTGCTGGCTTATCTTTATTCTGTGCTCTTTCCCTAAGTTAAATATAGTAGCGGGTCTCATGCATGTTGCCAACCTTTATACACGAGCACTTATAGAAAAGTGGATCAAAAGCACAGCTGCCCTGAAACCGCAAGACAATGACACTAATATCAGAATATTACGCTAATAAATGGAAAATAGCTTCCTTGCTTATTGGCAGTTAGAGTAAAGAATTGCCTGCTATTAGACATTCTTGAAGAGCAAACCGTGGGACGAGTGTCCACGCTATTGCAATTACCATTGAAGGAAAGTAGCGACACACCGTTTTGCCAATGTTTTCACTTCACATGCTCTTCACTTTACGTACTGTGTGGCCCACTCCTCGAATTTCCTGTTACCGGCATCACTTTTCTGTAGCTGGATGCTCCTCAGTCCGTGATTTTTAATCACATGCTATCACAAATTGTCAGAGCACAGACTTTCAAAATGGCGGCGTGATCAGCAGCGCCGTTCACTGCTAGTGCACGGGTTCTTGCGTAACTTAATGCTCCTTGCCGTCGTCTCCTTCAGCGTTTCCACTGTGATTGCCTCAAAAATACTGCAAGTCACCTGACGTCCAACTCTGGCTGCGCGGCAGCATGGTGCGCATAAAGCCATAAGCCATCAAGCTATTAGCCATGGCATGATGACCACGTGACATGAAATACACGGCGCGCGCAAGTCGATAGCAATAGGCAGTGTTAGCAGCGCATGTATCTAAGCGTCTTAGGCAGCTCAGCGTCGCTTAGAGCAATGGCACGAAAGCATCGTGAGTGTATGCATAATTGATTTTGCAACTAATGTGCATAAAACAAGAGCACTAATATAGGAAGCGTGGAGGACACGCATTATTAAAATGTAAGGTCTAATTTAGAAAATGAGCAAATAATTCACTATTTGTGCATACTGTCAATACGTTGCTAACCAGTGCATGAAATCTGAGATATCGATACGTGCAAAAAGAATGTGGCGTACTTGCAGCGTACTACGTAAGATTGCAGTAACCTTGGCGTACTGAGTACGAGCGCGGCACATGATTTTACACTTACCTCGCGCGATGAGTAACTTGTGACAAACTTGAAAACAGAAAATTATTGCTGATGAAAAACAAGAATTCCTGTTGTTCTTGATTATTTTTAATTGGTGGCCACATCACTACTTTCTTTCTATATCGTCTTCGCAGAAATGAGGTTGTTACCAAAATCGTTCTCATTAATAAATCAATTTCACATAACCAGTTCACTGACAAGAAATATCTTGCGTGATTATCATGTCGGGTGTTTCTTTTTCTCCATCCTTCTTTGTTGCTGACGAGACTTCGCACACTACTTTTCATGTGTTTAGCATTTCTTTAGCTGTATAACTTCGAGTAATTTTTTTGAAAGCTGGTCTATTTACCGTGTCATTGGTTTATTTAGTCTTTATGATCTGTTATCTGAAACTATCATCTTTCTTTCTGTGGTTTCTGTCTTTTATTTCCATATTTCTAACCTTGTTTTCCTGAGAAGTAAACAGGCACCGTAAGTCTTTCGATGGTACTTTGCATCATGCTTCATACCCTGTTAGTTTTTCTGCCTATTGTAAACGTTTGCAAAGCAACTTGTTAATATGTTCTAAAGCAATTTTACGCGCTTTAAATTAAGTTTTATTGCCCATTTTTAATTGAGTATTCTTTGCTACACGAGTCCTTACTAAGATATCTCTACAACATACGTAGCAAGCCGTACATGAAGTTGCATAAATAAACGCACTCCAATATAACTCTTATCTGAGAAACATTGATGGTCGTGAAGCTATCCTTTCGTTCACATACTCTACACTAAGGTCAAACTACCGTGATAAATACTAGAAAAATATAGAATACACATATTATGAATAAAATAAAATAATATCAGTCTGATATGTAACCAGAATAATCCACAGGACACTGCCAAGGAATACAAAGGAATGTGCTTCACCGGTGCTTGCCCTTAATAGAAATGGCATGTCAAATACATGTTTCGTGTCGTTAGGGGTAGCACTAGTTTTGCTGGCTTGTCTTTCTTTGTTTTGTTTATCTCGGATTTCTATGCGAAAATGATGAATTCATGGCAGTAATGAGCTATAAACTCGTTGCGAGCTTGAATGTTCCCAATGATTATTGACAAGCTTTTATGGACATTATGCTTACAAATATGCAATTTTTCCTTCGAGATCTCTACCGCCAGCCTACTTTCCGCCGCGGTGGCGTGTGTAGTCTGCACAGGCAGATGGTACGCAGAGTTCGAGTGCGAAGTTGGTCTCTAAATGATTCTTACCTTGTTCAGGCCTACTGAAATACTCTTTTATGGCATAGAAGGTGCTTTAATGAAGAAGTGGCTTGCATCGTGGTGCCGTATTTGATTTATTTATTTTGTTTTTGCAATCTATTCTTCAACATCTGCACTAGTTTGAACGAGCATGGTGTGACTCTGGTCCTTGTGAGGGAGTACCGTTAATTAAATCAAAGTACTTCAAGAAATTGAAGTGGTGTAAAACTTTTGAGTAGGGTCTTAATTTTTTCCGCAGTACATCACAATAATTGTTGCTGTGACGTCATTCGCCAACAATGCACACACTCACTGGCTTCGAATAAAAAGAAATAATGGCTAACAGAAGTAACCAAAGAATAAAGGAGCATCGAACTAATCAAACAACCACTTAACCCACAATTCCACTTGAAAATTTTCAGATGAACACAGCATGCCGTCTTTACTAAAGCGTAGTAATTTTTCGAGACCTGAGTAAAAGAAATCCGGCCCGCCGGTGCAGGGATGGGGACGACATTATAGTACACTGTCATCGCGCATTAGTGATCCTCTACATCAAGCTGTGTGCTGTGCTTTTGAAGGGTCAAATGTGATGTGCGTCGCTTTTATGATAGGGAAATTTCGAACATTGCAGCATTCGTCATACAAGTTGGAAAAGTTGGCCGGAATTAAATGTCATGGAGAAAAATTTCCTTGGCAGGTACCTTTTTCATATGACATTAAATGTGCTTTATTATGTGCCATGTCTCTCAGATATCACAAATGAATTTGTACACCCATACTCTCATTTCACACTATGCCCGATTGCCAGATGTACCAAAAACCCATATAGTTTCTGTGGCTATTAGTGCTACGCTGGGCCAGCTGGGCATGCTTGTAAATGCTACGGCGAAAACAAAGACAAAATAGTCTTGGTGCGGCTTCCAGCCGGCGTAAACAATAACTGTGGTCGATACGGAAATGAACACTGAGAGAAATAGAGAGAAAGAGAAATGAAAGGCAAGCAGGGAGTGCAGGCTACCCTGCACTCACATGCCACGGCTGGCACAGTAGTGTTGATTTGACGTCTAACGGCTGCTGTAGTGTCATTTAGACCATACAGTGGTTTAATGCGACTTTGCGACGGCACAGCCTACGCCAGTTGTTCGATTTTTTAGAAATAGGATCGACTCATGGGACAGCACATTTAGTTTGCCCGCAAACGCTGTTCGTGTCCACAGTACTGGCGTTTCCTTGACTCCCCACGTCACCTTTTCCCTCTCCTTTCTCCCTCTAACCCTGTATGGGAACTGCGAGCGAAGAGTGGCCAGGCTGGTATTTACTCGTTTCGTGACTACCATCCGTTTTGCCCATTCCTTTTCCTCCTCTCATTACTTCCTCTCTATAGTTCTATCTGCTCCGCTCTTGACTAGTATCTTAGCAGAAAGGTAATCACTGCAGTTTCTGTAATGCTTTTGCGGAATGTCACGGATAACTACAGCTGTCGAGAGGCTAATGTGGTAACTCCTAGATAGCTCGACAGGCTATTGTTCACATGGGACATGAAACAAAGGTGCAAACAATTTTCACCTGTCGCATTTTCTTTCCGCCACACTCTTTCCATCCATATACTCGCTCTCATCTCCCCCCCCCCCTACCACCGCATAGTGCAAGACAGCCATGGCACAGTAGCAGCGGCAACATGGGAAAAGTCGAAGGAAAAGGCAAGCAAAGCTTTGCTTTAAAATGCAGCCGACGAAGGCTCGCGATGCAGTGGTCTGGTTATAGTAGCATACATACAGTATTATTTTGATGTGCCTTAGAAAGAAAATCCGGCAGGGACACTTAAGACTACTTACGTGTGGGGATGCAAAAGCATTGTAATCACTTTGACAAAATGTTTTTTCTTCGTTTTCCATGTCCGCGCAAGCTCTCGCCTGCGTTTTAACAGTGCCACCGTAAGTCCAAATATAAACGCACCAAGCGTTTCCACGGCCTTACTTGCCCACCATGAGATCATAACAGGATGGACCGCTCAGCGGCATTCAAGTGGACATTATTAGTGCTTTTATTGTGATAGGAAATATATGGACAATCCAGGCGCATTTCTGCCGTCGCCGTCAGCGTCGTCACCGCAGTGACGTTTTGTATGATGATGATAGTGATCTAAAGAAAGGAAAGATGCTTGATTCTGCAGCCCGTTTTGTATGAGTGAAGCATCGAGTCTATCATTAGGAGCGCCTACAAAGCGGCCCTACGGCTACTGGTAGGCACACCAACCCAAAGGCTATTAGAGCTCGGAATACATAACACCTACTCCGAGCTAAAGACGGGGGTACTGACCGCGCAGAGAAGTCGTCTAAGCCAGGCGAGGGCGGGAGAGAGATACTCGCTAGGGTGGGCTTCCTACCACACCCCCCGAACATGGACGAGGTACTGGTGGCAATCCCGGATCCCGTCTGATGCAAGATCTTGGTCGCTCCCCTGCCAAAAAATATGGACCCAAACCAAAACAAAAAGCAGAGACAGGAGAGAGTAAGATGGCTTCGTAAACGCCGCAAGAACAAAACAAATCTTTTGTATGTGGACGCTTTTGTATGTGAACTGGAGACGGCCAGCAGCAGTAATTGACAGCGACAGGAGAATGTTGACGAGTGCTTCCCTGTAGGCGTCCTCGATCGCCAAGGCGGAATGCTTTCCCATTGCCCTGGCGATTAAAGAGCTAGAACGGAGGTAGGAACCACACACGATTATCATCTCCGACTCGCAGGATGCGTGCCGTTTCTTTCTGAACCGCCGCCTCCCGATAAAATTAAAGATTTCCTAGGTGGGAAATTGACAAACGGATATAAGTTGATTTGGTGTGTGGGACACTCAGGCCTCGAGGGAAACGAGAGCCGGGACGCTTTTGTTCCAAAGCTCAATAACCAAGCAGAGCCTTGACAGCACTGTCAATCCCCCCAAACATTCCAAGGGGACTCAAGCGAGGACAACGACCTATCCCGAATGGCCCCTCGCGAGGTTCTTGCTCACCAGCGTGGCACGCGACAAAAATACAGCACTCCCCACAAATCATTAGAAGGGGAGTACGCCATTGACCTCCGCAGAATTCAAGCGGGGGTCTTTCGAAACCTGGACAGATTAAACAAATTTTTTCCAACGCTGTATGGGCACACCGGTCCGTGGTGTGGAGGCTCGCCATCGCTATATCACATTTCGTGGGGCTGCCAAAATAGACCAAAAAATTAAGTATCTTTTTATGTGAATTTCAATTACCGAACAATTTGAAGCAATGGGAAGCACAACTCGCCAGCTCTGACCAGGACGTGCAGCTTGCGCTTTTGGATCACGCCAGGCAGGCGGCAGCAGCCAGTGGAGCCCTGAACTTCAGGCCCCACCCATCGAGCTCATAACCTTTCATCCCAAGGCTGTGGAACGCTGTGGTTGCATGATGCATCGGCTCCGTCTTTTTTCGAGTGCTGTGTCCAAATTTTTGCCTGGACTCTTGTGATTTTTGGATCACTGGTGCTGTAAGTGACCAGCTGTCCGACGACACCTCTTCAGCGGAAATCGGACCTGTGATCTTCAGTTCATCGCCGATTATTCTAAACATCCGAACTCCCGTGCCCCTGCCGCGCAACGCTGGCAGCGTGCGTCGGCGGTAGAAGCTGCAGCAGCCATGAGTCAGGACGGCGTCGTCGACAGCGTCTACATGACTCGGGAAGAGATCATCGATTGGCGCGAGAAATTTATTTACTCCGACACAAATAAGCCTTCGCCAACCTCGCCCAGCACCCTCAAAACTCCACCGCAAGTAAGTCACATTTTGCCCCGTCCTCCTCCAATTCCAGCCGCAGAATACAAAATAATTCTTTGTGCACACGGTGGAATCAACTGCGCCAACATACATCCAGTCTCTCTCGGCGACATCGTCATCAAGTCCCTGGTTTTTCCACGGCTGCAGCATCGCTAGATCGACTCCGGGCCAGCGAGATTAACAACACAATCATCATAAGCACTCCCTGCATGGACAGGGCTGATCGCTATTTGAAGATCGCCACCCTCACCATCATGGGCAAGAGCCACGAAGTCTCCATGCACGTGGCAGACCCTAAAAATTTGTGTAGGGGTATAATCAAGCTGCCGGACTCCCTGGTAGAGGGAACGTGTTGGCTAACCTTCGAGAGTCCAATCGAGCAATCAACATCCCTAGCTGCTCGAAGAATGGGCTCTAAAGACTCCATCCTGGTCACTTTCGAAGGCTCAAAGGTCCCCTTCTGCATTGACTACCTCCACACAGACCTTCTCTGCCGACTATATCGACAAAAAGTGCAGGCGTGTACTAAGTACCGGCAGTTTGGTCATCGCCAAGACGTCTGCCCCAATGTGACCATATGTCTCTGCCCAAAATGTGGCACGCCAGATCTTCCTCAAGACCATAGCTGTACTCCCACTTGCATCATCTGTACCGGAAAACACGAGACTGGCTCCTCAGAGTGCAAACTTCGTTACAAACCCCGGCACCTCCAGAGTCTAAATTGACACTTCCGGCCAGGAACACTGTACAGGCCCCCAATCAACGCACCGGACAACGGACGCCGCAGAGCAGCTCTGGCCGCAAGAACACTGCAACAGCGGTGCAGCTCCCATCATCGAAGCAAGCTTCGCCTCCGCTGACTCCACGCAACGAGGAGACACCGCCCATCAACCATACAAAGGTGAGCTGGGCAGGAGTAGTCTTCCACCATAGCAGCTCCTCACAATATGCTGATAGCTCTCTAATCAAATACTTGCTAAATCTGAACGAAATGCTTAATAACGAAGTCAAGCAGCACAAAGCAATGCTCCACCCCCCCATCGATATCACTGACACTCCTGCTGCTACTTCCAAACCACTACCACAAACGCTTGCGCCCACACTCACACGTCCTCCGACAGAACAAATGGACACTCTTGCATCCACTGCTACGACGGAAGCCGCAACTCCGATACTGCCTTCATCACACACGCAGCCCCCACCCGCAAGAAGGAAGAATGCCGAAATAACAGACACCGAGAACACCGTTGAAAACTCCATATTTGTCCTCACTGACCGCATGGACATCCTGGAAAGCAAACTTGTTGCCCTTGAAAATCGGCCACAGAGCAAGCTTGATGCATTTATTTGTGAGGCACCTGCACAGTTTTGCCGGTCCCAAGAGCTTTTCGACAGCTGGCGAAGATGCTCCGCGACGTCACAAGTTCCCGTCCTTCAATATGACAATAATGATGAAGTCAGCCCGTAGTCAAGTCATCTGGCAGTGGTACTGCAGGGGGTTTCGCAAGACGCGCGCATGTCTTACACTATTACTACAGAGTCTTAACGAGCTCCCTGACATTATAGCCTTGCAGGAAACATACGGGAAAGTTACGCTACCTGGATACAATGCGTTTCAAGACACTCACATAGACAAGCCCAACACTGCCGTACTTGCAAGGCGACATCTTTCTGTTAAACGGGACACATTCAGCAATACGGAAATCCCCCACGATTTCATCAAAATTCTACCTAAAAGCCACACACAACCCACCCTATGTGTGTTAAATGTTTATAGCCCTCCCAATGCTCTACAACACCACTTTGAGAACATGCTTGCCCAGGCCAAAGCTAACGCCACAAAACAGCCGCTAGTCGTAATGGGCGACTGCAATGCACCCCATCAAATGTGAGGCCACTCCGCATCCACTCCTTAGGGAAGAGCTCTATGGCAGCACATACAAAATCAAGGTTTCACCATCTACAATGACTTCACTCTTCCTACCAGGCTAGGAAATAGAGTCAGAAGGGATACATCCCCCGACCTCACGCTAACTCACCGCATCACTCAGGCGACGTAGCAAAACCTCCAAAACAACTTGGGAAGCGACCATCACATCCTCGAACTCCTTGTAGATTTTAGGCACAGACCGCTAGCCACGAAACCACTAAGGCTTACGAATTGGACGGAATTCAGAAAATTTCGCTGCAACACTAACGAAGAAACCATTACCGACATTTAGCGATGGGCGAACGCCTTGCAGGCAGACGTAGAGGCCCATACGACCACTCTCCCGCTAGACACACCCTTGGCCACAATTGATTCCAAGCAACTAGACATGTTGGAAGCGAAGCAAGCTTTACTTAGGAAATAGCTAACAGCACGTTACAATCACAAACTCCGAATCCGAATCGCCAAATTACTCTCAGGTCCAACAATACGCTATCAAATTGGCGGCGCAACAATGGACTCAGGTTTGCGAAGGAGCGCATCGTAATCTCAGCACTAAAAAGACCTGGCAATTGCTCCGGCACCTGCTCGAACCCACCACGTCTAGGACGCACAATAACCACGAGATGAATAAACTGCTCCATGAACATGCAGCCGACCTGCCGATCATGTTCAGCAACCTGGCCTGCAAACATATACCCCTCCTACGCAAATACCCATGCCCGACTATGCTGGTGAACCCAATGACGAGCTTTGCAGCCCAATCGCAGAAGCGGAGGTTCGACATGCCCTCAACCAAGTGCGAACCACCACGGCACCAGGCCCAGACTCTGTGACTAATAAAACCCTTCGCAACCTCGATGAACAATCCATAAGCAAACTCACGTAGTATTACAACCACTGTCTCGAAGAGGGGGAGATACCCCAACAATGGAAAGCAGCCAAAGTGATTTTCATTCCAAAGCCGAATAAGCAAATTCAGATTGATAACTTCCGTCCAATTTCTCTGACTTCATGCATAATGAAGATCTTCGAGCACGTAATCCACCTACGCCTCTCCAAATACATTGAACATAGTCACTTGTTCCCTTTGGAAATGACTGGCTTTTGAAAATCTCTTTCTTGTCAGGGTGCCATGCTAAGGCTCAAAGAAGACATTATCGAACCGAGCGACGCACGTGACACACAAGCGTTGCTCGGCCTCAACCTCAAGGGCGCCTTCAACAACGTGTCCCACTTGGCCATACTACGTGAACTTAGCAGTATCAGCTGCGGGGAGCGAATCTACCGCTATATACGCAGCTTCCTAACGAAGCGCACTGCGACGCTACAATTAGGCAGCGAACAATCTGGCCAAGTAAGTTTAGGAAGCACTGGCACGCCCCAAGGGGCAGTACTCTCCCCCCTCCTCTTCAATTTGGCTATGCGACCTTTAGCTTTCACTCTCAAGAAGATTCCTGACCTCCGATTCACACTGTACACGGACGATATTACGTTGTGGATGACCGGAGGTTCTGACGGGCACATCCAAGACACCCTCCAAGCCGCAATTGATCAGGTCGAACAAGTAGGTCACGAGTTGAATCTCAGGTGCTCCCCCACCAAATCACAACTTCTCCTTCTGCGCTCCACAAGACGCTTCAGGACTTCACCCCCGAATATCCAACTCACGATTGAAGGGCACCCTATACCCCAAGTAGACAGGATAAGGGTCCTAGGATTACACCTCCAATGCAGCCGATCAAATCAGCATACCTTGCAAGCACTAGAAACAACGGTAGATAATACGCTCCGCCTGATAGGGAGGATCTCCAACAAACACGGAGGGCTTCGAGAGGAGAAGTTAATTCAGCTAATCAAGGCTTTTGTCTTCAGCAAAATCACCTTCACACTACCGTATCTCTCACTGTCTAGGCAGGAAGAGGATACCGTGAATTGCTTGATCCGCAAGATACACAAAGTCGCTCTTGGTGTTCCAGTTAGAGCATCCACACAAAGGATGATGGCCACTGCCACACTAAATACCCTTTAAGAATTAACCGAAGCCCATCTTTCATAGCAATACCATAGACTCACCACCACTCAAGCTGGGCGTGAGATCCTGAGACAACTTCATTATGCTCCACCATTCAACGAGATCAAGCAACATCAACTTCCTCCGAACATACACGGCCAATATCACATCCAGCCCCTACCCAGAAGCATCCACCCCGAATTTCACGTCAAACGCCGCAAACTTCGAGCCAAGGCGCTACAACGCAGCTATGGACAGGCTGAAGTAGTGTACTATGTGGAAGCTGCAGCCTACACCCCTAAACATCGTTATGCTATAGCGGTCGTAGACAACCAGGGAAACACTGTTCAGCATCAGTCAAGACCACCTAGCCGGGCGACGAGGAAGAGGCCGCCATTGCACTTGCATCAGGGCTACCCGATTGCGACGTCATTATTAGTGACTCCAAGACTGCTATCCGGAACTTGAGTAACGGCTACATTAACAACCTCGCGCACAATCTACTTGTAGCTCACCCACCAGAAAAAGACATCGCTCTCGTATGGACTCCAGCACATGAAGGACTCCATGGCAACGAAATGGCTCGTGCCGCTGCTCGAGGATTCACGGACCCAGTGGCCACAAATATTGGCATAACTCTAGAACCCAATGACTCCCAACAACACATCAATAAAGACACACTCGTCACATACCATGAAATTTGCACATATTACAGAAATCAACGCCTATTGTATACACCTCTCTCTGTGTCTAGAACGCGCCAGAGAGAAATACTGTGGCGACAACTACAAACTCGCACTTTGCTTACCCCGCGCATTTTGCACGTATTCTTTCCCGCCACATACCCGACACCCAAGTGTCGCTTTTGCCCTGTCCCCATAGCAGACCTCTCCCATATCATGTGGCAATGCCCCATCAAAACTCTCCCCCCCCCCGTACGCTCAAAGCATTAATTAGTAGCGAGGAGCTGTGGGAGACTGCCCTGCGCAGCTCCGATCCCACCCTACAGGACCGAGTCCTCAGGTGGGCTGAGGAGGTAGCGGAGGCCTACCATGACTGGTAGACGTACTTGTAGCCGCATAATGTGGCGATGGACGCCTGCTGGGACTGGAGTACTTAGACCCCCTCTCTCCCCCCGGCCCCTCCCCTTTCTTAAAAGGGGAATAAAGTTCATTCATTCATTCATTCATTTCATCCCAATCCCTTTCAATTAAGTTATTCCTTATTCCTTGTGAGGGTGAGCCGTCGAACGTGGTTCAATCTGGCGTGCGCGAGCGAGGTACGCGGCCCTGATGCGTGCCCTCTCCTATGGCGCGCGAGGCTGGTGGGGGGGGGGGTGTTGAGGCGAGGGCGGAGGGGCGTTCTTCTCGGGCGGCTGCCATGGCACCTCGATGTCCTGCTCGCCGGCCGCTCCGTACCTAAGCGTTGACCACGCGAATCGCGGACACCGTAGTAGACGCCTTTCGCGGACGCCGTTGAGCCGCGTCGTCGGTACTCTTATGTCTTGAAAGCGGTCGGCGACGTGGATAGAGTGCGCGGCCGCACGGGCCTAATCTTCAAAGGGATCTGCGATATTTTCAGAGTGCGCGTAGTGCCGGTAGTTTCGTATGCTCTGTTCGTTCGATGTTTCGTACGCATTGAAGTGACAGATGCACGGATGTCAAATGGCTCGCGGCTGCTTCCACGATTCCTAACTACAGCGTTTTGACAGACAGTTTCCGCTGTCATAAAGCGATGTGTGTTCATGTTTTGCTGCGCGCGCGTCACACCGTGGCGGTTAATTTAGTTAAAACACGTTGACAGGCAAGTTCATTTGAATCCATGATAGAATGTTTAAGCGCGACTGAACAAGGGCGTAGAAAGAAGCAGACACAACGCGCTGTCTTCGTGTGTCTGTTTCTTTCTACGTCCTCATTGAGCCATGACTACGCATTCCATAATGGTTAATTTAGGTAGTAAGCGAATGTTTACAACTTTATACGGCCTATAAAACTACTATGCTTACTTCATACAGCTATCTACTAATTTGCTATCGCAATCGGTGCTTTTTCCTTTCCGGTGGAGCTGCCAATATTTATTTTATATACACATGATGGAGGCGCCACTTCCTATCCAATTGCTACACTGTCACGTGCCCAACGACGCAGGCTCTAAGCCACATGTTCAGTCAGCCACGTGTTTGCGACATGACGTGCGCAATGATGCACGCACTAGGCACATATTTTGTCAATGAGAACATTGAGCCATCCTGGCATAGGCAGAACGCCTTACCGTTTTCAGTGTGCGGACGCAGCATGAGTTGCTCCGACGAAGGTGTTTTGGCGGCTGTGTCTGGGTTGCAGCCTGCCTGCCGGCTACAAGTTTGCCCTTCCTACGCTGTAATGAGACGAAACAATGAAGGCATGGGTTTTCCTGCACGGGGACGTGGGATGAAGACCATACCAGATGGAGCAATTCTGCACGCTGCTTGACGAACTGAGCGTCATCAAAACGGTGAGTGGCATCGGGCCGTACCAAATGAGTCGTGTTGAGATGCTCAAGCTGCGTACTTCACAAGCGAAAAATCTGCTCGTAAGCAGCGGGGAAATTAGGCTAAAAGGTCGATACTACGCTCTCATTGACCTTGTGAAGCAGAAGCTTACTGTAAAATTAGACTGGGTTGCTCTTGAAGTGCCGAGCGAGGCTGTACAAAAAGTTCTTAGCGAGTTTGCCTATATGAAAGACGTCAAGCTAGAGGAGCGGAGCGCGCCAGGATTTCAACAGGCCGATTCCAACACCCGCGTCGCTCGTGTGCTCCTTCATGATGGAATCAGCGTGGATGAGTTGCCAGATCTGTTTAAGTTGCAACGAGCCGCACTTCTTGTAGTGGTGCCAGGAAGATCACCTGCTTGCCCGCGGCGTACACTGAAGAGGTACATCCGACGCGACGGTTGAATGCCGCGCGGCACTAAATTTCCTGCTTTCGATTATGAACGGCAGGATTGCGTGTGTAGTTATGCCACGGTGATTGGCTCTACTTCAAAGCGTCAGGAAACTCTTGATATAATGAATCAAGCAGAAGCAGGAGAGGCAGCGTCACCTTCCGGCAAAGGATATATCGAAGAAAGCCGGGACACCATCGTCATCACAAGCGGCACGCTAGCCACACAGTAGCAAGTAGAAATACATTGCGTGGAAAAGGGGTTTATAAACAGGTGGCCACATAATCCTAAGAAGAGTCGAGGACTACGCGTCAGAAAAGAACGGTTTCGGAAGCGACAGTAGGAGAAGGCGAATGCAATGAGACAGACGGCAGCGCGTCTACCGAAGTAGCCAGAAATGAAAGATCTGTGAAGGTGGACGAATGCTGCGTCGAGAGATACTCGGGAGCATTAATGATGGACGCGCACCCAGCAATCACGAAGCGACGCCGTGAGGAGGATGACGCGGTGACTGAATGCGGACAGCGTCGGATCGAACCCGAGTAGAAAATGGAAACTGGAGAGAAATGGAAGCATGCGCCCCAAGCCTGAGCAGCGTCGTTGTTTCGGGGCAGCCTCTCTGATAGTGCACATTACAGACTGTCTGACCAGTCGGCAAGTGCCTAGCTCCCGGTGTTCTCTCGCTACCATTATGGCGACGTTTACTGCGCTACTTCGTGCGGCCACTCTATATGGCTGCGGATTTGCCACCAGGCGCAAACAGTATGGGCTGAAACGTCTAGCACGCGTATTTGACCTTCATGTGTTCGCGATTCAAAAAAACGAAAGTGGAGAGTGAGTTATATCAACGACATGCTTGAACCCTTTAGAATACATTACAATGTGTGTGCAAGCCATGCGGTTCATACCTCCGTAGTATTTTGCCTACTGCTGAACAATTCGATCGGGATTGTTCCAGAAAATGTAGTGTCCTGTGGTCGGGGAAGGTTTGTGAGCTGCGACTTCAAGTATGGTGAATTTGCTTTCCGTGTGGTGTGTGTTAATGCCCCTGACAAAGCCCAAAAAGAGGCAACATTTCTTCTAAAATATCTCAGGTTTATTGGAACGTGATAGGTGAGTGATAATGCTTGGTGACTTCAGTTGTGTTTGTGAAATGAATGATGGTTCTGATGAGTTACCTGTCAGTGATGCAAGTGCAGTATTTTTAAATGAGATGATGAGGAATCTCCAGATCATCGATTTGGCCCACACTACTAGCGGGGGAAAACGCCGACATTTTAGCTAGTTAGCATTTTAGCCATTTTAGCAGCCATGCAGGGCTCGACCGAGCTTATGTTACTTAAGGACTGGTTTCATATTGGGTAAACTATGTCGCTAAACACGTTTCATTCAGGGACAACAGATTGGGGATCTTTGGGATAACGTACAAAAATAAAAGAAAACTTGAATGAGAGATTTAGATGTTTAATGCAGGTCTGCTAAAGGATCAGAAGCTTCTCGACAACATGGAGAGTGAAGGTATACGTTTGGTTCACCAACAGAAGCGAGACAAATTTGATGAATGGAAAAAAAACTAACAGAACATTAAGAAGAAAGCAATATAAACAGGATGCCAGTTGACATTTTTGATGCGCATGGAAAAAAGATGCTTGCGGTCCAATCTGGAAACTTTACCTCAAGAAGAAACAGGTAATCCTGGGTCCTGCATAAACGAAGTAAAAGAAACAAAGGGGACATTACAAACTATAGAGCTAGAAAAATACACAGGTGGCAATCATTCGCGCTAGATCCGATGAACTTCTTGTAAGTGAGACGCCGGCAAAGCGTGGCCCCTCCGACGAGAAAACTTACGCACGAGGCAACGAAATAGCCGATATTGAATACGAAGACACTGTGGCTTGAGACTGAAATCGAGTTAAACTAGCTTTCCTGGATTACTACAGAAATTTCTTTCCTTATCGAAAGCCAAAGGATCCAAACTTTCAAAGAGATTTTCTACCTGAAGTAGCACAACTAGAGAGCGATCAAACCACTTCATGAGAAAAAAAAATCAATGTCAAGGAAGTAGGCAGGGCTATAGACGACCACAATAACGGAAGATGGCCTGGTTCAGACGGATTAACAGCTGCCTTCTACAAGGATTTTAAGCCGCAATTCGCACTGATCCCGCAGAACGCATTTCCATAAGCTTTCCAAAGAGGGCGATTACAAACCTCGTCCGCGCGAGCACACACGGTGCTGATTCCGAAGTCTATTGACGAAGCTGAGCTTCGGTCAGTACAAGGCTATATGCTGATAACGTTAACAAATCTGGACTACAAAATACTTACCCAAGTTTTAGTTCCTTGGTTACATAGTGTTGTTAAATATATAGTAGGCCCGAATCAGACTTGCGGTATTAAAGACAGAAGCATTTTTACGAATATTCATGTGGAGAAAAGCATTCTCGAATACTGTGAGCTCGTTTACAAAGAGCAGCGATGATCCAAGTTGATTTTTCATAACCGATTGACAGGGCATATCATGAGATTCATTTTGGAACATTGGAGCATGTTGTCTTGGGTTCTATATTATGCGACGGAGTTCGAATGGGATATCAAAACTGCATGACAAGCCTGGTTGTGAATGGCGAACTTACACTGCGCGTCGACGTTCATTCTTCTGTAAAGTAGGGATGTCCTGTGCCTCCATTGTTGTTTGCTTTATTTTGAGAACCGCATTGTAGATAAAAAAATACCAATGATTAGAAGGTTGCAGTCCCGTGAAGTACGAGTCCTGGGCTTCGCGTATGATGTTGCAATCACATGCACCGACAGGAAAAGCGCGGCAGCTGCACTGGATACCACGCAGAGTTTCAGTGACCAAACTGGTAGCCTGTTGAATAGGCCCAAGAGCTTTGGATTATGACACGGTGCGTGGCTTCAGGTGCCAGCGGTCTTTGAGATCATGCAGTGGAGCAGAGTACCCAACACATACCTGGGTGTCCCGATAGATAGGTATAGAAAGAATACACAGTGTTGGATGCAGAGAACGGATGAAATGCGAACAAAAATTTTAGGCTGGATGGGGCGAAATTGATCAATATTTCCGCGAGCCACTATATGTAATATTTTCTTAGTAGCTAAAATATAGTACGTCCACCATGTGCGGTCTTGCACATGAATCAATATCCAGCGAATTCGCACAGGTCTTGCAACATTTGTCTGGAATTCCAAGTACGAGCGAACATCGAGGATTATTCTTTTCCGTGAGGTCTACGAAGGGGCCTTGGGATTAAGTCAGTTGTTCTTAAAACACGTGACCAGCAGGTTTTTGTTCTTAGGAGATCAGCAAGATCATTTCATCCGTACATACACTCAAGTGATGCTAACCGGAGCCATACCAGAATTTGTCGTCTCCTCCGTAGAAAAGGGTCCGTATAGAGTATCCTGTTACCTATGCGAAGTTGTATCCTCCGATAGGATTTTGATCAGCGAGTTTCCTATGGAGTACTGAAGCAATGTGCCCAAGAAGCGCCTCCTAAGGGATGATGAAGACACTGACTTTCTGGTCCCCGTATATACAACAATTTATCAGACCGAATTAGAAAACGATGTTCTGAAATGTGGCAAAAACATGTTGGTACCTGCAGGGGTCAAAATATTTTTCTTTTTACTTTTCACGAACCCACTGCCACTATTAACTTGGCTCGAATGACGAGGTAAGTTTCAGCCATGGGGAATTGTTTTTGTGCAGCGTTTGTTGTATTTTTCTCAATGCCAGCCAGATGCGTGCGATCCGACCGCTCACCAACGCCTCCTATCGTCCTTTCCTAGTCTTCCCCGTCAGCTAGCGTCCGCACCTGCTTTACCTTCCTGGGGGAGATTACGTTCTGGGTGGCGCCTCACGGCGGAAGTCGGAGGAAGCCTGACAACTCGTGATAACTTGACAGACGCAGGGACAGAGCGTCTACCGCTTTTTCATCGGAACAGCAGCGGCGCACGCTCAGGCACAAGTGATGCAAACAGCCGTGCCATCTCGGTAGCGGCGCATAGCGGCAGCT
The DNA here is from genome assembly GCF_050947875.1 of Dermacentor variabilis. Lineage (NCBI taxonomy): Eukaryota > Metazoa > Arthropoda > Arachnida > Ixodida > Ixodidae > Dermacentor > Dermacentor variabilis. The sequence goes on along the minus strand of NC_134575.1, from coordinate 63,880,360 downwards.
CACTGTAGTAAAGTGCACCAACGGCTTTCACTGGCGAGCGAGCGATTGCACTGGCATTGAAAAAATAGAGGAGGCCATGGTGCAGGAAACCAGAGACAGCAGAGCATGTTGTGATTGACTGTTGGAATGGCCTTCATTACCCTTCATTGGAATGCCCTTCAAAGGAGACTGCAGAAGGATCTTCGAATAAGTGCACTCTGCATAAGATTTTTCCCCGTTCAAGGAAAAAGTGTCCCTTATGATGCATTTACGCTTCCCTGCCTTTATAGCATATGCATCTCATGTGTGTATTTCGAAAATGCTGATTCCCAAGCACGATCGGTTATTGCTCAGTTTGTTTAGAATGTCATGGCACTCACGGCTGTGCGGAACAACCAAGGTGCTGAAGATGAAAGGCTTTAAAGAGGGATGCCCTTATCCAGGTAAAAGTGCAGAAATAAATGTAACAGGCCTTAAGCATGCTGGCGGATGTTTTTTTGAATATGGCAATACACAAAAAAGAAAGCTGCCGTGGCGTCGGGGAAGCATCTTCACCTCGCATCCCAGAGGCAGGGCTTGGGTTCCTACCCAGACCGAAATTTACCTCTTTTTATTTTCAAAAGCATTATTTTCCTTTGTTTACAGGAACCTCCCTGAAAAATTTGACGTCAATTCGAATTATTCATAATGTGATTTTAATTTTTGCCTTCGGCCATTTTTGGTACCATCATTAAGTTATGCCACCGGCAACGCCGTATATTAGACGTAATGGGAAGAATAATGTTTTCGCCTTAAAATTAACGGATCACACGCACTGTGATCATGGATGTACGCTAAGCTTACAGTTATGTTTGGTTTGAACGAGGAAAAGTAGCAGTGGTTTTGACAGTGGCTGCTTAATTTATTCAACATTTAGTCCAACGCTAGAGTGGCGAGTTATGTAAAGGATAACTTGCGTGCACCACTACTTTTTGTCTAAAGAATACACAGCGAGTCGTGATTACTGGGGGTGTTGTTGTGCGCCATTGTTGAATATATCTGAAAGGATTGAGAATTTTCATTGCCTCACATGACACATCACACCGTGGCAGAAGTATTAAACTTCAATTGAATCGTCGGTCTGTACATGCCAGAACCACAATCTGATTATGAGGTATGCTGTGGTGGCGGACTCCGGATTAACTTTGACACCGTGTTATTCTTTACCGTGTCCTTAAATCTACGTGCACGAGTTTTTTTTTTCGTCCCCGTCAAAGTGCAGCTGCCGCGGTCGAGATCGAACCCGAGAGGTCGAGCAAGGCCAGAGCAGCAAGTTACCGCGATGGGAACAGAAGTGTTAATTTGAGTATTGATCGCTTCCGTAGTGTTGCCTAGACTCTACGCTGCTCTTTAATGCGGCTCTACTTGTGCACGAACTGTGAAGGTTGTCCTCCTGACATATTTGCATGGTATTCATTTTTCAGGAATCGAAGAAACGTACCGTACCATAGCTGGAACTTAAATTTATCCCGTTTTCCCGCAATCACATTATGAGCACGGAGTGATAATTTTCAAGCTTTATGGAATATTTAGAAATCGTCTTTGGCAGGTAGCATAATTATTATTCTTGATCGAAAATAATAAAGCGATAGCGTTAAGGAACCCGTGTCGCAGAAAGTCCGGCTTCGGACGTCGTTTCTGCGATTTTCGAACTACCCATACCCAGGCCCTCCATGTGACACATCGAATTTACTAAATTGACTTTCTCAAGCCAATATAAGTGGACAAATCGTAAACTATGACTTACACACAACCTAATGACATAATGCCTCTCAGAGTGTAATTTGACTGTATAAGAAAGCATAATTGTGTTACGAAAAATCTTAAAGGAACCCTTTTCCAGCGTTTTCTTGTTCATAAATAATACGCGGGGTCCTCCATTTGCTTCCGTCGGCGGAGGGTGTGTCGGAGGCCGGAGAGCGGCTCGCCCGGTTCCTTGCAATACCCGCAGCTTGCGCTTGCCTCCGTCGCATTGCGGCCCACGCACGAAGGGTCTTTTCAGCAGAAAGCCTAACTTCCTTCAAAGCGTTCGCGGCCAGCGTTTTACGGTAATCATTACGTTTACATAAGCTTCAGTTTCCGGGATGCTTGAGAAGCAGTGAGGGATCCTTGAATGCTATCGCGTACCACTCTTAAAGGCGAAGCTTAAGCATCTTCCAAGTTTGTCGACGAGGCACACTTCACTAGCACGGTAAATCGAAACACATATTTAACTAATCAACAGAAATTCCATAAGTATATTATGAATTATTACTTGACGGCATTTATTAAAACTTACAAATTCTAGCTGGTGCCGAGGCAAGTTTCCAGGATGACAGTAGTTTCGAAATATAATTATTTCCAAGAGTGTGGAATAAAATACATAGGGGGTGCCTTGTTGAGCTTCAATGGATAAAAGAGTGTTTTGTTAAAAACATAAGTCGAAGAACAGCGGATTTTTACGGCAAGTATCATGGCACATATCTCCAAACTAGCGTCATTCTCGAAATTCATTCGAAATAGCTACGCCTTGCAATATCAACAGCTACATTTCATAAATTACAATATGAGCCGTAAAGTACTTATTTAAAAAATAATTTGTAGATTTTGTTCATTTGTTGGACATGTCTGTTGATTTCTCTTGCAAATAATCTCCACCTTTCTAAATTTACTCGTACCAGCTCAAAGACGATAACTATGTTAATTAAAACACACGTCTTTTATAAATTTCATGGAACCTAAATATGATCACACTGTATAACAGTAGCGTCTCTTTGTCTTCTCAGGGGCGCTATAACGTAAAACTATTCCAAACTTTTCTATTCCAATTCTGCTATCAGCCCTCCACGATTGGTCAAAAACTCTTTTCGACCACCCCCACTTCACCTATCTGTCACGCGACGTCACGAAAACCGCGGTACCTCCCCATCTGATATGATGTGTACACACTGATTATGCATGATTTGACAGGAAAGATAAAAACAGTTATTTCTGATTTGACCCCTTTTCGGCATTAGCCCTCGGCTATTGGTAAAAAGTTTTCGGGCTGCACTCACTTCACCTGCCTGTCACGCGACGTCACAAAACCGCAAGAAGTCCCCACGTCAAAGTGACGTGTACGCGATAAAGATGCATTAATATGCCGAACAAAACTGAATTTTCTTCGGAATAGCCGAAGGGTGCCCCGTTCCGAAAGGAACAGAAGATGGCTGCCGCCGATCACTCAGACGCTGGCTATTCGCACCTGCCGGAGAGCATGGGCGTATTTGCGTATAATAAAGCTTCTTGCGTGGCCGTGTAAAGTTTTCGAGCACTTTCGGCACGTTCACCCCCTCATTCTGCCAACTCTTCTTTGCTGAGGGTCCGTTTTAGCGGCATTCTTCAGCTTCCGTTGCATGCCGTCGCGATTTTCGACCAGCCACCGCAAGCTAAGTAAGGGAAAGCCGACCAATCGTAGACGCCGGCACCACCCTCTTCATCCGGTTATCGACTTTCAGTGCAGTGGCTCGGCCCCATCGAAGCCCTCTCCACTTGAGCGTTCTCCTCGCCTCTTGTTAGCCAATTAGAAACGACAAGCCACTCAGTGTAGGCAATGTTATTTGTTTTTCAAGCAAACAAAAGCGACCTCCTATGAACGAGGAGAGTGTTTTATTGGTCTGTCCAGACAACCCTGCGGGTGACCGCCCGGCGCTTGCGTTGGTGGTTACGCAAATTTGACGTCAGGAGATTGGAATAGAAACCTATTGGAATAGTTTTACGTTATGGGGCCCCAGGTCACCTATTCCCTATCCCTCCCCCCATCTCTGTATGGGAACTGCAAGCGTAAAATAAAAAAGCTGTTACTCACTAGATTTGAGACTTTATCGGTTATGTTCCACCCATTCTCTGCTTTCTTTCCCCCTACTTTCTGCCATTGAATCTAGCTTCCCTCTGAGTGCGCACGCTAGTAGAGAGGTAAGCGCCGCACTCTCTGCAAGGCGTTTGCGGGGGGTGACAATTACAGCTGTCAAGAGGCTAATGTGGTGACGCCCAGGGAGCTCTAGAGGTTGTTGTCACATTCGACGCGGTGCAAAGGCGCAAACAAGTTCCTCGCGTCGCATTTATTCTCTGGCGCGCTCCTTTTATGATTACACACGCTCTGAACCTCCCTCCCCCCCCCCCCCCCGAGCCGGTGTGCCAGACAGCAGCAGCAGGCGTGGGAAAGTCGAAGGAAGAGGAAGAGAGCTTCGCTTTAAACTTTGAATCCTAGGAAGCTGAAAGCGTCTATCATGCAATATGACAATCTATTACTTTCCTTTGGGCAGTCTCAGCTTTAAGTTCCCGAAACTGGGGCCGCTATAGATTATGTGAGCGTAGCTCACTAAACTTTCTATATTACACCTTGCAGATGCCTTTGGAGCGCGAAACCTGGATGCCATATTCAAAAAGGCACAGGACCCTACCCGAAATGCTGCCCGGCATGTGCTCGTTAAAGCAAATAAACTTCTAAATATGATGGCATATTTCTCCCAACGACCTAAATGTCCCAACATTTGACTGTTACTCCTCTACAGTTTGGGGGTGGTTTAAAGATTTGCTTCAACGAGGAGTGCATGACTAAAGGTTACCTTTCGGATTCGCTACGGCTCCATTACTTGCTCAAGAGGAAGCTCTGCAATAAACGTACGATTGCTTCTGCGTGTATAGTTCGGTAAAATACGGTGGCGTCACATACTTGTAGTGCTGAAATATGAGTATCCACAGCCACAGTACGCCAAAATAGAATGATTAGGCTAGATATGTCAGACATGCGAAATACTGATCACTATTCAGAAACCACTACAAACTGTCTTGAAAAGCTGAAATACGTGAGTACCGCAAGAAATCTTGAGGACTTGTAAGTCATAACGCATATATACAACTTTCTAAGGGAAGAAAATAGACTAAGAATTGGATACACCCCTAACGTGCGACAGCGTTCAATTAACGCTCTAGAAGAAGACGTGAATTTCGGAGAATGCTCATGGCAGGAATGTTGCAAAAAAGCTGTTCCTGACGAGCAATCTGACAGACAGGAACTATGTTCGCATCAGCATCGAATGATTTTAGTCAGTAGCCATTTCGTCCCGCCGAAGTTCCGGCACTGTCATGCCGTCACACGCTCGAAGGAATCTTAATCGTCTCGTCGATGTTCAAACAATTTTTAAAGCACCCTATTTTTAATTGCATGTTTGAAGTAATGATTACGAATATAGTGTGTAGCATAATTGTGGCTCAGTTGATTGCCGGATAATTCAGCTATATCAGAGAGATGGCAAATTTTCCTAATTAGACCCTTACACTACGTTATATATGGCACAGCGTTCTTCTTCTCTGTGCTCTCAACGACATTACTTTTCATTAACTACGCCTCACTTATTCCCCTCACTAGTTTTGGTATTAGCTTGTGACGTAATACACCTGCCTCAGAAAAGCGTTTTTGGCTATAATTCAATACGCAGACAAGGACGAATGTAGCATCAGCTATTGAAATTGGTTTTCGGGCATAGCAAAATAGGTGGCTTCGTAAGATTCGGCAGTAGTGGATGACAATATTTCTTATCCTACGTGAAACTTTTACCCGTTTAGTATTGACACATCATTCATTCGGTCTTCGAAGCATAATAAGTAATACTCGATAAGTACATTAAATAATTTATTTATTATGGCATTGAAAACGTCGGGAATTCCGAAATATATGTCACCGTCTTCTCTGCAATGTTGAATCCCATGAATGAAATAATAGAGTGAGCCGCTTGTCTACATAATGAAGCTGTTCGCTTCTAAAGGTATGTTGTAGCGAAATCAAGAAGAGGCAGAAAAAAAGTAAATCTAAATAGTTTCAAATTGAAGTGATGGGAACTCACAGGAAACGCCTTTTTAGCGTCTAATGTCACGAACATTCGAAAAAGAAACAAAATACGGCGTCTCATAAAATATGCAATAGATGTTATGCGAAAGCCTCGTATAGGACCCCATAAGCATCAACCTGCGAATAAAAGGTTTTTTTTTTGTTTAATCTCGCTAAGATTAAATATTGTGTGTTTGATGGGAGTGGTCGTGCGACGACAATGCAAAGGAAAGCCACTATGACTGTCGCTTAAAAGTGGTGGCCCAAAGATAATGACAATTTCGACTGGGAGACGACTGGTTTATTGCCCATATACTGTAAGAATGGCGGGAAAGACATTTGCTGTGACAAGCGCAAATGTTCCGTACGTTTCAAAATTCATACACACATCTCTCATAACCCGACTGATATTGTGACGGAAAAATAAATTTGCTATAACGTACAGCCCTCTCAGGACGTTGCGAAAGATCTAGTTGCAAGAGTCATATTATATCCGCACGCCGTTAGGCTTAATACAATGTTGCCAGACATAGTTGCCTCTCATTATGGAGAAATTTTTATTTGTTATGCTTGTCGGTTGTGTTACGGCAGTGCACTTAATATGAAACCGTCCCGTAAATAGACACATATAACTTCGGAGCTCTTGAATACGTAATATAATGCCAACGTCGTCATTAGTGCACATTTTGAACGTTGCATCCGCAACATCCATAACTTGATGCTACCTTCACCAAAGATCGATCTCAACACAGGTCTTTGTTGATTCACCGAGGACACCGAGGAAACCAGCTGCAGACTGTGTACAAGGGGAAAAAATTAACGTTTAAACAATTATTTACAACGCTGCTAATTACGACTAAAATATTAATATTTCGCGACATATCCCACTTTGGGTGCCACCAATTCCCACAAAATAAAATTTGGTGTAACACAGAAAACTTACTTGAGAACTACCCTAGGACACTCACTTACGGAGCATAAACCTATGACCTGCTCTTTATTTTTTGCCAGGTACACGAGAAGTTCGTAATTTTTCCAAGGGGTCACCAGAGCAACCAATAACAAAAAGTGTTATGGATCACTATATAAAGAAAAGATCCTCTAGTATTTATTTACAGAGCTTCTATTGAAGCCAGAAACATGAAAGTGTCGGTGCGCATTACACTTAAGATGCTTCTAATTTTTACCTAATCAGAACTCGATGCCGTACGATGCTCATTTAGTACACCAGTAAATACTGCCGATAACCGTTGTATGACACTCTGAAATGCTTGAATAGGTAATTTTCTACACATCTTCATATATCACTTACGCAGAATAAAACTTTATAGTCCGTCACCAGAAAATGATTTCTTACATCAGCCAAATGTTAGCAAAATGCAACGTGGAGTTCACAGAGAAGCCCGAGAAAACTTGCTCGCATGGTATAATGTGAGAAAATGGGAAGATAATGAGCCTTGAGTAAATATTTTCAGAACTCATAAATGACCTACGTAGCTAAATCCTTCGGTGCAGGTCACCACTTTTGTGTCTCCCGTTTTCTCTAAATATGAAAATGGTGCGCTTCTTGGTCCTGCCAAGGCAATAGATAATTTTTGAGCGCTTTTCCGTGAACGGCCCCAAACAAGAGAGTCGAACAAAAATCAATAATAATTTGGTTCGGTTTCTCGTTCAGCAGGCTCTGATCGTGTTCTGCTTCAGTTCCGTTTCAAATAAACAAAAATTTATAACGGTTCCTAAACCATCTCGCTTGGGCCGTGTCGTGCAGGAGAGACCGATATCAATGTCGGTTTACATGAATACTGATGAAGTTTATTGTTCTACATCTACAGGAGCCGTTTAAGTACATGCGATCGTCTCAGACAGTGTCGATGCAAAAGAGGACAGCAGATGGTCACTGCCTCGATGCGACCTCCCACCTTCCCGCATTTCTCTTATTGTAATTTGCACTGAGTACGTCCCACAAAGTTAAATTTTTTTAGAATTTATCGTCTATTAACATATTCACTTAATGCCGCGAACACGAATTCTTGAGAAAAACGACCGTTCAATATTAAATAGAATGCCAGCTGCTGAAAATTAAATTTGATGGTTTTCTTCAAATTAGGCACTGGGAGGCAATTGAAAACCATCTGTGCAAGTATGTTATGTGGCCACGGAAACGAAAAGTAAGATGATAATTATCCCTGCCAGCTGCTGAATTAACTAAAATTGAGTAATTATGTTGTTGTTGACTGCAATAACAGGGTGTGTTTGTATTGAAAATTTAGAGGCAGCCGCGTTTCTACACAGTATCAGTTGGGAGAATAACTATATCGTGTATATGCTCCGAGATACTAGAGTTCAAATTATATTTGTCGTTTGCATGATTACGCATTAAAGAGAGAGGATTGGCGCAAAGCTCTTTCCTGATGTGAGGCGGCTGTTGCGTGCGGCGTTTAGTCTGACAACAGGTCATAAGAATACGCATAGATGATAACTGCTCCCTTTCCCCTCTCGGCTGGCGAAATAAAGATATGACAGCGTGGTGTGCCGTATGCCATACGCATGATCCTGTTAAACGTGATAACAGGAGTTAATATTTCGGCACATTTTTGTTTTACTTGAGATTGCACAGGGACATAATCTTGGAAACGTGTTAGCTTCACTGTCATCTACTAGAATGCTTCTGAAATGGCAGAGCCTCTGTGCGCAAGCATAACCAAGAATATCCGCGTGGAGTCCCTTCATGCTAATATGGCTGCTTCTGGCGGGATGTGGTCTTCTACCGTAGAGAAGATAGATGTGGTACATGCAGTGGTCGAGGTGAATGGCAAAGCGTCATTAGAAATGCGGCCGTACACGGCTTGCCACCCACACGATCTCCTTTAAACTAGGCCTACTTTCATGAACGTGCTTTGACGCTTCCGCACAACAGCGTCAGTCAATCGTCTTTGACACGACAGGGAGACAATCGTCGTTCAAGTCTTTGATATCGGCGTAGTGGCGTGCATAACGTCAAAGACATAACTCTGAATCCGACAGATTGTTGATCAGTGCAGTCACTGCGCTGGAACCTCCCTTACCCCGCCCCCCCAGTCGCAAATGTGCTAACAAAGCATAACTTCAGCGCTTATCATGTTTACCTTCACCAAGACCTAAGCGAGGCGGACTTTGAAATACGGGTTGACTCCTACAATTAGGGCCTCAACAAAATTGATGAAGAAGAGGGCTTCTTAGACAGAATAATTTGGACAGATGAAGCTCGTATTGGCCCCAATGATACTGTCAATATTGAAAACGCGCATTATTGATCACAGGAAAAGCTACAGAGGTTGTGGCAGCACAAGTATCAATTTCGCTGGAGTCTGAATTTGGTATCTCATATTCGGGGACAGGATCAACGGACGTTACTTCTTTGCGGGCAACTTGAATGGAAATATGTACACAAGGGAAATAATACGTGTTGTTGTCTCCGACTTTGTTTCCAGTTTTTCTCTGAATGACCGGCTCCAAATGTGGTTCCAGTACGATGGAGCACCACCACATTTCTCCACCACGGCAAATAGCTGGTTGGACACAGGTTTTCCACGACATTGGATCGGGCGTCCAGTAGCGATGATTTCGCCGCCGAGATAGCCTGATGTTTCTGCGCTTCATTTTTTCTTTGGAGCAACGTTACAGATTGAGTTTATTCAACGTAGCCTAGTGATGGCAATGATATGAAGTACAGGGTAATATGGGCCTGTGCGGGGCAGATTATCCGCTCAGAAGTACTGCGCAGAGTCATCGAGTCGACGTGAGAGCGGTTTATGCATTGCAATGCTGTGAAAGGGAGGCATTTTGAACATTTTTAGGACATTGACGTCATGATCCGGGAAGTGTTTTCTTGAGATTAGGGAATGGCCACACCAAACTTTAAGCGGCAGTATGAAATACTCGTTAGCATAGCTGAAACTCTTTCTGCTGTTTATGGTGCTGTTGTTGCTCTTGCTTTGAATTAAACTTGCAATGCTTGGAAATCATCAGTCACTTTATTTGCGTAGCCAAGGCAAAGACCATGCCCGCTCGTCTAGTCACAACTGCGCTCTTGCACTGCGCACCAGCCTGTCCGATCCCGCCATTATCTCGGCGTGGCAGCTGCCGCCGTCGTTAGAAGCTGCGCGCTAGCGTGTTACGACAGCGGTTCTGGGTTCCTGATTTTTTACTTTTCAAGACGAGAAGGGAAGGGGCAGTTATCATCTTTGCAAATGACTGCGCCCCGTTGTCGGACTAAACGCCGCACGCAAAAGACGCGTCACATCAGGGAGGAGGTTTGCGCCTATCCTCACTCTCTTGCGTGCGCAATCTCGCGAAAGACTTAAAATTTGGAGTCGGGTATCTCGGAGTACAGACAGGCTTGAATAGTTCCCCAACTGATACTGTGTAGAAACACGGATGCATCTAATTTTTAGATAGAAAAATGTCCACTTACTGCAGTCATCGAGTTAATCAATTAATTTTAGTTATATGGGCTGCTGAGAGCGATAATTATCATCTCACTTTGTGTCATCCTGGCCACACAACTCATTGGCACCGGTGGACTTTGTGTGTCTCCCTGTGCTCATATTAAGAAAACCATACATTTCAATTTTGAACACCCTCTATAAAGCTTTTCTAATGAAAAAAAAATGCTCCAAGAAAAATATTGCAGAGCCTGTTATGCTACAAAAAAGATTCGCTTACATTATTCTACGCATGTCCTATTAGGCACAGTATGAACTGCGCAACGGACGGTTTGGCACAGTTTACTAAATAGTATCGTGATTGGGATCATGTTTCCTACTAAACGGTGAGGGTTCTGATGTCCTAGATTCGACCATCGCCCTTTCTCGCCTGCTTTTGCATTCTTTTCCAATTTATTTCTCAATGAAATGGCCTCGAAAGAACTGTAAGGGCGCACGGTGGACACATTTTGTGGGAGCTATGTGTCCTTTATGGCTTTACACATATCAATCGGCGAAGTTTTGCGCATAAGAGACAGCGAGTTGACTGTGACGTTTCTGTATTACATATATTGTGATCTCGCAGAGGAAGAGAGAAAGGGAAGATGTAGCCATAGAAATGTAATGCAGAAACGTACCTGACGAAGCGCCTTTGATAAATCAAGCATCACATTCTTTGATGACGGTGGTGTTAAGTTACAGTAGCACGAATGATACCCAGTTTACACTAAACGTGGTCACCGGTCTAATCTGGTTATTTTAGTAAAACAAAGACTTTGCCTTTGAGCGCGGAGAGAGAGAGGAAACGCTGGCACGAGGGGTTGACGTTCTAAACAATAATAGTGCTTCTTAGGTTGGGAACACGGTTCCAATTGGCGCCTGCATGCAGCCTGGAAGAGTGCTTCGCTACGCACCGAGCCGGCGTGGCCAGGTGGTAATGGCGTTGCGCCACTACGCCCGAGGATGCGGGATCGAGTCCCGGCCGCGGCTACCACATTTAGACGTAGCTGAACTGCAAAAACGCCCGTGTATCACGTGCTGGGTGTACGTTACAGAACCGCAGGAAGTCAAAATTAATCCGCAGTTTCTCACGTGGCCCGCCTCCTAATTAAATCGTGATTTTGCCATATAAAACTCTAGAAATTGTTTTTCTTTTCGTCAAGTGCACGAGCGTAGTAACTCATGCTCAGATGTATAGCACACCATAATAAATTAAAGTATGGTCGCATTTTGTGCGCGATTGCATTGAAAGTAATATAAACAAAACAACAGATGGTCCGAATTGCATGTAAAACGTCGAGTGTTCATTGAAAGAGATAGGGACAATATTATTGCGCTTAGCATGGCATTCGAGGAATCCAAGCATGATGTGCTCTATCAAATTATACACAAATTTGTCCAAATCGAAAGAGCGATTTCCTTGGCAGCTAAAGGCGAAACATGCTAACAGCTGGTTACTATTGTGCATAAGTGACCATCATCATGTGTTCGTTCAGGAACTTCATCGGTCTGCGCAAACTAATATTACGAAACTTCGAATATTGAATGATGAAATCGACATCATTCGAGTCATGTTCGAAATTGCGAATATTCGCACACACCTTGGAAAAAATCACTATTCTTCGAAGACCTGAGAGCGCAATGATTCGTAAACGCATAGGCATAGACATAATTTTCATGAAGATGTTGAATTAGCGATGAGAAAAATACAAACTCTGTATACTGTAGCAATGGGTGACTTCAATACAAAAGCATGTTGGTGAACAAGAAATTAGCAAGTACGTCATCGATTCTAGGGACACTCGAGGAGAGATCGTTGTAGAATTCGCGAAAAGGAGTAAACAATGAATAATGAACGCCTTCTTCAGGAAGCGTAGGAACTAAAATTGGACTTGGAAAAGCACCGAATGGTGAAACAAGAAATCAAACTTATTTCATACTTTCTGCCGATTCCCAGCACAGTGCAGGATGTAGAAGTGTTAGATAACGTAAAGTGCAGTGATCATAGGTTTATGAGTTCTAGGATTAACCTCAATTTCAACACAGAAAGAGTAATATGCTAAAGAAAAAAACAGACCAATCTAAAGGCGATAAGGATAAAAGCAGACAAATTCACGTTGGTACTTCCAAAGAAATATGCGGAGAGATAATGACATATAGGTACTGAATGAAACCGTGACTAAGCTGTCTTCAGAAGCAGCGATTCAAGTTAGAGGTAAGGCATCAAGGCAACCAGTACGTAAGCTCTCTCAAGTAACAAAAGATCTAATAAAGAAATACAAAGAACGAAAGTGTCGAAATCAAGAGATCAGCTAAAATATGTGCAACTGTCTAAACTGATGAGCAAGGTGAAAATAAGGAACATTCGAAAATATAACGTGAGAAAGTCTGAGGGAGCAGTAAAAAGAAATGAAGGCATCATGAAGTCGGTGAGAAAAAAGCTTTTCATTGGACAAACGAAGATGAATGGAAGGATGGGAAAATTTTATTGTGGTCCAATAAGGCGCGCTGGCTTCCTAGAGCGAAGCGGGCCGCTGCCACGCTGGGACCGAACGGCCGAGCCTTTCGCACGCTTCACGGGCCCTTTGGAGTGCCCATAGCTGTCCTTCGAATGTGAGACTGCGTACTGAAATAGAGGCAAGTTACTATGATGTCCAATTTCGATGATATAGTAAAAGCAGCGGAAGAATTCTATACTGACCTGTACAGTACCCACAGCCGCCCCCATAACTCCATTCGGAGTAGTAATCAACATGTTACAGAGCCTCCTTAATGACGAGCGATGATGTTAGAAGGGCCTCGCAAGACACAAAACGGGAAAAAGTGGCAAGACAAGATGGTGTAACCGTCCATTTATGAAAATATCGAGGTCAAAGAACACTTGAAAATCTGGCGGCCCTTGATATGAAGTGTCTTTTGATTTTAAGGGTTCCAGTGAACAGAAAGGATTCCAAACTTATAGTATTCCAGAAAAAGAGAGACGTTCAAAAATTGAAAAGTTATAGGCCAATAAGTTTACTTCCAACATTATATAAAACATTCACCAATATATTCTCCAATAAGTAGGGCAACGCTTTACTTCAATCAGCAAAGGGAACAGGCTGGCCTAAGGAAGGGATACCCTACAATGGATTACATCCATGTCATCAATCAGGTAACGCCCATGTGGGGCTGGCCAGAAGGGAAGACGTCTTAATGTCATACTTTGAGAACACCAGCCTTCATATTGAGAGGCCAGACGCTATGGCTTGGCGCACAGTGCCGTTAATGTGGCTCCGCAGCTATTTCCGACGACAAAGTACTCCTTTCACGCCACAGGGAGCCGGTTGCAAGGGAAGTAATCCAGACATTCCATATCAGACAGAAAAGAGACGGCTGCGTTAGACCTCTCTTCATCGCCCTGAGGGACGCTGACTTTGGTACCTCGCTAGCAATTGACAAATGTATATTATCACAACCTTCAGAAGACAGTCATGCATTCTTATACAAAGTCCGGATATTACTCACCAAGATTTAAAGATATGCAAAGGCTGAGTAGCTAGAGGGAGCCAAGGTAATGTTGTTTGTCGTGGCTTGGAGCTACTTAGAATATCTTTTGCATCTCGCGTAATTACATAGTAAGACCTAAATATTAAAAAAATTCTCAAATATTATAGATGCATAAAAGTGTAAATGAGAAAATTGTAGAGCAACATGAAAAACTCCGGATGCAGCTTTCTGTTGGTAAATACCTGCTACGTAAAGGTATTTTTCCGAGCGTGAAAGAAGCCCACGACTGCCACAAAAATTGCCGCGGCCATCTTTCACGCCCGCAAGAACACGTTTATTTAGCACCTATCGAGCTACAGAAATCTGCATTGGGGGTTTTTAATGTTGCTGTGCAAGTTCCTCGCAACACTTTGCATCTAACGACAATATTTGAGAAGTTGATTATAATTACGAACTTTGTAAGCAGACGGAATGGAGAATTGCTCCGAGTTTCTCGAAGTGACGGCAAGCAACATCAGCTAAGTTCTGTCCAGCTGCGCGGCATTTGCGTATTTTAAATCTTGGCGAATGATAGTTGGGAAACCTTCTATAATGTTTTGAATGCTGTCTCTTTCTGTTCTCGTGGTAATGTTGGATATATATATATATATATATATATATATATATATATATATATATATATATATATATATATATACGAGGTTGATCCAGAAATAAGGTTCCCACTGTTCCCCCCTCTCGTTGCTTAATTCACTTTTTATTCGCCAAAGGAACTCCACCCGCGGATATTCATCGTCAGTTGACAGAGGTGTACGCCGACTAGTGTATCTCTGTTCAACATGTACGAAAGTGGTGCAGGGAGTTGAGTGGCGGTCGGGAGAAAGTCCACGATGACAAACGGAGTGGAAGACCATCAGTTTATGAGGCGGTTATCGAGATGGTCCAATGCGAAGTGCTTGAACACAGAAGAATCACCGTCCGTGAACATGTTGCTCAGATTTCTGGGAGTTCTTACGGTACAGTGGAGAGAGCTTTGAATGAAAAATTGGCTTAGCTGATGCGTTGGGCTCGATGGGTACCCCGATTATTGACATCAGATGACAAGGAGAAACGCCTTGACTGTGGTCGTTAGTTTCTTCAAAAGTGTCAATAAGATAAGGAAGGATTGCTGGAATCCATGCTACGGGAGACGAAACGTGGGTGTTTCATTTCACTCCGAAACGAAACAACAATACGAACAGTGGTGTCACCCAGAGTCACCAGTGGAAAAGACGTTCAAAAAAACTCCATCTGCTGACAAAGTCACGGCAAGGGTTTTTAGGGATCGTGAAGGGATGCTGCTGATCAATTTCATGGAACGTGGGACACCAAAAAACTCATAGTTATTGTGCAACACTATGAAAAGTCCGGCGAGCTATCCAGAACCGCCGGCGAGGACGACTGGCAGCCGGTGAAAGGCTGCTTCACGACAACACCCGGCCTCACGTCTCCTGTCAAACCCAGGAACTTTTCAAAAGCTTTGGGTGGACTGTCATGTCCTACCCACCCTATAGTCGAGACCTCGCGCCTAGTGATTATGACTTGTTCTACAAGTTAAAGGAACATTTGAGTGACGAGTGCTTACGGAGCGACGATGAAGTCAAAGAAGAGGTGAAACCCTTCTTCTACCGGTTATCGGCGGAGTTCTACGGGTGGCGGCGGTGGTGGCGAACAAAATTGCCATCCAAAACGACTGTTAAAATGAGCCCATAACAGCTTATGCAGTAATCAAAGAATGAAATAAAGCTGCCAGTGTCGACACGAGTGGTACCCTAGGGCGGAATATTATAACGGTTCAGTAAACAAACCGTTCACTTCGCCGCTTACGTCCCTAAATGTGCCACTCCCGAGGCGATGGGGGAGGAAGGGGAAGAGGCGACCAATAAATGAGAGGGTGCCACCTCTGAAGTGTACGTCATTCTATGACGAGCTAATCGAGGAAAATGAGAATGCTTCTGCTTGCTAAATCAATATAAAATATAAAATAAATATGGCGAGTTCTAAAGTATAAACGTGTGGTGCCGGGCGGTAATACAATGCAGAAGTAATGTATTATAGTGATTGCTTTTCATTCTCAGCTGACCGTCGGTAGCGCAAGCGTGCGACCTGCCCCATCTCGCGTCGCGTCATAGGAGCAATCGAACTTTAAATCGAACATTACGATATACGAGCCCTGCATTGCCTGCACGAAGTAAAATCGAAGAGCGCGGTGCAGGTGGTGCGCACTCTGCCGTGAAATCGAGGGACAAAATGCGGCACTCCCGAACTAGAGAGAAAAGGGCAGTCAAATAAGAGATCTCCATAATATCTTCCCGTCCTGACTGTATAGTTTTATTAGCCGAACGAAGGAAGTGCTGGAGCAGCCTAATTTGAACTTTTCTGATTGCTGAAAGGCAATGTGCGGGAGCTGTTCACGTTGGCAATAGCACTGGGAATTCGATCTCACCATGCAAATATCTCCTTGGCATTGGCTATGAAGCAGAGGTCACGGTAAAGCTGACCCGGCCAGTCCACCGGCCAACAGAGTGATTGCGAGAGCAACTTCGTGGACAGTGTTGGCAGCAGAGATCTAGGTGATGCCGAATAATGCTTCGCTTCCGACCGACCTCTGGGAGCTGCAGGCCAGTGGTGATGAGCCGCAGCGCGCAATCCCTTTCGCAGCGTGGAATGACCGCTGCTACGCTTGCACCCGAGCCTTCTCCAATCGATAGCCTTGCCTGCAAAAGGTCCGCTTAGAAAGCCGGCAGGGGCGGTGCAACTCATTATTCGTCATTCCTCCTAACGTGTATAAGACTTACAGCTGTGGTCGACACCGAAAGAGCAAGGCCAAGCAGACAACAAAGGCCAGTAGTAGCCTTCGAAGCAACCAACGCACACGCACGCAACGCCTGCGTGTCTCCAGGGTCGCGCGACCGGCGCGCCCATCAGGCTGCAAAGCCAACAGTCAAACCACAGCAACGGAACCAAAAGCGGACTACCCCTTCACCGGTTCCACTCTTAGCCAAAGACGGGTTTGTTTTCGAAATGACAGATGCGTGATGTGATCATAATTTGCGGTGCTGCCCGGCTGTATCTGACGGCCTTTGACGCAAGCAGAATTTTGGCCAATCAGATGAAGAAGAAGAAGAAGAAGTTTATTTACCACATAAGTACACTGATATATACAAAGCGGTAGGGATGGCAGGATAAAAGCTGCATAACGGCAGCTTGACTAGTCCCACCTCCCCATGAACAACAGGCAGCAACATGGCAAGATATTCGTAGTACATTCTTGTGTCAAGGTCAATATATACATATTCACAGACGCATATATATATATATATATATATATATATATATATATATATATATATATATATATATATATATACACACACACATGCACATACGCATACATGTATGCATGACAACCAGAAATGGCAACTTAGAAATAGCAAAGAAATACTTTTCAACCGACAAACCAAAAAGTTAATTATTCACAGAAATTTTTTGCAGTAATGTGCTCTTGGATATATGGCGTATGTTTACATCATTTAGACTATATTTGTTAAGTGTAGAGGGAAGACAGTAGGAGAGTGCTTGAAGGCCATAGTTAGTCCGAGGGCGCGGGACTTCCCAGTGTTCCGTATATCGATTTAGGCGAAAAGAAGGATTGCGCTGCAAGTTCGCGATGTTTATGATATGATTAGTACCCTTAACCATGTCACCTTTAGAAGAACACATAAGTTGATACTCATAAAGGCGGTCTACACGTAAAATCTTGAACTTCCGGAATATGTCACGCGTATGTCCATTGTAAGGTAAGTCTGAAATAGCACGTAAGGCATTCTTTTGAACTGAAACTAAATTACCTAATGATTTCTTAGTACTATTTGACCAGACCAGGTTACAATAGCGCAGGTGAGAAGCAAATAGTGCGTTATAAACCATAAGTTTCTGTGGTATTGGTAGTAGCCTCTGGCATCTGCGCAACATACCTAACGCTTTACTAAGTTTATTTCTTAAGTAATCGGTGTCGTGGTCCCATAGCATCAATTCATGGAAGATAACACCGAATGTTTTTGCTGTAGCGGAAAGTTCTATTTTTCTGCCATTGAGTGTGAGGCATTGGGTTAGATCACAAGGCGTGGACTTCGCTCTAAAGAGGACCGCTTTTGTCTTGGAGCAGTTTAACTGGAGAGAATTTTTTACAGACCAGTTATATATCTTGTGAAGTGTTTCATTTGCAAAATTGATGAGTTGATCCTCCTTAGTTCCTGAGAAGAATCAACTAGTATCATCTGCGTAAATAATATAGGTAATCGAAACATCAATATTAACAATGTCATTTATGTAAATGATAAATAGAAGTGCTCCCAATATGCTACCTTGAGGCACGCCTTGCTTAATAAGTTTAAACGAAGATAATTTTCTATTTATTGATACGCATTGCTTTCTATTGGTTATGTAACTTCTAATTAAATCTAAAACTATTCCGCGTGTACCATAACAATTCAATTTTTCTAATAGTGTTCCATGGTTAATTCTGTCAAAGGCCTTTGAGAAATCTAGGAATACTCCCAATGTTAGTTTCCTCGCCTCTATATTTTTCAAAATTAGTTCCTTTTGTTTAAGAAGAGCAGTTTCAGTCGAGCAGCCTGACCTGAAGCCATATTGACATGGTGTTAAAACAGAATACTTGTTAAAAAAGGCAGTCATCCTAAGGAGAATAATTTTTTCTAAACCTTTTGAAAACAGTGGAAGATTTGAGATTGGTCTATAGTTGCTTAAGTTTTCCCTTTCTCCGCCTTTGTAAACCACAGCGACCCTTGCGATTTTCATCTGTTGAGGAAAAATGCCAGAGGTTAGGGAGATGTTGTAAATGTGAGTGAGCCAAGGGGTGAGCAGGTCAATAACAAAAAGAATTGGTTGTATTTTTAATCCATGCACATCCTCACTTTTAGATCGCCTAAAATTTTTGAACACATTTAAAACCTCAGTGTCATCAGTCTCATCAATATACAAAGAATGTGTAAGGGGACTGGGCAAATACATCAAGGCATCTTGATCATAAGTGCTTTCAACTAGAGAGGCAAAGTAATCATTAAATTTATTGGCGAGTGCTTCATCTTTAAGAACCTCATTACCAACCTTGAGCTCTTTAATAGTACTGGCGGGTCGCCTTGATGATATAACAGAATTCTGCTTATTCCAAGTCTGTTTTGCATCAACGATACCATCGAACATGGAGTAGTAATATTCGCATTTAGCTTGTTTTTGCAGCTTAGTCAGGTTATTTCGATATTTCTTAAACCGCTTCAAATCATCTGGGTCACGGCTATTCAAAAACGCATGGTACAGCCTATTCTTTTCATTTATCATTTTGATTAGCTTAGAGGAGATCCATGGCTTGCGAGCGTGTTTAGGTTTTTTTACGTGCCTGTAAGGAAAGTGTTTTCGGTATACTGTGCACACGATCTTAATGAAGCGGTCATAGGCGCTATCAGGTGATGAAGAGGAGAGTATGTCATCCCAGCTCAACGAGCTTATTTCGTCACGAAAGCAAGAAAGAGATTGTGAATTAATGTCTTGGAAATAAATGTCTGATTTCACCGGGTGCCTCTGTTTAATTTCAACCGTAGTAATTAGGCAAATCGGTAAATGATCACTGATAGCGATACTTATCGGACCATGGTGTAGTAGGTTAGCAAAATTTGTTATAAATTGATCTCTCAAGGTGGCTGTAGCAGCTGTAATGCGAGTTGGGGTAGTTATAACATTTGAAAGGCCATGCGAAAGAAGTAGATTTGACAGGTCAGTTTGTTTGCTAGTCTTTGTGAGCATGTCAATGTTGAGGTCACCTCCGAGTACTAATGTATAATTATTTTCATTAACAAACCAAAAGAATTCATCTAAATATTGAAGAAACTTGTTGATGTTGCCGTGAGGAGGTCTATACACAACAGTAAATAGAGAGTTTTCGAATTTTAAACACAGAATTTCAATGTCTTCACAGCATCGAGACCATTCATCAATATACTGATAGTCAATACTTGTTTCCACATACATGCATACACCACCGCCTATAGTTTCTCTATTTATATAGGCCACATTATACCCATCAATATGCACTATATCGGTTTCATTGCAGTACCAAGTTTCAGTCAACATAATGACAGAAAATTTACATTTAAATTCATCTAGAAAATTCCACAATTCGTCTTCTTTAGAACGGGCTGACTGTATGTTCATATGCAGGAAACTCAGTCGATAGGCGCTGATGCGCAACAATCGTGCTTAATTGAGAGGGACTAGTACATTTCAGAGCCATTTTGAAACTTAATTCTCAGGAAAAAAAGACAGCCATTGCAATGTAGAAACAGTGCCGTTGGCATAGACGAATAAGACGTTATATATGCAAGACCAACTGCTGAAGAGAATATTAAGGGGAATTTAATTTTTATGTGGGTGACGCCCTCAACCACAGCACTGTAGCAAGCAAGAACATATGAGTGCAACACTGATGTACTATAGACTCTAAGGTGTACAATATTGGTCAAAAGGTTAACGTTCATAAAAATAACTGTTTCCGACAGTAGTTTAGAGCTTACATACATAAGGACACTATCAGGCACATTTGCTAGGTACGAAGCCGCATAGATTCGGAAAATGTGCGTGGGTGTCTGAAGAATCGCTCCGTTAACTGTTTCCAAAAATATAGAGAAAAGCAAGAAGAACCATAGGTTCCTAGATTGTTCTTGAGCCATTCTATCTGTTGGCACCATGACATAAATGGCGTTGAGTATGCAATAACGGGTAACCTAACGCACCTTGTCTAGGTCCGAGTCACAGGTAACATGTAGGACAGGCGAATTTTCAAACTTCCGCATCAGTATCTTTCCCTGTGACACCCACACAAACTTCCATTCTTTTTCTCGCCTCAGTTGTCGAGCTCTACCCAATAAACGCTTGTTTTCAACGCACAGATGCTCATTGATATATACAGGATTACTCTCTTCAATGCCCAGGGTCCCAGTGCTTAACTTAGCGGTTCGCGCAGCAGAGAGTACTCTGTCTCGTGCAGACCTAGTCGAAAACTTTATGATCACGTTTGGTTTATTTTTATCTTTAGAAGGGACACGATGTACTACATCAATGTCGTTGTCCGTGACACTTGTGCCTATACATGTGGCAATTTGTCCAACACTTCTTCTCAGATCTTCGTTTGCAACTAACGGTAGTCCTTTAACCTCAAGGTTCATGTTCCTGCTGTATTGTTTCAGCTCAACTATTTCTCTCTTTGCTTCTTTCAGTTCTTTACTTTGTTTCTCATTTTCCCTTTTACATCGCTGATTTTCAGCCGTCACTGTAGTCAGCTCGCGACGGAACCCGTCAACATCCTTCTTGAATTGTTCGAAACCATCGTTCATAAAGCCAATGGAGTCGCGAATGGCTCCAAGTTCACTGCGAATCTCTGTATTGGAGTTACCAACACCACCGACGACATTTCTCATGTCCTTCGCAAACGCCTCAAGCTTAGCTGTCAGTTCAACTAACACTTTTGTGACTTCCTTTATAGTACCTGGCTGCTTATCAGCAAGAGACTTTGCGACATCGCGCAGGCTTCCAGAGCCAGAACCCTCCATAGCCTAAAGGCGGCACAGATATGGCATATACGACACTCTAACCAGTAGTCACAACATGGTAAAAGCACTACAAGACTCGTGGCAGCAACAGCGACGACAGGGGAGGAGCTATGCTACAGCACAGAATAAGAAATTCCACCAGCCTGCAAAAATCCAGACAAGTTGATTAAATGACGTGCGTACGTCGCCGCTGCCGCTGCCAGAGTGAACCCAGCTTTCCAGTGAAAACACCGCCCCCAAAACAGAAGCGACAAAAGGCCGTGGTTACGGTACAGTCAGGCAGATGGCGGGACACGCAGAACAGTCCTGGTCCTGGTAAAGGCAAATGGAACAACGGTGAGTTGCTCACGTAGTCTGTTTTCTTGAGAAACAAACAGGCAGCCACGGCCCAGTTCGGATCCTCTTACAGGTATCAGATGAAGCACCGGCCTCTGCAAAAATCCAGACAAGTTGATTAAATGACGTGCGTACGTCGCCGCTGCCGCTGCCAGAGTGAACCCAGCTTTCCAGTGAAAACACCGCCCCCAAAACAGAAGCGACAAAAGGCCGTGGTTACGGTACAGTCAGGCAGATGGCGGGACACGCAGAACAGTCCTGGTCCTGGTAAAGGCAAATGGAACAACGGTGAGTTGCTCACGTAGTCTGTTTTCTTGAGAAACAAACAGGCAGCCACGGCCCAGTTCGGATCCTCTTACAGGTATCAGATGAAGCGCCGGCCTCTGCAAAAATCCAGACAAGTTGATTAAATGACGTGCGTACATCGCCGCTGCCGCTGCCAGAGTGAACCCAGCTTTCCAGTGAAAACACCGCCCCCAAAACAGAAGCGACAAAAGGCCGTGGTTACGGTACAGTCAGGCAGATGGCGGGACACGCAGAACAGTCCTGGTCCTGGTAAAGGCAAATGGAACAACGGTGAGTTGCTCACGTAGTCTGTTTTCTTGAGAAACAAACAGGCAGCCACGGCCCAGTTCGGATCCTCTTACAGGTATCAGATGAAGCGCCGGCCTCTGCAAAAATCCAGACAAGTTGATTAAATGACGTGCGTACGTCGCCGCTGCCGCTGCCAGAGTGAACCCAGCTTTCCAGTGAAAACACCGCCCCCAAAACAGAAGCGACAAAAGGCCGTGGTTACGGTACAGTCAGGCAGATGGCGGGACACGCAGAACAGTCCTGGTCCTGGTAAAGGCAAATGGAACAACGGTGAGTTGCTCACGTAGTCTGTTTTCTTGAGAAACAAACAGGCAGCCACGGCCCAGTTCGGATCCTCTTACAGGTATCAGATGAAGCGCCGGCCTCTGCAAAAATCCAGACAAGTTGATTAAATGACGTGCGTACGTCGCCGCTGCCGCTGCCAGAGTGAACCCAGCTTTCCAGTGAAAACACCGCCCCCAAAACAGAAGCGACAAAAGGCCGTGGTTACGGTACAGTCAGGCAGATGGCGGGACACGCAGAACAGTCCTGGTCAGGTATCAGATGAAGCGCCGGCCTCTGCAAAAATCCAGACAAGTTGATTAAATGACGTGCGTACGTCGCCGCTGCCGCTGCCAGAGTCCAGTGAACCGGTTCCCTTCTGAACCGTTATAAGATTCTGCCCTGAGCATGCCATTTCCTCGTTTGAAACACAGAGGACTGAGGAATGTTATGGTCCGGCGCCACTTGTTGTTATCAATGGGATATCGCAATACCGTTTCCTGTTCCGCTATCTTTCTAAATACTCTGTGCTGGACGTGCATGTCTCCTATTTTAGGCAGTTTCTGCCTATGCACCACGGAATGCGAACTGTGCAGACGCGTTGCATTCTCATGCCACCCCTCTCTTTCTTTCTAATACGCTCAATGATAATACTTTCTTGTGCAACCCACTGGCACAATAAACAAATGAAAGAAGGCACCGACGATTTCACCACTTTACTGCTTGTTTTTGGGCCAACCATGATGTAACGCGCAAGTGATCATAGCCTAAGAGTGAAACGACATGAGCAAATGAAACTAGGGCGTGCGGAGTGTTGAATTTCGTTTTTTCATACAGTTACCTCATAGATCGCGCTGCTATGCCGGAGCTCGCGTAGATTCCAAATTTGCACGAGGTCGCGGAAACGAATCGCGCCCACGGTGGCAGCATTTCGGTGGGCCCGACATGCGAAAACACGCGTGTGCTTATCTTTAGGTGAATGTTAAATAACCCCCACGTGGTGCGAATTTCCGTAGTCCTCAACTAAGGCATGCCTCATAATCATAACGTGGTTTTAGCAACTAAAATCTCATTATTCCATTTTTTTGAGATCTCAAATCTTGTAAATCTCAGGCCTTCCACCATAGCAACCCGACTCCACACATTTCATCTATAATCGGCGGATATATTATCCCATAAAAAGCAGGTTTCACCGGAACGCTCTTTCTTTGCTCAAGTTATGCTGCAAGTGTGCCTCGAGATCTCCATTTGCAGAATTAAATCACACGCGACACATATAAATAGTCAGTTGTTGAGATTTCTAAAAAGCTATATTATGTTTTGCCGGAGTCAGAGTCATTTCTTTGACATAAGCGTTCAGAAACACCGTTATAGAGTTTCTGTTGGCACAGAAAAGTGGCCCTCTGACCTAAAAGATTTTCCGTTATCCAGAAAATTATTTACCCCGTGAGAGGATGCCCTTTAACGTACGCTACCACGTCAAGGATGGTATTACCATTATTTAGAAAGCATCGCCTATTCGGTGACATGATAACTCGAACCCCTATTGCTACGGATGGCATTGGAGTGGTGTTTGTTGATTTTATGAACGTAAGTAGACCAGGACAGCTCTGCATCTGGAGCGTACAAAAATACAAGTTAAGTAGAAACGATGGCAACTGATGACGTTCGTGAGTATGCTGAATGAAAAAAGTAGGCTTATGTTCTTTTCAGCAACGGCTTCCAATTGAACCCGAACCAAAACCTAGCATACGCTTAACCTTAATCTGAATTCGTAATTCGGTACAGTTAGCTTATCAGCAATAATTACTCGAAGTAGACGAAAAATTAACTGTAGGCTGCTACCAAGGCACGAAAGCTAAGCCCACACCGCAAGGACGCAGGCGTTCTGACAATCCTGTCTTAGATCTACACATAAAATTTTTGCTGCATCTGTGCATTCCTTCACATAGTGTACGTTGCTGAAAAAAAAAATTTCGTTTCTCCTTCTGATCAGGGTTCCTCAGTTGCTTTTGTTTAGCTCATTTTCTCTAACGCTATCATTGGAATCAAGGTAAAGGAGGCCACTTGAATAGTTTCCTTGAGCGCGCACGCCGTGCTTTCAAGGAGTGTACAAAAAATGGACCCAGCAGGGAACCACGCGGCTGCTGTTGGCGTTGTCGACATCTTGACGCCCGTATCTACAATGCATCCTCAAGGCCAATGAGCTCAACATTCATTGGTACTTTGTTTTATTGTAGTTAGGCAAAATTTTGTTAATAGGAATGTTTTATGTCATAAAATGCAAACTTGGCGAGCGTGGCACACAGCGTCAGCAGGGTACTTATGAAATCGAGGGATAACATGCAGTTTCATAGTACCACTATAGATTTATTCATTCAGACAGTGTTTATTTTTGTGCGGGGTACTTCAAATCGCGCATTTTATGACAACGTTGTTTGTTGCTTTGTGGCACTTATAGTTCATTTGTGATCAGTGTGATCTATGGAAAATAAGGTGCTTTGTTTTCTTTGTGTGAGACCAGTCTGCGTCACTCTTGTTCAATATCATTGCTTGGAATACCTGTACATGTAATATACTTGCGTACTAAACATTCTATCGTCTTTTATTTTTCGATTATATTCCCTGCAAAGCTTTTTTAACGTGAGCAGTGTTTAGCTGCTACATTGCTATCTAACATCTACGAAAAAAAAATGTTACAATATTACAGTTGCGACCGTGGTAATTGGCGTTTAAAAATCTGTGTGGATGACCATAAAAGAAAACGCGAGTTAGAGGAAGGGCGCGTACAGGCACCGCACCACGTAAGCCACTGCCTATCCCGACCCTCTTTTTGGGTGTGTCTGCTGTAGCTCTACAGCTTTAACCTTCGTTGATATTCATATAAGAAACAACACTGATTTTTGTGTCATATTTTCTTAATCTCTTGACGAAGCTTACGCTTGCGCTAAGCGAACAAGTCAATAGCACTCTGAAGGATTTTGCCATGCGGTAGGGTAAATTTCGCCGTGATAAAACGATTAGCGAATGGTGCAGCATTGCGAGCCATTTCGATAAGCGTTTTAAATTTTTATTTCTTCGGGAACTCAGCCGGAACAAATTTGAAGCGTGGCATACCCAAACCCGAACCAAACCGGTTTCTTTTTTGGTTTGACATCCTACTTCGAACACTAATTATTTTCGTTTCGAAGTTAGAGATGAGGTCGCACTTCTACTCCAGCAAAGGCATTTACGCTCTTCGTTGATTTGCGTTGCTTTGCCTGTCACATTTGGGCCTTCCGTGACTGTTAGGTGGTGATATAGTTATCCAACTTTTTCATAGAATATACATTTTGCATGTGCATTTCTTTCCGCAAAGATGTCGTTTAGGCGAAACTGAATAAGTTATTCTTGGCGCTTAAGTACATAGGCCGAGATGACTCATCAGCGGTAACATGTGGCTTCCCTTGCGACATTTTGGAACTGAGAGGTTCTTCAGTAATGTGGAAAGTTGGGCTAGTTGGTGAATAATCATCATACCTGGCTGATGAAGCAGCACACTGACGTGGACCCAGCGTCATGGTGTGCAACCCTTTCCTATTTGTTGGACCCCGAACACACATTTCCTACCACACATCTTTTTTTAGTGTTTTTGCAAATTGGCAACCTCAGCATGGCTTAGAGGCACAGGTGGCTGGCTGATACAGCCCTCCCCCGTCTTGTGAATATGAAAAGCTTGGTTTATATCCCTAGTCACCAGATTCGTATGGTGAGATAGAAATGAACCATCATTGTAAAGCGACCAGCACTCATGTTGTGAGCAGTGCCCCTTAATGTGGGAACGAATGTTTCCCCCCAGTGACCTTATTGTGCTCTAGAAGTCTTGTGTTTGCATACCGACCCGTTTGTCCAATGTACACATTTCCACAAGATATGGGCAAGCAGTAGACAACGGACGATCTGCACTTGGCAGGGTTTCCCCTATGCTTGACCATGCACTCATATGACCATTTACTTTTATTTTTCTAAAACTCTGCGATTAAGTCCGGCACATACTTTTCCGAGTTTCTAAGCGCTGAAAGAACTACTTGTAGGCCCTATCTTCCACCTAGGTTTCTTTTAATTATGCGCAATTTTTTGTGCATATGGTATTGACAGAATTTTCTTGCTGTCATTCTTTTTCCTTTACGCTCTTTCTGATATCCATTGCACACATAACGAATCAACTTATATGCTAATGTACACCATATATGATTTTCATATCCGGTATTCTTTAGCTTGATAGCTTGTGGGTTCAAAGTTTCTTTTATTTTCTACCGGGCAAGACTTAGTTAAAACCGCTCGCAGGCACGAAAAAGCTGTGCCACTTATTACGACTTTTGAGTGTCCCAAATTGTAGCAAAGCAAGGATTTTTCTGATCATGGGTTGTATGATCAGCAAACGTGGTCCGGTATGGTAGTTAACGACACATCTAAAACTGTAGCTTGGCATTCTTTGGCCACTCAACAGTGAAATCCAATCCTTGGCTGTTGTCCTTGAACACTTCCAAGACCTCTTCCACTCTTATATGCAAAACACCATGTTCGTCCAAAGGCAAGGAATCGTCCAGAAAGCGGAACACCCCTTTACCGCAATGCCTTTAAGGTTTGCACCAATCGCATTGTCAATGCTACCTAAGAGAATCGTGCTAAGTACTGGAGCTACCTTCGAGCCTATACATACACCGGACTTTTGTCGGTACATAACATTATTCCACAGTACAAAGGTGGATTCAAGTAGAAGGTTAATAGCTCAAGAAAGGTATCAAGTGATACGCCCCATTTCTTGATGAATTCCATGTCATCGTTGTCTCCAGTTATACAATGCATAACAATCTATATTACGGGACAATGCGGAATGTTGCAATACAGATCCTGTACATCTATGCTGAAAAAATCGCATCTTCCAGGGTTAGACGTCCTTAAGTGCATTACTGACGTTTCAGAGTTTGGTAAAATGAACGGATCAGTAACTATCAAGGCACTAAGGCAGTTTTGAAGAAATGAAGAAACAATTAACTGCCATGAGTCCCTTCCTGATACTATGGCTGTGAACGGAACGCCAACGGTATATGTCCTATCCACAAAAAACTATTCGAGCTGCAGGCTACTTGAGCGCTCAACTGCTGAAGCAAGTCGTTCAAAATTGTTTCTTGCCAGTAACGTGATTTATTTATCCGTCATCTTTCAAGCTGTAACGTCGACACGGACGAAATTCTTTTTTAGCGCTGTCGTCGTCTTCTCTTGGAAGAGACCTTCAGGCACGACTGCAAGATAACCTTCCTTAACAGAAGTAAGAAACGGTAAATTGTTCCTCGCGCCAAAGTTCACCAGATGCCTTACTTCTTGCTCTTTTCTGTTGGAGGTCATCGTCCTGGAAAGCACTTCCATACACTCTGTTATAAAATGTGGACGCTCTTCTTCAGCCACACGACGCGCCATAGACTTGGTCCGCGCTACGTTTTCTAGCGGTGTGAAGGCCGGCTCGAAGCAGAACTTGGAATCGAGTCTAACAATCCTTTTGTAGTTCTCGGGAACGGTGGTGTCTTCTTAGGTGACCACCCTGCCTTCCGACGGTTTTGCTTCTTGGTCTAGGTAAGTGTGGTTTCTCGTTTTGCCACAACCTGTCCGCCAAACTGTCGCACGTCCTACAGCATTCCCTGAAGTGTTTGTTGGGATGCTATAACGTAAAACTATTCCAAACTTTCCTATTCCAATTCTGGTATCAGCCCTCCGAGATTGGTCAAAAACTTTTTTGACCACCCCCCACTTCACCTGTCTGTCACGCGACGTCACGAAAACCGCAATACCTCCCCATCTGATCAGTGTACACACTGATTATTCATGATTTGACAGAAAAAAGAAAGTTTTTTTCTGATTCAATCCCTTTTCGCCATTAGCCCTCGGCTATTGGTAAAAAGTTTTCGGGCTGCACCCACTTTACCTGCCTGTCACGCGACGTCACAAAACTGCACGAACTCACCGCGTCAAAGTGACGTGTACGCGATAAAGATGCATTAATGTGCCGAACAAAACTGAACTTTTTTCGGAATAGCCGCAGGCTGCCCCGTTCCGAAAGGAATAAAAGATGGCTGCTGCCGATCGCTGAGACGCTGGCTACTCGCACCTGCCGGAGAGCATGCGTGTATTTGCGAATAATAAAACTTCTTGCATGACCGTGTAACGTTTTCATGCACTTTCGGCACGCTTACTACCTCATTCTCCCAACTCTTCCTTGCTGAGGGTCTGTTTTAGCGTCATTCTTAATCTTCCGTTGCATGCCGCCTTGATTTTCGACCAGCCACCACAAGCTAAGTAAGGGAAAGCTTACCAATCGCAGACCCCGGCACCACCCTCTTCATCCGGTTATCGATTTTCAGTGCACTGGCTCTGTCCCTGTGAATCCCTCTCCACTTGAGCGTTCTCCTGGCCTCTTGTCAGCCAATTAGATACGACAAGAGGCTCAGTGTAGGCAATGTTATTCGTTTTTCAAGCAAACAAAAGTGACCTCCTATGAACGAGAAGAGCGTTTGATTGGTCTGTTCAGACAACCCTGCGGGTGACCGCCCGGTGCTTGCGTCGGTTGTTACGTAAATTTGACGTCAGGAAATTGGAATAGAAACATATTGGAATAGTTTTACGTTATAGGGCCCTTGTGCTCTCCAGCGTGAAGGAAGGCGCTAGTGTTATCAAGTGTTAGGCTTTGTATAACGGAAGACAATGATGAGACGGAATTTGTCAAGAAATCTGGCTCATCAGTTAATACATTTCTAGAATTATTAACTTTCCACGTTGAATTCACCGTTGTAATGTGGAATAATCCTATGAGCAGACAAAAGTACGGCATATGTACAGGCTGAAATGTAGAAGGGTTGAAATCTCGGCCCCAGTTGGTACATAGTTGAAGGAAAAAACCAGTAATAAACACAAAGGAGAAGAGGAGAGGTTCACACCACAACGACAGTCGTTGCGGTGTGAACGTCGCCTCTTTCCCTTTGTGTTTTTTTACTGTTTTTTTTCTTCTACTAAAAGGTAGCTCCGGTGCTTAGCGCGATCTTTACTGTAGCTTTGACAAAGTGATTGATGCAAAGCTTAAAGGACTTGCGGTAAAGGTGTTCCGTTTTGTGGACGATTTTTTGGCAATAGTAGAACATGGTGTTTTGGACATAAGAGTGGAAGAGTTCTTGAAAATGTTCAACGACAACAGCCAAGGATTGGATTTCATCGTTGAGTTGCCAAATAATGCCAAGCTACAGATTTTAGATGCACCGTTTACTACTACACCGGACCACGTTTGCCCATCATACAACCCACGATCAGAAAAACCCTGCTTTGCTACAATTTGGGATACCCAGAAGTGGTAAAATGCGGCATAGTTTTTTTCGTGACTGCGAGCGGCCTTAACTAAGTCTTGCCCGGAAAAACTAAAAAGAATCCTTCAGCGAACAAGTTATCAGGTTAAAGAAGGCAGGATATGAAAAACATGTACTGTGTACATCAGCCTATAGGTTGAATCGTTATGTGCGCAATGGCTATCAGAAAGAGCGTAATAGAAAAGAGAATGGAAGAAAAAAAAGCTATCAATATCATATGCACACAAAATTATGCATAACCTAAGAAGTGTAGGAAGCAGATAGAGTGTGCAAATGGTTTTTTCATCCCCTAAGAAACTCGGAAAAATATGTGCAGGACTGGATCGTAGAGTTTCAAGAAAAGTAAAAGTAAATGATCATAAGTGCACGGTAAAGCATAGGCAAAGAATTGTCAAGTCCATGTCGTCCGTTGTCTACTGTTTGTCCATATCTTGTGTAAAAGTATACAACGACCAAACTTGTGGGCGTTAAAACACAAGACTTTTGGAGCACGAGAAGGTCGCTGGGGGGAAACATTCATTTCACATTAAAGGGCACGGCTCACAACATGGGTGCTGGCGGCTTTACATGAAACTACAGTTCTAGAGCACCATAAGGATCAGCTGATCAGTCAAATAATCGAAACTTTTCACATTCACAAGAGGAGAGATGATTGTATCTGTCAGCCATCTGTACTTGAAAGCCATGGTGAGGTTGCCTTCTTGGAGCAACAGTAAAGAAAAATTGTATAATAAAAATGTTCGTTAGGCTTGCAACAATAGGATAGGATTGCACACGACGATAGACACACACCCTAGTATGCGCGGGCAGATGAATTTGAAAAATGCCTTTTATCTTGTCCTGGTTATCTTTCACCCCTGAACACCAGTACAAAAATATGAAGTATGTATTCTGAAATAATATAGTTGCGAGTGCAGTGAGTGTCGTGTATTCTTGTGCGTCTTCGCCGTGTCCGTGTCAGTGCGCGGCTTCAGCAGCAAGGTATGATTAGAGGTTCTTGTTTGCGTAGATATGTGTTCCCGAATAGCTGCCCAGTGTGTGAACGATGTTGCATGAGAATTTTTCTAATAAGGTTTTCCTACGTTGGATTGGTCATGTTGCAATTATTTCGACATGCCGTTTGCGTCTTCTTCTGTGTGTTGCGTTTGGCTCCAATAAAGAAAAAAGATGGCTTGCATAAGGGTGCCTTGGCCGCGGTTGTTGATCTATTTGTTTAATTTATAATATTATCTAAGGATAGTTAGCGCAACGTGGCTATGCACAAAACCTTCCGCAGTGACACTGAAGACTGCTTGCGTGTAGGAAGGCGAAATAACTATTATCGCTTGTGTGATATCTTTTCGATGGATGTTTTCGACATGCATAAAAATTCTTTCTGCTGCATCGGTGTACGTGTTTCCGTATAGGTTGTCCACAGACTGGTAGCATTCAGAACGATGAATTTTGTTTTACGCCGAATTATAGGCCTGTCGGAGGCTATGTCGTATTATTTTGTGTTTGTTTGCTTTGTCTTCAGAGGCGCGGTTCTGTAGGTCAACACATTTCACAGCTGCCGCTTACTTAGCCGCTTCGAAGTGCATTCCACTAGACACACTACTGATAAAACCCGAAGGGAAAATGACGCGCGGGAGGCAGTGACGTGTACAATGACGCACGCACTAGGCAAAAGTTTAGTCTACCATAACCACAGAGCCACGGTGGCATCGATGAAGCGTGCTTGTCTCGCACCCCGTATGCCCGGACTTGACCGAAATATACCTAATTTTTTTCGGGGGTGTTATTTCGAGGGCAGTTTGTTTACAGAAACCTGCGGCACAAATTTGACGCCGATCCGAGCATTTTTGACGTGTTTTTGCTCTTCGCGCCGTCTGCCATTTTTGGTACTATCTTGTGGACGTGCCGACGACGATAACGCCGTGTTATCGCGTAATGGCGCATATAAAGCTTTTGCATTAAATCAGTGGGCTATTCGCTCACATTCACAATTTATAATTGAAATCGCTACTCGTAAGCGACTCTCAGGGACCGTGACAGACCTTTGTTGTGGACTCTGTGACTTCAGGAATTGTGGAGCCCAACTATGTCGTCCGCCCAGAAAGTGTTCGGGACAACATGAAGCACTTTACTTCGCATGCAGAGGCACCCAATGGCGAAGTAAGGGCATTGCCGCTGAATTGCGCCCTGAATATGCTCACTCTGACAATAAAAAGCACCTGCACACCGCGAGGACGCCTATGCAAAAACAACGATATAACAAATAACATCTTCCAGCTCCTGCACTTGATTCCTGGGTTTCAAGTACATGAAAACATGGCCTTCAATATTGTCCTCTGTTACCTCGAGGAAGCCATTTCCGAGTTTATGATTATTTTCATCGCCACTAAGCGTTGCGAGACTGGTGTTTTGTTCAAGTGCGATATAAATAAATTGACATACACATTTTTTTTTTACCGAACAGAAATATGTTTATATCTTTGGAGCTTCCTGGGGGCTGTGGACGATGAAGCGTGCAATCCAGAAATAAAGCTCGAAAGTTAGGTTTCATAGTGGTCCTAATTATTAGAGCACTGCGTTATTGGGCTACGGCATGAAGTTCACTTTACACTCGGACACTTCCATTTATTACGATAGCCCAAAGAAATGCAAGAGCGAAACATTCCTAGCTATACCTACAGCAGAATGCTTGGAATCCGTCATGGAATGTTTTGTTTAGAAATCGGATTTTGAAGGTTAAGTAGCAACGGAGGAGCTACGGCTGTTGCGCGAGACGATTTTGTTTAGGCCGCTACGATGAGGATACTTTTTTTTTGTTTATTGAAACCGCGTAGTTACGCAGAACAGCAGGGAACGATAGAAGTAAGACAATAAAAGAACAGCCTGTTAATTACAAGCTAGAGCGGACGCGAAAGCCTTGACCGCCGTGCACCAGTGGGCGAAAATGGTCGCTGGGCCTTTTGCGGCTTGAAGAGCCAAGGCTATCGCAGTTTCCTCCGCCAACGTTCCCGTGTTTAGGGTAGATTGATGCTTCTCGTCCGCTCTAGTTTGTAAACACGCAGCCGACATCGTCAACAGATCCTTTCGTATTACTACGCGATAAGACGCTCGAGGTCATACCATAGCGTGGTTCCCGGCGCACGTGAACGATGTAACTAACCAAGTGGGTTGCAACCCTAACGAGCAGGCGAACTGCCTGGCGCGTGAATTCACGAACCGCGCCCGAGCTAAGGGTCCGGCTCTCCCGCCGGATTGCCCCTTCAAAGATAACCTTAGGACCTTTCACGAAATTACGTCACATTACAGACACAGCAGAAGGAAATTCCCTCCCCCCAGCCCGAAACTGAACAGAGCTCAGGCTGTTACTTTCAGGCTTTTACAGACGAGACCCTAACTCACCCCGAGAGCGCTTAGTTCGATAGACCCGAACTTCCCGCAATCGTGCTCCAAATGCCGTAACGCGTGCTGCTCTTTCGACCACATGCTCTGGCTGTGTCCGTACAACGCGGGCGCCGACTATCATAACAATTCCAAGTGGGACGCCTTGCTGAAGAACTCGGATTTCACAAACCAACTACAGGCCGTCCAGAGGGCCCGCGACGTCGCGGAGAGTCACCACCTCCTTGTCCCGCCGTGGGCGGAGCCACCAACTTGATTGGGGAGCCTTCGGTGCCCCCCATTCGAGTTCCTCAGGACGCTCTAATAAAGTTCTAGTCACTGTCAGTCTGTTAATTGGCGCACTCGGGACAGAAATCAAAGCAAAGAGAAATTAACAACCATAAGAGCAAGCATGATCGCTGTTTGTGGAACACTTTATAGGCATCAAAGATTGGAATATTTGGGATTTTACAAACGATTCGAGCCAGACACAATATTGCACTAGACAAAACGGTATCAATACCGAATTCTCCAAAACATTTACAATGTTTCCAATACAGCTGTAGCGTCTACGCAGGCTAACAAGCTTGCGCGCTGTATTACTTTACTTTCTGCTTGCGTTGTTTTTGAAAAGTTTTAGCAGCTTCCAAGAACATTTAAAGCGTTATCATACTTACCACTGTAGGGCGAACGACTCGGGCGATGTCAAATTGTGCACAGGACAGCTGTTGCTCCATGCGTAATTCGAAAACGACTTCTTAGTCTCGTTAGCTAGCGTGTGAATCTGTCTAATATATGCAATATGAATGTCACCTCAACTTTCATCCTACAAAATGCAATCACATAAGGGATATCCTATCAGTATGAAACTCTCGAAAACTTTAGTCAAGTTTCCAATACAGCAGTGGCCTCCATGTGCGAATTGCATAAACCGTTTCACGCATGCTGACCAGCTAGGTCGAAGAATTATAGTATTTTCTGCTTGCTTTGTGAATTCATTTCGCATTGGGTTTAGAGATATATTTACAACATCAGCGCGATGGTTTCTAAGAGAAGAGAAGTGCCACGCATGCGTAGTTTTTGAAATGATTTCTAAACTAAGAAAGGGTTTAAAACGTCATCAAATTTACCACGTTAAAACGTACGATGGGGACGACGTCTCAAGTTATGTGCAGCGCCGCGTTAAGTTCACGAGGTCATCGAACACGACTTCGCAGTAGCATTTGCTAGCTCGTGAAACTGTCTGACATATGCTGAAGGAATTTCGCCTCAGCCTTCATCCTACCAAATGGTATTTGGGTTGACATTTTCGATCGGTATTCTTGTTTGACTACGGTACGTTTCAGTCACCCCTGCGTTTTATCTCTGGTTTGCAAAGGTTTTACTTGCCCACAGCGCTAGATGTGATTGGGGAAATGAGACAAACTTCGGACAAAATGGTGCCCTTAGTTATCGCAAATCATGCTGAAAGTATGTGCCGGCACAATACAGATTTATTTTATGCAATGCAAAAAAACGCGCTCTGTTTACTTTATGCTGATGATAACGACAAATCAGGCTTCGAAAATCTTGACGTGCAGCCAAAGTTTATTTCCACAGAAAAGAGAGAAATGGCGATCGCACCGAAATAAGGAATGGCAACGCGCGTGAACAGTGGAGCCGAGATTGACTGTTCAGAGGCTTGTAATTTCCAAAAAGGTGAAACTAGCCAAGAACTCTGGTAAACTGCAAAAAAGGCAGCCAGTTCACGGTAAATCTCCGAAATGTCACCCAATTGTCGCCAGACTGCCCCCATGGGCAATTAGGACAAAATGCCTCAGGGGTGAAATGAGAAACTGTGATGTTAGAAGCGTGGTGTTTTAGCACTTCTTAATAATACTAATAATATTATTATTATTATTATTATTATTATTATTATTATTATTATTATTATTATTATTAATATAATAATAATAATAATAATAATAATAATAATAATAATAATAATAATAATAATAATAATAATAATAATAATAATAATAATAATAATAATAATAATAATATTTATTGACACACATCCAAAAACAAAACAAAGAAACGGGCCTGTCTAAGTCTACGAGGACTTGTGCGACTAGGCCCGGCAGAGTCGGTACTGCGATGTGGTTATATATTTACATAAAAAGTGAAAAGGTAGACATATACATAATAACACTTTTTTTCAACTTTGAGAAAAATGTTTGGTTGTATTACCCGTTAACAGACAATGACATAGTAAAAAAAGAGAAACACATCAACAACTTAAGTAAAGATCAGGACTAAATTTCAACGTTTCATCAATAATTTCCTCAACTGTTTTTTCGAAGTTGCCAAGAAGAATTCATCGGCCAATTCGTTAAATATTTTTGGGATGTATACACTTCTTCTCGCTTCACCATACTTAGTTGTGGAATAGGGTACCTTAAAACGTTTTATATTTCTTAACAGACGGGGTGTATCGTATGCCTCTTTGAATTCATCGCTCCAATTATGCCGCATAATAACAGTTCTGGTAAATAAATCCTCCAATGTGCAAAATCCTAATTTCTGAAAAATATTATTGTCGTTAAGTGTAGTACCATAAGCCACATTTCTTAATATGTTTTTAGTAGTTTATCAATCCGATTTTTCCAGTGCTCTGTACAAAAGGCGAAGATCGTTATCCCATACCTCAGCACACTGTATGCTAGTGCATGCACTATCATTTTCTTGACTGGTAGAGGTACTAAACCTTTTATGTTGAAAAGTAAATATGCAACACTACGTAGTTTCCCACACAAAAACGCCATGTGATGTTGCCAAGACATGCCGCTGTTGAACGTTATACCCAGGTATTTGAATGTCTCCACATATTCTATAGCAGTACATTTACATGAAATACAATGTTCATTATGCAGAAATATTGGCAAGTTCATTTTTTGAGTTTTTAATGGACTACGAAAGCACATGATTTTGCTTTTCATAGCATTGATATAAACACAGTTTTCTTCAAACCATTGCATAGCCTTATGGACTGCATTTTGTAGGGTGCTAATTTCTTCTTCATAATGCATATGACGAGTGAGTAGAACTGTATCATCTGCATATTGATACACAGTGGCTTTTGTAATTATCGTGGGAAAGTCGTTCATAAATAAATTGAATAAAAGAGGGGACAACACGGATCCCTGTGGAACACCAGCTGTAATATATTTTCTAGCGCTAAAAATTTCTTTACTGCCCTTGACCACCTGTGATCTATCCTGTAAATAATTGCAAATAATATCAAAAAAGGGTCCCCTGAAACCCAAACGAAACAACTTTTCCAATAAAATATCGTGATTTACAGTTTCGAACGCTTTTGCTAAATCTAAAAACAAAGCACAACTATACAGGTTCTTATCTAGAGCAGAATATAATTCATCTGTGAATTCTTCTAACAGTGTAATAGTACCTCGCTCAGCAACAAATCCAAACTTTCTTGGTGTTAGGAGTGAAAATTTCTTTAAGAAGGAAGTCATGCAATCAAACAGAAACTTTTCCAGTATTTGAGCGAGTATAGGCAAAACAGAAATAGGTCTATAGTTTTCAACTTCATTTTTTTTCCTGCTTTATACAGTGGCTTAACAATCGCCGTTTTTAATGTCTCCGGAATTAATGCGGTGTTTATAAAACCATTAATCATAAAAAGCAGTATGTCTGCTAATGTATCAAAATTTCTTCTTAGTGTGGCCACAGCCAACCCATCTATACCCGGTTGTTTATTAGGTCGGAAACTAAAAATTATTCGCCTCAGATCTTCCTTCGACAACGTGGGCAAAAAAGCAGATGCTTGAACAGTATGTTTGAGTGAGCAAGTGTGTCTCTGCGACTGCACAGTGTTAGAAAAACGCGTGAAAAAATTATTGAAATTATTTACAACTACATCTGGCTTCTTTGAAAAAGATTCCAAGAAATTCGCAGCTGCCGCAGTTCTGCCTCGGAGCGTATTTATTAAAGCCCAAGTTTTTGCAGAATTTTTGTGTGCTTGATTAAATCTGTCTACGAAATACCGCCGTTTTGCTGATCTCAAGAGAGCAACGACCCTATTCCTCGCAATCTTATATTCAGTTTTCAAATCTTGATTTTTCGGCGCACGCCTGCTCCTTTTCCACAACCAGTCTCTGTCGGCTGTGAACCAGGGGTAACTTTTCCTTTGTTTTTTAGTTATTGTGTACATACTAGAAAGCTCAAATTTTTTTAGTTGCTCACAAAATTTTTCATAAACTTTAGCATAATTACAATCCTTAATCATTTCCGCCCAGTCAAACTGTGCGATCAAATGATCAAATGTTCTCTTGTTTAAAATCTGCACTTTTAATTGATTACTGTCATGTTTTTCTTCTGATTTGTCCTTTCCGGGCAGGGGTAAGAGTGCCTTAAGGCGACATGCGACAAAATAGTGATCCGCTATGTTTTGCCTTATGATACATGCCTCTAAAGAATAATTCGGTGCTCTTATTGCTATATGGTCTAGACAGGAGGATACTAGTCTATTTTGTAAAAGTTCTACTCTTGTAGGTTGATTTATAGTCACTTGTAAGCCATAGGTTGATAAGATGGAGAGGTAATCCGACACAGTAGTCGAACTGATGTTCAATATATTAATGTTTAGGTCACCCGCCAAACAAATCTGATCTGCTGCTTTGTGGCCTTCTAAAATTTCTTCAAGTTCACGCAAGAATCGTGCGACACTGTTATTAGGTGGCCGATAAATAGCTATCAACAATAATTCTGTGTTCGGAAGCGTAATTTTTACTGTCAAACTTTCGGCGTGGTTTAAAGAAATGTCTGTAACCACAGTGTCATATCTTATCTTAACAAACACTGCTAAACCCCCTCCTCGTCGTTTCTGTCGTGACATGAAATGGGCTTTGTAACCTTTTAAATTGTAAATGTTAGTGCAGTCCTCTGGTACATTTGTTTCCACTATTATAAATGCATCTACTACATCTGCGACTGATTCCGCTACCTGTCTAAATTCCTCCCAATATTTTCGTAGACTTCTGATATTAATACTAATTACTGTGAAACCGTGTTCACGGCTGGTAGCAAATATATCTTTGAACTCTTTGAAATTTGAGACAGAGGAAAAATTCGTTGCCATGTTGCTTATGAAATTTTAAGAATATCGGCTAGACTCTTAATTCGAATCAGGGGTGCATCTTCATTCTTCTTCACGAAAATACTTCCGCCCTTGACCCACGCAAATTTGTAGTTCTTTTCTTTTGCTGTAGTTCTAGCTCGCCAGAACAGATTTCGGTTCATTCTTGTCAGATTATCATTGATGAAAAGCCTCGGCAGTTGTCCAATTTGATGCAAGCGTCTTAGCTTGCCCCGCGCATCAAACCACGCATTCCTTGCGGTCACGGAAGAAAAACGTACTAGTACTGTTGGGTTCGCCTTATGTTTGTTTGGTAAGCGATGCACCGCCTCGATATCAGAGCTACTGAAATCTGATAGCTGCAGTTTGCTGGCTATGTTCGATAAGACTTCTTTTAGGTTTTCCTCGTGTTTGACAGGTAGCCCTTCAATTTCCATATTTACTTTTCTGCTATACTGTTCGCTCTCATTTAGATCCTGTTGCAGCTGCTGTAGCTGTTCCGCCTGTGTTTCCAGTTGCGTTTTCATGTCAGTAATTTGTGCTTCACGCGCAGCTTCCCGTTCTTTACTTGCGGAAAGCTGTGCTAACGCCATGTCGTATTGTTTAGACAAAAAGGAGACTGTTTATTCTAGGTCTTTCATTGTTATGCTCAAGTTTGTGAATTCTGCTTTGAGAAGGAGCAGAGAATCTACTTTTGCATGTAAAGTCAGCAAATAGGTCAAAGTTTGCTTAATACCTGCCAGCTCTGACAGTAATGTGGCTCCTGAAGTGTCTTCTTCTGGTAGAGTCGTACTCGCAGATTGTGAGCCCGCCCCCCCTCGTTGCTTTACCGCGCGACACGTTTTGCACACCCATGATTCACGCTTACTTTGACTCTTCGCTGCGAAAGTATTTTGAGCTACACCTGAGCAATGTTGACCCAAATGATATGGGTTCCCGCACTCCGAACAAGTAATGAAACGACCATCATCGGGTAGTAGTTTGTTACAAGCAATACAATTGTCCATAATAACACTCAACAAGATACACTCTGCAGTCGGCGGCCAACACCCTTAGTTAGATTCACAAGGTGAGTACAGTACCTGTAAAATATTTGCGTTAATGTCCGGTCGTTGAATCGCCGCCGACTGCAGAGCGTCCCGTGCTGCAGGCTGTTTAAGTAGGCGTTTTCTTCCAGGGTTTCCAGAGGCTGGTGTGATTTTGCAAAAGCCTTCTGCGATGACGTTTGTGAAGTGGTGCTGGCTTGAAAACCGGATGAAGGTCCAATCCAGCAGTAGAATGTTCTCGGATTATTACACGTGCGAGCCTGTAAAATATTTGCGTTAATGTCCGGTCGTTGAATCGCCGCCGACTGCAGAGCGTCCCGTGCTGCAGGCTGTTTAAGTAGGTGTTTTCTTCCAGGGTTTCCAGAGGCTGGTGTGATTTTGCAAAAGCCTTCTGCGATGACGTTTGTGAAGTGGTGCTGGCTTGAAAACCGGATGAAGGTCCAATCCAGCAGTAGAATGTTCTCGGATGATTACACGTGCGAGCCTGTAAAATATTTGCGTTAATGTCCGGTCGTTAATGTCCGGTAATAATAATAATAATAATAATAATAATAATAATAATAATAATAATAATAATAATAATAATAATAATAATAATAATAATAATAATAATAATAATAATAATAATAATAATAATAATAATAATAATCAGCCTGTTTTATCTCCGCTGCAGGACGAAGGCCTCTCCCTGAGATCCCCAATTACCCCTGTCCTGCGCCGACCGAATCCCACTAGCAACCGCTAATTTCCTAATTTCATCGCTGCACCTATTGTTCTGCCGTCCTCGACTGCGCTTCCCTTCTCTTGGAACCCATTCTGTAACCCTAATGGTCCAACGGCTATCTAACCTGCGCATTACATGACCTGCCCAGCTCCATTTCTTTCTCTTGATGACAATGAGAATATTGTCTATACCCGTTTGCTCTCTGATCCAAAACCGTTCTTTCTGTCTTTTAACGTTATGCCTAGCAATTTCCGTTCTATCACTCTTTGCGCGGTTCTTAACTTGTTCTGAAACTTCTTTGTGGAGAGACTTGGAGACTGCTCCAAGTCTCTTCCCATATGTCAGCACTGGTAAAATGCACTGATTGAACACCTTTCTTTTTAATGATAATGGTAAGCTTCAAGTCAGGAGCTGACAATGTCTGCTGTATATGATCCAACCTATTCTTATTCTTCTACGAATTTTGTTCTCAAGAACAGGGTTCCCCGTGAATAACTGACCTAGGTAAACGTACTCCTTCACAGATTCTAGAGGCTTACTGGGGAACTTGCAGACTTCTCCCCTTATCCTATTATTTATCATTATCTTCTGCACATTAATCTCCAACCCCACACTTTCACTCTCTCTTTTAAGGTCCGCAATCATTTGTTGTAACTCGTCTGCACTCTCGCTGAATACAACAATGTCATCGGGAAACCGACTGTTGCTGACGCATTTGCCCGCCGATCCTTACTCCTAAGCCTTCCCAGTTTAACAGCTTGAATAGTTCGTCCAACCAGGCGGTGAATAGCATTCGAGAGATTGTGTCTCCTTGACTTACTCTTTCCTTTATAGGTATCTTCCCAGTTGTGTAGAATTATGGTAGCTGTGGAATCCCTGTAGATATTTTCCAATGCATTTACGTAAGCGGTCTGTACTGCTTGATTACGTAATGACTCTAACTGCTGGTATCGCTACATAATCGAATGCCTTTTCGTAATTTATGAAAGCCATCTAGAGAGGCGTATTGCTTTCTCCGCATTTCTTGATAACCTGATTAATGAGATGGATGTGATCCATTGTAGAGTAAAGCTTCCTGAAGCCAGTCTGTTCCCTTGGTTGACTAAATTCCAGGGTGGCCCTTATTCTATTGGAGGTTATTTTGGTAAATATTTTATTTAATGCTTGGATTAAGCTAATGGGCCTATAATTTTTCAGTTCTCTAACTTGTCCCTATTGGTGGATCAGTATGATGTTTGTATTCTTCCAGTTTTCTGAGACCCTTGTAGTCGATAGACACTTCATAGAAAGAGCCGCCAGTTTTCCAGGCATTATGTCTGTCCATCTTTATTATTCCATCTTCCCCTGCCATTCTTCTTCGTTTTATGTCTTACAAGGCCCTTATGACCTCACCGTCAGTTATAGGAGGAGCTTCTGTATCTTATTCATTACTGTTTCTTGTGGAGGTATCCGGACTCCTCTGTGTGCTATACACGTGAGTATAGAATTATGCCGCTTCTTTTACTATATCTTCGAGATTGCTGATGATATTACTTTGCTTATCTGTCAGTACATACATCTTGGTTTGTCCTATGCAAAGTTTCCTTCCCACTGATTTCAGGCTGCGTCAATTTTTTTACGGTTCTTCAGTCTTTCTCATGTTATAGTTTTGAAAATCACATATTTTCGCCAGTTGACCAGTTTTGAGAGTTTCTCGAATTCTATCTTATCTCGTGAGTTGGACACTTTATTTATTTGTCGTTTCTTTATTAGATCCTTTGGTACTTAGGAGAGCTCGAACTATACTGGTTGTCTTGGTGCGATGCCTCTCACTTCAATTGCTGCCTCTGAAGCAAGCCTCGTTGCAGGTTCATTCATTATCTCTATGTCATCTTCATCTCTCTGTCTTAAGGCTGTATATTTGTTTGCAAGTACCAGCCTGAATTTGTCTGCTTTTACCCTTAC
The DNA here is from genome assembly GCF_050947875.1 of Dermacentor variabilis. NCBI lineage: Eukaryota > Metazoa > Arthropoda > Arachnida > Ixodida > Ixodidae > Dermacentor > Dermacentor variabilis. The sequence goes on along the minus strand of NC_134575.1, from coordinate 63,838,073 downwards.
TACCTTTAAGTTGACCTGTTTCTTCTTGCCCAATTTTGCTCTTTCTCTCTTCAAACTGAGGTGAATCCTAGCTATCACTAGCCTATTATCACTGCACTTTACCCTACTTATCAGTTCTACATCGTGCACAATTCTGTGATCACGAGAAAGTATGAAGTCAATTTCATGTCTTGTTTAGCAATTATGGCTTTTCGAGGTCCGCTTCCTGTTGCTACGTTTCCTGAAAATTGTGTTCATTATTCAAAGATTATTCTTTTCCGCGAATTCAACCAACATTTCTTCTCTAGCGTTCCTAGAATCGGCACCGTAGTTGCTTGTTCACAGCCTGTTTTTCCGCCACTTTTGCATTGAAGTCGCCAATTACTACATTATAATGAGTTGGTATTTTTGCCATCACTAATTCAACATCTTCACAAAACTGATCTACTCCTTCATCAATGTGACTGGATATCGGAGTGTAGGCTTGTACTACCCTAATTCTATACCTTCTATTAAGTTTCTTTACTACTATAGCTACCCCCTCATTGATGCTGTAGAATTCGTCAATGTTGTTCGCTATATCCTTATGAATTAGGAATCCATCTCCGTATTGCTTCTTATTAGGCAGATCTCTATAGCAGAGGACATGGCCATTATTCAGCAATGTATAAGCCTCACCAGTTCTAATCTCACTAAGGCTGATGATATACAAGAACAATATCCGATAGTTCCCTAAAGAGTCCTGCTAAGCTAGTCTCACTCGGCAGAGTTCGGCAATTAAAGATTTGCAGGGCCAATTTCTGTTGGCTGCCTGTCCGGATCTAGAGATTCTGAGCACCCTCTTCTGCGTTACAGGTCTGACCACCGCCTTGGTCAGGTGCTCCGCAGCTACTGGGGACTGAGGGCCATGGCTTTATTAAATGAGGCAAGGGGGTGTGGTATCCGAATAGTGCAAAAGGGAGGCCAGTTACTGTTCTGGTGAGGGAGTGTCTGGTCAAGATTAGTGGGCCATCCTAATTTGGTTGTACCTGAAGTAGAATAGCCCCACTCTCTCTCTCTCTCGGCATCTTTTGACGGTGTCAGGCGTGACTCCAAGCACAGTGCACAGTGCATAGGGCACAGTGCTCGCTCTCCTTAGCAGAAATATGCAGCCAAGAAATACCCTAATGTGGAACGGCTAGTGCAATCTGTTCTTTGCTAAGGAAAGTGCAAGGTTATAAAATCAGTTTTCACAAAACTGATATAAGTAATCACTCGCCGCAGTAATCAACGGAATTACGCACTTACACATGAACATATGGATAGGCGTCTGCAATTCTTCTCATAATTATTTTTTCCATGAAAATAAATCATGAAGAGATCAGGTTCGTTGGAAAATTGTCTTTTATTTTTCTGTATATTCCCGGACAACCTTTTTTTAACGTCCGCATTGTTATGCTGCTACCTTGGCATGTGACACTAAGGAAACAAAAAGAAAAAGAAAACATTACGATATTACAGTTTTGCCCATGATAACTGGCAGTTAAGGATCGGTGTGAATGACAATAAAAGAAAACGCGAGTAAGAGGTGTTACTGAGAAGGGTGATCGTTTGGGCGAGTGATGACCGTATAACAAATGTTATGGATTGTTAGCACCACTACATCAATACAGATGACGCAAGTGGAAGAACTGACCTGACATTTAACAAAGTGAGCGAAAAAAAAACAAAAAAGCGTCACAAGCTGCTTACGTTTCCTCCTAAGATCGCTTCAAGGAAGTGCTGACGGCCATGCTGCTGAATCTATGATTAATATTGACAATTTCTTCAAATGCGGGCGTCAACATGAACAGTTTTAAGCATGCTTCTGGAATAACAACAGAGAGAGTGAACCGTTTAAACTCGGAAGTCACCAAAGGGCTGGCTCTATAGAAGCACCTCTGAATTCAAAGGCAGCAAGAAGGGCTGCTGAATTATCGGTAAGTTTTCAGCCATGTGCGAATAGTTCCCATCCGCTACCTTCATTTACGCGCTAAGGGACGAATCTTATAAACCTGATGCTCAACTAGTTAAACAGGCTGCCAAGTAAGAACAAGTTCGCCAGGTGCAGCTAGGTGTTTGCGATAATATGCAGCCTAATGTTCCTGAGCAGTATGCTAATATGCTCGCCCGCAGGCTCCTTCAGAGATGGTTTAGGCGCTACGACACGTGTACTAGTGTAGCGAAATAGGGCTGTTGGCACTAACATTTTGTAGGAGCCAACTTATCACACACGTAACAAAGGCGTGACCTCGTCAAAGTATGGGGCGGTATCTCTTTCACGGGCTGTGAAGGCGCCCTACTTAGAAAGCATAAGATGAACTTTTACTCATTATTTCATCATTTCATTTAATAAATTTATTCAGTCATTCAGTCAGAAACCAACATTATCCAATTGGGCATAACAATCGAAATAATTACCGCATGAAAACAACACACGCATTTTTCACGTCCACATTCAACTATAGCTTACATCTTGCAAGGATGGCGAAAATATACATGCGCGAACATCTACAACACTCGTCTTCAGCAGATTTCATTGGCGTATTGTAATTGTAACTGAGTGTGCCACTGCGTTGGTGGGGCAAAATGTTTTGCTTGATCTCTTCTGTGCGATGTATCAAATTTGCTGTTACCAGTCTCATTATTGATGATGATATAAAAACACTTTAGCCATAAATTTCATTTACCAAACAACAGATTTCCAAACTAGTTCGCTCTCAATGTGAGAGGTAATAAACTCCAAATTCCCTAAAACTTTTATGACATGCAATATTGTTATGTGAGAATGGTACACAGAGCCGATATGGAAATAAAGACCAGTATGGCAAGAAATACGATGCGTATTTTAAACAGGCGTATATGAATAACAATCGGTTTTTAACACTTCTTTCCAAATTCCTGAGGTTGTTTAGAGTGGAGGCTACAATAATGGGACGAACATTCGGGTATGATTCGTCGAACAATAAAAATTATGTTTGTTTTGTTTTAATGTGCAATGAAACAAAATTATAAATGTCAGGCTTTCATACAAAATTTATTCATGAATTTATTAGAGCTGACAAATCGTATAGCATGTAATGTGTAGGTTCTAACTTATAGATTAGCGTTTTCCACAATCATCGAATACTGTAGAGACATACTAGAGAATTGGTTAAATATAATTGATATACAGAGCTTCTATAAGGAGTTTGGGGCAGGCTTGAAATTACGTTCAGTGAAATTTAAGATGTCCTTGGGTTTAACATTTGTATGACCTGTATGTTTATGCAAACGTAGATCAAGATTTAGCTTTAGAAAATCACTTTAAATAACATTTTTAAGAATAGCCAGTTACACAGGGAAGAGACAGGTAGTTCACAAATTTACAGCTCGCTGAAACATTTGACCTTCGCGACCCTCTAAACAAAGCGCATATAAATACAAGTTTTTCTTGTTTGATACACAAATATGCAAATCACACCGCGATCATCATATTCAACGAAAAGAGTCTGTATTCCGTGTATTCGACCTGCATTCCCCTCTACCATGATAACTGTTCCAGCAGCAGATGACGGAGTCATGGCCCAACGAGGTTGTAGATTATTTAAGCTCCCAAATACACAACAGCCATTATAATTCAGTTTATGTATGGATAAAAAGAAATTGTAATTTTACAATTTTTATTGACATGAAGGTTTGAGTGTAGTACACCGTTCTCTCATGTTGATAAGTTCGGTTTTAACTGCGTATCCTGGCAACCAGAACGGTTTTTGCGGGTCATAATCTTCAAGCCGATCGGGATGCACATTGCCACTGGTCGCACTTGCTTTTTTTTGTGCATACTAGGTCGCGTTTTATAACGTGATAGTTGAGGATACGTTGGCTGCTGTAAGAAATTTTATGAGCTAAAATATTATCGTCACATAGGTGCAGCCATTTGAGTGGTATAAAATTTGTTAACTAGGCATATCTAAAAACTTTTATAACATGGAATATTGTTGGGTGAGAATGGTACACAGAGCCGATATGGAAATAAAGACCAGTATTGCAAGAAATACGCTGCGTATTCTAAACAGGCGTATATGAATAAAGATCTGTTTTTAACACTTCCTTCCAAATTCCTGAGGTTGTTTAGAGTGGAGGCTACAATAATGGGACGAACATTCGGGCATGATTCGTCGAACATAAACAAATTACGTTTGTTTAGTTGTAATGTTGTAATGAAACAAAATTATAAATGTCAGGCTTTCATACAAAATTTATTCATGAATTTATAATGATCAAAGAAAAGTGCTTCGATGAATTATGTGGCCTTACACTTCAAATCTATGCGAGTTTTCTCGTTTGGCGGAACATTGTCCGGAAGAGAGAGATAATTAATTAGAAAACAAAGAGGTTTGGTCTTAGCGAGCATGTTCTGGCTTGCCACTCTGCACAGGGGAAAAATGACAGACAAAAGTGCTGAGAGATGATGATGACAGAAACATTTGTTCCAAAGGTTTACACAGTGAACTGCGCAATTATTGAGTGGAGGAACCTAATAGATATACTGGCGAGCCTTCTGCACTCATTCACTTCACTAATGGCCGTGAAACCGCAGTTGTTTCTTGAAATCCTTTTTCTAATAATTAACCGCAAAAGAGATCACCTCTTGTTCCCTCTAAGAAGGATAAATTTAGGGAATGGTAATTGTCTGATATTTGCGTTTCAATCTCTGAGAATTTTTATGAGTGGTAATGTGGGTTGTCTTTAGCAACTATCTAAGGGCCGTTATGCTTCATTTCATTCTGGCTCATAATTATAAATGTGGTTTTTGATGCACCTACTTCTTCGATTGTTTCCGGAGATGCTGCCAACAAATGTAGGGGCTTTCTTTCTTGAAGCCTTGCAGTTTAAAGAGAAGAATGAATCTCATTCACTGTGTCAATATCTACTCACCCAAGCACAACTACTGAGAGAAAGATTGTGTTTTGGAAGTTGTTAGCCAATCGAATAATTTTAGTTTCCCAAGAGCTCCCTACTTTAGCTATGGGTGGTAAAGAGCATGCGTATTCTGTTCGGTGATAAGTATAATTTCATTGAATAATTGCCAGGGGATCGCACAACTTCAATTTCGTTTCAATTTCATAGAAGATTTTGTATAGTGATGACACAGAGCATTGCTGTAACACATAACGCCCTCCACCGCAGGCTGTTTCGATGCACCAAGAAAAAGATTATTCAGAAAAGTCATTTTTTGTTGATAACAGAAAAATTATATTACCAATGGACGCAAATAGCTTAGTTACGCAGCTATTCGCTATTGTAGATTGGCATGCGACTTTGCATTGTCTTATTTTTGTGTACAGCTGTGATCTGTGAGACTTGCTCTGAATAATTTCAACAAATCTCTTACCTTGCCTATTCGCAAACTCTTTCATATAAAGTAACACTACTTTTCTAACTGAACTAGCACAGATTCTGCATAATTTTGCATGAATGGCCAGGTAAGCGTACCTTTTAATTAGAATGCATGGTGGCGTTAATTGAGGCCACTTCCAGGAAAGAATGTCTGGAGAACAATAACAATACACACGATTAGTCCATATTAAACAGCGCAATATTATGTTCAAGTGAAGATGTTGAACAACGAGTAAAAATTTCAAATCATTTTATAAAATCTTGTAGAAAGTTATGGGTATCACGCCTGCACTCATGAGCTAAATTACGCTCACTACATCAAAACAAAGTGTACACATGAAGGATAAATACCTTTTTGTGCAATGAACGAAAGCTAACGAGGTCTGACGAATCCCACGAGTGTAATGATGAAAAACTGAAATGACGCGCTCTTCTGATTTGGACGCCTTGCTGTAAAATGGAGCCTTATCAAACATTCTACAACCATTTTATTTTTCGATGTCCATTGCACGGTCAAAGTCGCAAGAAATGAATGCACAATGTTTCATTATTAGTCATACTGCAATAAAAGAGTTATTTTGATGTGCGAAAAATATGCGACAGAATAGTTCATAAAGATAAAGAAATCAGATTTCAAAATATGGCATTGTGGAGACAAGATCCAGAGTACTTAAACTTCCCCGTATCTGCAGGTAGCCTGGACTTCATTCTTGTATTGATCAAACTTTGTCCACAAAGCGCATCATATTTCTTTTCTAGCTTGTTTTGCAGCAGCAATACTGTAACGAGGGCCCTTAACATTTAGTGGCAGGTGAAATGTTACAGAATTTTTTTTTATTTTCTAAAGAAAAGGTTTCATAGTAGAGGATTTTATGACATCAAGTGTACCTCCCCTGACATTGCTGAAATGACAAAGTGGGCCATGAGTAGCATTGGTCATAGTCGAAAGGCTCCCATGGGAGCCTCTCATTACCCTTTGCGAACTCATACAGCTGAAATACTCACTCATGTCGACAAAAGTTATTACAGGCAGCCAGGGCCAATGACTGTTTTCTTTCAGTGCGCAGCTTAGTGCCAGAATACTGAATTCACCATCCACATTTACTGGCAAGCTTTATTGCAATTCCTCAAAATTATCCGCAGTTCTCCACTAATGTGTGCCTCATCATTATATGGTACTTTTGGCGTGTAATACCGCACATTTCATTTGTAGCCGCCTTCTAAAGCACACCAGCCGCTTGGTTCGCCCCGAACAGTGACTTCGTTCTATTAACATGAAGGAAACGGTGTTGTCCCTTGACTGTGCACTATAAAATTCACCTCATTGTTACTAGTACTATAAATGAGAAAATAACAGTGTAGAAGACCAATAGGTAAAGAAAATTTACTCTTCATTCAGTAAGCAAAACTCTAGACACTAAAAAAGCACGTGTCCAGCGGAGCGCGTCCTTCGTATGAGGGCCTCTGTTAAAAAAAAAGACTGGAAACAAGCTGCAAATGCTCTTGAGCTCAACTTTTTGAACCTAAAGTTCGGGTTAAAAATTGAACTACACGAAGCAATTCAAATATACATTTTGTCACATGTGAAGCCGACACATCGAGTTTCGGTTTCGTGGGCACTGGGTGGGGCAAGCAGTAATCGCATCTTTTTAATGAGAGATGGCAGTGACGTAATTTTCTTTGTAATTTCTTCTCCAAAGAAACACACACGAATCAGGAGAAACTAAAAAATATCAACGTTCCTTGAAGAATATTGTAATTTCAACTTGGCACCATACCTTACGTCAAAACGTGTGGCACGTAATAAAAGTATGCAAGGCCCTTCTTTGCATTAACGTACCCAGAGATTATAGACGCTATGGCACTGTGTCAGCAGCAGACTAGGAAGGAGGTGCAAGTGCTCGGATTGCGCCGCTTTGCGAATTCATACTAAATTTAGACGTTTTCGTGCATCAATAAAATTGAACTGTTTGCGTGGAAATCGCATGTTGCAAGGTATTTTTTAAGCTTATAAATAGGAATAATAATTTTTGCCGCCATGATATTTTCACCACTGGCTGTGCTCAAGCGCTATTACTCTTTGCATCAGGAGTCTATCGCGGCTGTCGGCCACATTGAATGTTTGTTTAGCAACCGCAGCAGAGGTATGGTGGCTGCAGTGGTGTTGTGTACTTTCGAGGTGGTTCCTCGATGATTGGCGTGCGGTGCCATAGTTACAGCTGCAGCGGACCCGAAAGAAAACGCGCACTGGAGCCTCGAGGAGACATTCGCCCTTATCAAAATATGGGAAGACCATCTCCATGACCTAAGAAGGGCGAAGCGCAACGGAAAAGTGTGCCAGCTGATTGTTGAAAAGCTGCTCGATGCTGGCATCAGCAAGACTTTGAAAGAGACGAAGACAAAGATTGAAAATCTGGCAAACAAGTACAGGTGAGTGTATTTTAGCAGGAACTGATTTCAGCATTACTGCGCGCACCAGGAAGTCGGGGCTCTATCGCATGCATGTGTCATTGTTTTGTAAGCGCCGCTGTGGGTAACTCGAAGCTTTTGCTCCACTGCGAACAACTTCTGAAACGAATTATAGCTTCTCGTACATTGTTTGCTCGTTAAGGCGATTAAGAGAAAACCACGAAGCATGCAGCGGCACAGGTTGATTTGGTTAGGCTATATTAACTTGACTCCTTCCTTACCACAGCACTATGCATCGGTCACCGGCGATTGACGTTTTTGAGCGCCTATTTAAAAAAGAACGCTGCGCTCCTGGACTCGTAGCGCCATCTCGGTGATTTTTCCTTTTCTGCACAGTTCAAATTTTAACTGCGTGGTGCGGATTGTTAAAAGGCGCGTGAGCTCAAAGGTCGAGGTGCACTTGATCGGCGTGAAGGCGTCCACATCCGGTACCGCGCGCGCTCGAAAGAAGCAGTTTCGCATGATCCCGATGATCCTAGAAGCGATATTTTTTACTTTTCGAGCAGTGATGACTCAGCCATTGATGTCGCGTCTTCGGAGCTTAGTTCGGCATATTAGCCGGGATCATCAGTTGTTACCCGCCGCCAAGTTTCGTTTTGGCCTCCCGTTTTGTTTACTGATGTCTACAGCCGGTTCAATTGCCCTTTCCGTGTCCAAACTGTTATTTTCTTTGTGTACGGTGTGTCCACTTCATTTGGACAAGACGTGCTATCACCAGGTTTCGACGCCAGAGATATCCGGGCATTGACCACGCGATGACGCTCCATAGAGGTCCAAAGCGGCTGGCGAGAACTCTCAATTTTTTTAGCCTCTCTTGTAGGGTGGAAGTCGTTCATGCCATATGTGTAAACACCAACAAATATGCACGGACGCATATCCTTGACAAACCACCGTAGAGAATTTTTTCCCCTGGAGATATGAGCCAATCATTAGGAAAGTTTCGCCTGAATTTCATTAATTTTTGCAGTTTGATAATTTTTGTTACGTGTTTTGGAATAACTGTTTATTTTCCGAAACATGCCTAATATTTCCTTTTATTCATTTATTGTTACAGATAGACGTGTAGACGCCGGACGTGTACACGCTGTGTAGACGACGACGTGTAGACGCCGGACGTGTGCACATGCGTGCACACGTCCGGCGTCTCCGCAAGTGCCACGCCCAGCTGTACCTACTAAAAATTGTACACACGCGCCTGGGACGCCCGGTTCAGACATAGGCGTAGATACCCCCGCCATGTTTCTTTTTCCTTCCTCCAAGCCCCCCGTCCTACCTAACCTATCGCCGGAGCTTTGCGCGCGACGGAAGACTGCGTCCTTCCTTCTCCCTGTTCTCTGTAGAGCGCGCGAGAATGAGCCGCCATTGCCACCTCATCTTCGCGCCTTTCACACGAACATACAGCAAACAGCGCGCGGCGCCGATGTTATCGCCCCTTGTACTTTATGTGAAACCTCACGCGACGGCAATGGCGACGCAGCATTGTGCCTGGAGTGCCATAAAACTTCTATCACAGTAAAAGGAAATCACGAAAATTCCCAGCTCTTCGCCCTCTTGCCATCTCCCCTGAGCTGTTTCCAGCGTGCTAGCTGAGCGAAATGAGAGAAATCTGCTACCAACGGTGGGATAAATACATCCAATTTCGCTTACTTGAAGGTTTCTAAAAGTTTTCAGCCAGGAGATTCATGAAGTCACATGCATTAATAATGACGACATTCTATAATTGCTTGGAAAAGTGCGTCAAGGCTCCTTTAAGAGGAAAGCAAAGCATAGGAGCCCCGGCGTAAGATGACGCGAAATAATACATTCTTGTTCACCGAAACTGCTAGACCAATTTTTATTACGCTAGTTGCATTTCAAAAAAAAGGGATTCAGTTATATTGCATTGAAAGCATAAAGTATAACTAGCATACCGGTCGTAAATTTTTCCCAAAACAACCGCGCAAATTTTAAGATATTGTAGTGACACTTTCATTTTTTTATAGTTTGCAGCTAAACATGCTATCGTTGTTCTTTAAGCTGCACCTAACGTAACATCTAAAGCAGACAAAATTTATTTAAAATACACTGGTCATCAATATGGCCCTAATATTAGAGTAGGAATGTTGCAAAAATTGATAAGCATTGCAAGGAGTTCATGTCCGCCATAACTTCATATATCCCGTCTGTCGCCTTCATATTCCCTAACAGCCATATCGGGACTTTTTAATGTTGCTACATTCTCATTGACACCTGTCTTCTACTTATAATAGTTTATAATTTGAATAACTAATTAAGACTATTTATGTAATACGCGTAATGCAGTCATAATCTGAGTATCTCGAAGCGACCGCAAACATTTCCATGGATATGCCTAACTACGGGGCATTTGCAAATTTTTTTAATCTTGGGGTATGATATTGGCATACCCTGTATATTCTGGAACAGAAGCAACCGCAATGCCTTACAGTGATGAACAAGATGAGGAAGGTCTATAGAATTTTTTATGCCAGTAATGCTGAAACGTGATCAAAATTATATGGGGTCAGCTTCGCATGGACCATCTGTATTTTATTGAAATAGAGCTTGTACACACACTCAAGGCCAATTTTCGCCTTCATCGTCACCTTCGCCTTCGGCCTGAAGATTCCTTTAGGTTGAATTATGAGAAGATTGCTCCTCGCACGCCGTTTGCCCTGGGCGAGCCGGAAAGTATGCGGAAGTGAGCCGAGTAGGGTGAATGCTTGTTTGTGCACAGTCGTCCCACGTGCTGAATGTTGCCGGTCACGTGAGCTTACGCACCCTGTAGTAGTATAAAGGGAAGCAGGCCCCTCCTCTAAACAAGCCATATACGCGAGTGGCTGTCCGCGCGAGAGAGCGAATACGTGGTCTAGTCGCTGTATCATCGAGATACTCTGTGGCATGTGCAAATATTTGGCGAAGCTGTGATGCTTGATCCTTCAACGGGACCTGTGTACCGGCGAGGACTAGAAGATTCACCTATCATATTATCTTAGGATAATCTTTGGGTATTTTGTATCTGCATTATGATACGCTAAGTAAGACGTTTATCAGTACCTGCATTTTCGGTACGTCATGCAAATTATGGTGTGCCTTAACAGACGCTATCGAGAAAAAGTGCTTGACACAAGTTGAACGTTGTTCTAAGGGCGCAGCACGGTAGCTGTGCGCGCAGTGAGCGACTTGCTTTGATAGTGCTTTATGTAGGAAGTCCTCCGATGAACCAACCGGGCTGAAATGACCACCTTTCCTGAATGCATTACTTCTAAAGCGAAGGCAGACGGTATCATGGGAGTGCGGTACGCGTCTTCTGCGGAATTCGTCAATTTCTGCGTGGTGTAATCGTACGAGGATGCATTCCACGGTATTGCACTGGCTCGTGTAATGTTGCCTTAATGAGCAATTAAGTTATATATTAAAGTATCTCACGACGCACATGACATGTATTGCATGGGATATTATTTAGTCAGTTGTATCTTGTATCTGTATCTCAAATAGTTACGGCCTCAGTATCTTCTATCTCTATTACTATACATTTGTAAAGTGCCTTTGTGCCCTGCTTGTAATGTTCCCTGCTTCTGTGCCTTGCTTTTAAAGTGCTCTGCCAGTGTCGTTGAAGGTGACGTTGAAGCAAGAGGCAGCTTGATGAGATTGCTCCCTGAGGTCAGCGTTCTTGATTAGCCGAGAATTGTGACAGCGAGGGTTCATGGTCATCGAGGGGGATCTGTTGAAGTTTGCCAGTGCACGCGTGACACCATGCTTGTTAATTTTATTATATATTGGCTCTCTAGTGCAATATATAGGGCCGATAAATGTACTGTGCCCACTTGATGTATCTGTCTGATTCATGTATATGACTATCACTGCTTCTCCTAGAACGCGAAACAGCTACATTTCTGTGAATGTTTGATTATTGTTATATAGCCTGTATCTTATATTGAAAATTCACTATCTGAGTTGCATTGGACGTAAGTATCATACAGTTGCTTTATCAAACACGTGGAGGTCAGGTAGAAGTTAAACTTTATATATCCCAGCACAAAACTGTGCTTAGAACTGTTCACATCGATATGCAGAAATCATGAGAGGTGGCTAATTCTATGTTATTAAATATATTCATGGAGCGTAATGCATTCAGGTGGAAAGTTACTAATTGAAAGCTAAAGCGTAGATGTGAAAATATTATCAATCGGGCTAGTTGATTGATTCGTGCATTGAGGAATTTTAACCGCAACGTTAGAGAATACTGGTGAAAAACAACAGGACAAAGCGCTTGTCCTGTTGATTATTTTGTGTAATGTCGACTATTGCTCTGAAACAAATATTTAAGATGGAAGCCAAGATGATTAGTCGCGCGGGATCCTCATCACCTCGCATTTGTAACCAACGTATACCATTGGGCATCCCAACCAATATTGTTAAAAAGAGCGGTTTGAAGGACCATGGGGTCAGACTTTTCGAAAGTTTCGTGGTTCACAACACAGTCGCCCATGTAAAAACTAAGTGCAAAAAAGATTTGTGTGATCTAATAGTGTAAAAAACGAAGAAAATAAAGGCAGCAACAACGCAACTTTGTGGTACTCGTGTGGCTCCTGGCTGATTTCTGACAAAACGACCCATCAGAGGTTCGTGCGCCCGCAAGTAGGTGGCGGTAAGAGCAAGGAAGTAGCCTTATAATTGCAACTAGCACTATGTTCTTTAAATCTTTTTTACTTTCTCGAACAGCTGAGATACGCAGCAGATACAAAGCCTATATTCTTGAACACTGTGTGACTACGCAAGCGTACACAGAAACTGCTTACACAGAAATTTTTCCATTGAAGACTACATGGCGCTGTGGGTTTTCTGGGACACGAAACAAAAGGAAGAACGGAAAGGAGAAGAAAATGACGACGGGTGTCTAGTCCAAGAATTCTATGCAATATAAGATGGTGAAAAATAGAATTGTAGGACGCTAGTATTCGGTTAGTAGAATTCGGTTGCTAGTAGGCTGAAGACCGAGTAACTTAGGCCTTATAATTGCGTCTTGTACTAAGATTTTAAAATCGTCTTTTTTTTCGTTGAACCGCTTGGCTAATGTTAGCTGGCACACACAGTGAATACAAATGCTTTATTCTTTATCACTGTGCGACTGCGCATGCGCATACAGAAATTCACATATTCCAGCCTAGATAGCACAACGGGTTTTGAGGGACGCAAAACAAAAGGAAGAGAGGAGTAGAGCGGGAACTTATCCCGGGCACCTAGTTAAATAACACTACGCAATAAAACATGGTGCAAAATGGAATGTTAAAACGTGCGGGGTTAGGTTTTCCAAAACGCGGCAGAACTAACACCCCCGGTCATATAACGCCACCTTGTACTGTTTATAAATAGCTTTTTTTTCTTTTCATTGAACAGCTTGGCTAACGTTAGCAGCGACATACAGCAGGTACACAGACTACATCCTTGATCACGCTGGGATGCACATGCATACAAAGAAATAGCTTACGCTGTTGGGCTCCCGTGTGTTGTAGCATAGTTGCAATCCATGTGACAGGCGATGTTCGGTTGACGTGGTGGGTGGCACGTCAAAGGCACACCGCATTGACTCTGAAAACACATGCGGCAAGGTACACCTCCAACGGAATACTGAAGCTCCACATGACTTCTAGCTTTTATGTGTTTCGTACTGTACTCAGCATACAAATTTCAGCTCTAGCCGTGAATAACAGAGGCTAAAAAACGAAAAAGAAAAGCGCCGTGTTGCAGCGTAATTCCAAATTTGTTTGGTTATTAAATGGAAACGGTCCAGTCAATGGAGTCGCTAAACATAGCTCGTTCTGCTCATCAGATCTCAACGATTTAATGAGAAGCTCCAAGAGCATCTCAAGCTATCTTAACAAGCAAGTGTGCTTGCTTTAGGTTGAGCATCAGAGTTCTAGGAGCACGGTTACTGATTTCGAGGACATTTCAGCTGTTTCTTGCCCTGAAGTATGTCAGAGTAGGATTCTTATCGCCAAGGTGCTGTGGAGCAGTAGACGTAGATTTATAATGACCGCATGCAGGCTAGACGCATATAAATGAAATGCAAGTAGATTTTGAGTGATTAGTTCGCTTCTATAGAGGGCGTGCAGCGCCCTGTGAAAAAACTCTTTTAATTGTCCAGCTCGCCCGATTCTCCATCCTCCAGAACTCTTAGCGGCTGTGTTTGAAGAGAAGTAAAACGAATTGTACGCAGCTCCTTCTTATGATCAAGGTCCTCTGTGAGTAGCTCACCTAGATGAACGCACCCTTGCACCGATTCTAGAGGGTGACTACCATTCGCAAATAATTGTTTTCTTGCCAGGCTACTTAAACATACTTTTGTCAGCTGAATAATAATAATCGACCCTGCGCTTCTATTTTCTCGGATAATCTCCTGAATCCTTTAATGCAGTTCATCCGCAGCGTTGCAGAACAGCACAATGTCATCTGCACTTCATGCAATGCTCACATATTCGCTATTATTGCGAAAGCAATACTGCTCGAGGTTTCCGCTCTTGGCCGTCGTCCCGGAGAATCCAGCATTGACCTTTAGCGTGACCTATGTGTGACGTCATACCAGCTGTGGAAAAGCGGGGCCCCAACTCGGCTCGTCGCGATCGTCCCAGCGAATCCTCCATGCTGCAGCTGCGCGCCGCTGCCGCGTGGGGCGCTCGCTCTACGTGACGTCATGCCAGCTGTGGAAAAGAGGCCCCCCAACTCGGCTCGTCGCAGTCGTCCCAGCGAATCTTCCACAGTATGTCGGATGATGTGTATGAGGTGAAGCTGCAACGATGTGCTGCAGCTAAGAAGCGGCGGCGTGCGGAAGAAACGGATGAAGAGCGGGCACAACGTTTAGGTAAACGGCGTGCATATTATGCAGCCAGGCGAATGCATTCAACACCTCTTAATCTGAGTGCATCTACAAGTATCATGCATGCTCTCAATGCTGACGCGACTTTGGCGACACCAGATCGTTCGACAGCAAGCGTTATGGATGCTTTAAATGGCGACGAAACTGCATCTACACGCTCGATGAGCAGTATGGAACTCTACAACCTGAACCGAAGATTGCTTTCGCAATCCACTAGGCTAGCAATCCACTAGCTAAGCCTCAGCCAATTTTCTATCCTCCCTTTGAATACTTTCTTGTCTAATAAACTGAATAAGTCTTGTAAGCATGTAGGTACTGGTATGGGCGAGATTGTTTCTCCTTTCTGCTTATTTTTTATCGCTATTTTTCTGCTTTTTTATAAAGAATAAAGGTAGCTTTGGTGTGGTTATAGTTATTTCCTATTATATTCATGTACGCTTTCAGTACTCCTTGATTACTAAATTCCTCAGTGACTGCCACCATCACTGCTTAACAGAAGGTCTTTTACTACTAAATGAAAGTCATATAGAAAAGTGAACTGCAGTTCGCTAATTTCTCCATTACTTTACTCACGACAGTGATTATGGCATCCTGCTGATGAGATTTTGAGGCCATATCACCCTTATTAGGAGACAGAAATTTACCGAAAGATGACAATAGATTGGAGCACATGCGTCGGGCATTACCATGTTATGACTCGCAGCTTGCCGCTATCAAAAAGTGTACAATGCTTCCGTTGTACCAGTACTCCCATATGAGGGCTGAAACTTGCAGCCTAATAAAGAAACTTTGGAAGAAGAGGCGCCACGAGCAATGGAAAAATAAATGCTAGGCCTAACTTTGAGAGGAAGAAAGGCAGCGGGTTGGAATAACAAAGGCAGCGGGTTGGAATAACGAATAAACTTGATTAGCTAATATTCTAGCGGACGTTAAGAGAACTGTTTCAGCTGAGCCGACCATGTAATGCCTAGGGTAGGTAACTGACCACTGGGTGATAGCATTTGCAGAGTAGGTGCCAAGGCACAAAGAACGCAGTCGGGGATGTCTAAAAATTACGTGGTGTGATAAAATTATGCAATTCGCAGACTTCGAATTTATATAGCCAAACATTGCAGTTATTGGAGATTGCTGGGACCTGAAAATATAGGGTGCGTACAATGGCGAAATAAATGTCACCGTGTGGCGCGTAGTATGAATGTGCGCCGCATGAAAATCCCCTTTTCTCCAAACTTAGAACTAGTAAGTCTTTAATAACAGACATCTCTTAGCACTCATGACTGTATCATAGGGGTGCATGCACGCTGTGCCATGTTTAGTCGAACTAGCCACGAGTAAATGGTGAGTGGGTCATGTATCTTGGTGGCTACACTAATCAGATATAATTTACTATATTGTGCATGCCTTTTTTCAATAAAACAATACCTGCCTTAATTGTACAATCACTTTTCTTTCTTTCAGACACATGCAGTACATGCAACACCAATCAACAGTGTTTCTTCTTCTGGGGCTGATTGTATTTCATATTGCCCTTGTTGCAGAATCAGGCAGCAGCTCTCAAAGTAGGTTGGACAAGTTATAGTGGCATAGCCAACTATACAATCTTTTCGGTAAACAAGCTTCACAATAGCGTTCACTCCTGTCACTTCATGTAGGAAAATCTTAATGCAGCATGTTAAAGAGGTTGTTCTCAAGGCTAGATAAAGGCAAAAGGCTAGATAGATGCCAAAATATTACGTACACTGCACCAGTGTGAAGATCGTCATGGAAGGCGTGATCGTCACGGAAGGCGAAGGGTGCCCGTGGCATGTCACCAAATACATCTCGAGACAAGAGAAGGAGCACCCAAGCACCTGGCGTGAACTTGACATCGCGATGGCACCGGTCATAACGCTATTTCTGTATATGCTGCGATGCTAGTAAACGAGATCGGGTGAATTGACGTGCCATGTGAGCGCGATCGATGACTTCGCGAGCGCACTCAGTGCAAACGTGGCACAGAGGGGGTCAAACGGCAATGTGGGATTGCGACCATACAAAAGATAAAAGGATGAATATCCTGCGGTGTCGTGTCGGGACGAGTTGTACGCGAACGTCACGCAGGCCAGCGTGGCGTCCCAGCCACGGTGGTCATTGGAGACGTACATCGACAGCATCTCTGTGATTGCTCGGTTGAGATGTTCCGTAAGACCTTGGTTTGTGGGCGGTAGGCGGTGGACAACTTGTGCTCAGTGGCACAAGAGCGGAGGAGGTCGTCGACGACTCGAGACAAGAACGAGCGGCCGCGTTGTGTAAGTAACTGTCGAGGCGCACCAAGGGGTACAAAAACGTCATGAAGGAGAAAATCGGCGACGTCGGTTGCGCAACTACTCGACGACGCATTTGTTATCGTGTAGCGTGCCGCGTAATCAGTAGCGACCGCGATCCACTTATTCCCTCAAGTCGTCGTCGGAAAATGCCCAAGTAAATCAAAGCCTACCCGAAAGAACGGTTAAGAGGGAACCTCAATTGGACGGAGTCCTCCGACAGGTGGCAGGTGAGGTTTCTTCCGGCGCTAACACAATTCGCAAGCTGCGACATAGCGATGCACGGAGCGGTAGAGACCCAGCCAGAAGAACCGGCGTAGCACGTGGTCGTATGTACGCAAAACTCCAAGGTGCCCACCGTCAGTGCGTCGTGAAGTTGTTCGAGAGCGATGAATCGCAGATGGTGAGGAAAGGCAAGGAGCAACTCAGGGCCGTCATGGGTCATACTGCGGCTGTAGAGGACGCTGTCGTGCAGAACCAACATGCGGCCGGTGCCGTCAGTGCTGCCAGATTGCACTCCGGCGAGGATGGACTGCAAGGATTCGTCACGTCGTGGTTCAGCGCGCATATCGGTCATGTCAGTAAAAGACATCACGCAGGTCGCCAGATCATGCGCAGCAGGATCAGGCGGATCCACGGGGTGACGAGAGAGGCAGCCAGCGTCCTTGTGGAGTCTTCCACTCTTGTAACTGACAATAAATGAAAATTCCTGGAACCGCAAAGCCCAACGACCAAGCCGTCCTGTCCGCTTCCGGAGGGAGCACAGCCAGTAGAGTGCGTGGTGGTCTGTAACCACCGAAAACGTGCGGCCGCACAAATATGGCAGGAACATGGCGACAGCCCAAACTAAAGCCAAGCACTCCAGCTCGGTGATGAAGTAGTTTATCTGGGCAGGTGACAACAGGCGGCTGGCGTAAGCTATCACGCACTCGGTACCATTCTGTAGTTGGGCGAGAAGAGCGCCGATGCCATGGCCGCTTCTATCGGTGTGAACTTCGGTTGGTGCAGATGGATCAAAGTTGGCAAGTATGGGAGGGGTGTTCAGAAATCTGATGAGAGCGACCACGCGTGATCTTGCTCCGGGCCCCATGAGAAAGGCGTGTTCTTCTTTAGAAGGTCTGTCAAAGGCTGAGCAACGTCGGCAAAGTTTTCGACGTAGCGGCGAAAGTAAGAACACAGGCCGACGAAGCAGCGCACGTCAGAAGTAGACCGTGGCACAGGGAAACTGCATACGGCACGAATTTTTTCCGGGTCTGGTTCAAGACCGGATGCGTCAACCAGGTGTCTCAACACGGTAATCTGAGGGCGACCGAATTGACACTTCGTGGAATTCAGTTGGAGGCCTGCTTTTCAGAAGACTGCAAGAATGGCAGCGAGTCGGGTAAGGTGGCGGTCGAATGTGGGAGAAAAATAAATAACGTCGTCAAGGTAACAAAGACAGATGGTCCATTTGCAACCTCACAGACAAGGGTCCCTGATACGTTCTAATGACGCACGAGCATTGCATAGGCCAAAGGGCATGGCTTTGAACTAATATAAGCCATCCGGCGTGATGAAGGCCTGTCTTCTCGAGGTTCATTTCATCAACTGAAATCTTCCAGTAGCCGGATCGAAGATCGGTGGACGTGAAGTATTTAGCTCAGTGCAAGCCGTCCAACGCGCCAGCGATGCGTGGTAGTGGGTAGACGTCTTTTCGCATGATTGATTTAAGTGGCGATAGTCGACACAAAAACGCCAGGTACTATCTTTCTTTTTCAGAAGCACGACAGGCGAGACCCAAGGGCTGGCTGATGGCTCAATGACCCCTTTGCGGAGCATTTTGTCCAGTTCTGATTGGATGATTCGACGTTCAGCATGCGATACTCGATAGGGACGCCGACGAATAGGATTCGTGTCTTCAGTGTTTATAGGGTGGTGAACAAGAGATGTTTGGCCTGAAGGCCTGTCGCCGAAATCAAACATGTCACTGTACTATTCAAGCAGGAGACGCCTGTCCGTGGCCTGTGTCGAGGTGAGGGCAGGTTTAATCATTTTCGCGAGGTTATCCCTTAAGGAACCAGAGCTGTGAGCTGCAATTGGCGCTAAGAAACCGCTCTCGGCATTCAGACTCGCAATGTCAAATTCGGAAGCACTAGAAACGCTGGCCAAGAACATGCCGGCCGGAACCACTTATAAATACCTCGGCGTAACATTGTCCAATGATCTAACCTGGAACGCACATGTCACAAAAATCATATCATCCGCTAACAGAACCCTTGGATTCTTAAAACGTCATCTACGACATGCCCCACAAAACGTAAAACTACTTGCGTACAAATCACTTGTCCGTCCTAAATTAGAATACGCCTCTGCTATTTGGAGCCCTAACCAAAATTATCTAACAATTTCCCTAGAATCAGTACAAAGTCGAGCCACAAGATTCATATATTCATGCTATTCATATAACGTTAGTATATCATCATTAAAAGCAGAGGCAGGTTTAACATCTCTAGCTTGTAGACGTCGTATTACTAGTATGTGCTTGTTTCATAAACTTTATTACAGCTCACTTCGTCATCCGCCCTACATCAATCCGCCGGCACGTATCTCCCCCCGCATTAGTCATCCCCTTCAAGTTGCACGGCTTCGTACGCGCACTGCTACTTTCGCATCTTCATTCTTTCCACGCTCAGCCCCGGACTGGAACGGCCTTCCACACGACATCGCCGCAATCATCTGTACATCCAAATTTCTGAATTGTATAACTACTATATTTAACAGCGAATAATTTATGTTCATTACGTGTTTTCTTTGTTTATTAAGATTTATACATGTAACCCACCCCTTATGTAACACCCCCAACCCCGGGGGCCTTTAAGGTAATAAAGTGAAGTGAAGTGAAGTGAAATCCTGAAGTGGTACAGCGACGCCGTTATTAGCAGCCGTGACCAGCGTATGCGGAACAGCAACGTTCCGGTTCAAAAGCACGTCGACGATGCGGCGAAGCACATATTCAACGTCAGGGACCTGTGACTGAGCGGTCAAAGCGACGTAACTGCCTCGGGTGCCGGACGCACATCGTGAAGCGAGCACAAGTGCGGTGGGGCTTCGGCGAGTTGAGGCAGTTCTAACTAAAGAACGCCGGTCGCGCTGTCGATGAGAGCAGAATGCGTGGATAAAAAGTCGAATCCAAAAATAACGTCATGAGGGCAGTCGTCGATCACAGCAAACAGAACAGAAGTAGGGCGGCCGGCTATAATTAAACGCGCAGTACAGATCCCAAGAAGTACCAGCACGCCGCCGTCCGCCACACGAAGCACTCGGGCAGCTGCTGGGGTGAGGACCTTCTTTAAACATGTACGTAAGCTAGCACTCATCACAGACACAAGTGCTCCAGTGTTGACGAGTGCTTGGACAGGTACACTGCCTATTTTAACGTAAATTACGCTTCTCCTTGTGGGCACAGGCAGAGGATATGCTGCAGTAGTAGGCAATGCAGCACCACCTCTGAGGGCTCCATTTCTTAGTTTTCCTAAAAGTTGCTGCCAAAAGCCACAGGGTACGAAAGGCGACGTGACTGCGGCGAACGGGAAGATGGGTGACCTATTTGCAGTAAGTGCGACTGATGTCCACGCGGCCGTGGCTTGCGACGGTACCACGTGCTCCTAGCAGGGTTGTCGGCGCTGTTGGACTCGGCGGTGGGCGAAACATAGCGGGCATTTTCATTAAAATGGTTCAGGTCGTTCGGCGTGCGAGGTGTAGAGGGCCACGAGTTGCGACAGTATCGGGCGACATGACCAATGCGGCGACCCGTGAAACATATGGGCCGGTCGTCCGCAGTTCTCCACTCAGTCGGGTTGCGATAACGCGGAGAGAAGCGTCGGGGTGTATCGAAAATAGTAGAAGGGTGCTGGCTAGCTCTGCGATAGGCGACAGCACAGACGGAATGTAAAGCAACGTTTTCAAGTTCCTGGCAAACGATGGCTTGTACAAGGGGAGCCGAAAAAGTGGTAGCATCGGGGCTACGCGATCAGAAAGCTGCGGGCGTCATTGCATCCAGTTCACCTCGAATGATTTGCACCACGTCCTCTGAGGGCCAGGTATGCTGCTGTGCGGGTTAATCTTGACATCTCGACGTTGCGGCAGTATTGGCAAGTCTGGCGAATGGTTGCAAGACACGTCAGCTTTTTGCCTGCTCGAATTGTCAGCATTCTTTAATAATGTCATCAACTGTAGAACAGCTTTGGCACATGAACAGATTAAAGCCGTCGTCAGCTATGCCCTTAAGCACGTGCCCGACCTCCTCAGCTTCTGTCATGTCGCGATCGGCTTCACGACAAAGTGCCAGCACGCCCTGGATGTACGAGACATAGGACTCCGTGGGGGATTGGGCATGGGAGGACAGTTTCTGCTTTGCGGCAATATTACGGCCGGTTTGTTTGCCAAAAAACTCTGTAAACTTCTCTTTGGATTGGTTCCGGCTGGTGAGCTCCTCTTCGTGGTTTCCGTACCATACCTTTGCGTGCCTCGTAGGTAGAACAACAGGTTGGCTAGCATAAGTGTAGGGCCCCATCTGTTGATTCCACTCACGCGTTCATACATAGCCACCCACTCTTCGACGTCGGCACCATCGGTCCCGCAGAAAGTTCCAGGATCCCTGGGTTGCACAATCACAGCCGAAGGCGTCAGCGACGTAGGTGGCGACGGTGACGTTGGAGGTGGCAACGACGTTGATCCTGCGTTCTCACCGTCATTCATGATGCGGACGGTGATGCGACGTGAACTGCGGAGTTCCGTTTGCCGCCGTGGTACCCCGAACCGCCACCAATATTTTACGGGGATGTTAGGAATATATAAAGACTGCATTTACATTATAGATACCGGATAAGTCAGCGTAAGCAAGATATCTGACCACCAACAACACGCAGCAGCCAGCGTCTCGCAATCTTCTTCCTCTGTCTTGTTTCGTCCTTCCGTGACAATATATATATATGACTTGGGTCCGATTCCACCCAGCCGTGAACAATTCTTAATTGGTTGCACAGATTCACAGCGGAAGAAACCCAGCGCGGTAAACCTAGTGATGTAAGGCAGCGTCCAAGAAGTTAATTGAAGAGTAGCACATGTTTAATGTCACGCGGTCAATTCCCAAGAGGCGTGAAAAAAAAAATGTGGCTAAACCTACGTAACGATTACTGTGTCGGGTAGCATGTTTGGCATTGAATCAATTCAGTGACACAACGTATTGCCATCGTCGAAACGGGTTGTGTATGAGGCGTGGGCTGCAGGGTGATTCCTCTATCGCTGTTTTCTAGAACGTTCGGCACCATCTTCAGCCGCTGCGGCGAAGCCTGCGCCTCTTCTCTGAAATGCGTGGCACACCGGCGCGTGCAGACGCAGCGAAATTTGTCAGGCGTCAACAGGGTTCTTCTCTATCGCTTCTTTATGGAAACGCTGCACCATCTGGCGGGCCTGTGGAGCAGTCCGCGCGTGGCCTCCGAGACAACAAGCGTGGCGCGCTGGCGCCGGAGAACGCTTATAATTGTTCCCTTACTTTCACTCGTACCGTGGAACATACTATGTAACCCAAGTTCGCGAGACGTTCATGAAAAGCCACACAAACTCAGCGCATTCATGCCGCAGCTCACTAAATCTAAGAAGGAAAAGGTGTTCACTGAAAAGGCGTACAAACATAGTGCATTACTTGCGCAACCAGCTAATGCGCAGGGTTGCTGTAATTAAGAAACGCTTGTGACACGGGCTCTATTGCACTCCCCACAAGAGAAATTTCAGAGATCTTTTTCGTGATTGTAGTTTGGCACGTTGCCCGCGGCAGCATGCTGAAAGCTGTCGTCAAAGACGTTCATCGAGGAGTGGCACGCACCTGCTGGTACACGTGACCATCGACCCAAGTTAGCATTGAAAAGGTTCATTGAACACCAGCACCGTCCAAGTGGCGCCATATTGAGTGCTCCAAGACGGCGTTAAAGAGTTTCTTCGAACCGCGGTACCTAGCTAGTTCTGCCTCTGCTTTGCTTCCTGTCGGCGGGAAAATGGTTCGTTGTAGAGTGGCGCGTATGTACGCTTTACTACTTACTCAGTTACAGAAGCTTGGCAGATGGTTGTTTTTGAATCCTGTTCTCTCAACATGGCAGCGTATGCACTGCCGATTCGACCACGGACTAGCTAGAAAACGGTTATTTAAAACATAAAACAAAGATAAATACATAGACTAGGGAAAGTTCATGATTCACTCTAAGAATGCTAACGTATTATTAGGTCATTTGCAAACATAGATACGACAAAATAGGTGATGTTCTGAAAGAATGCTAAGTACTTTGACTTACGTCCAATGGTTGTGTGCAACCCGGTTTCCTGAACATAGCATCCCGATAATGCACCCGATAATCCAAGTTGGCGTGACAGGGCTTAGATCCATAGGTACATGAAGTGAGCGAGAGAGAGTGCCAATGGTAAATAAAAGGTAGGGAGATCAACCAGGACTGAGGCCTGTTGGCTATCCTACACTGGGGAAAGGAAAAAGGGGGCGAAAAGATTAAAATAAGAAGAGAAAGTCCACTGCGGATATCATTCGTTCCCTCAGCCCGTATCGCAGGCGCTGACTCAATCCGGTAGCTTTCAAATATTGCCGCAGCGCTTTTGTCGCCATTTGTAGCTGCGATATCCGAGGCCATGGTCAGATCTTATTCAAGGTGAACTGCTTTCTATCTAGCTGATTGAGAGGTGTGCAGAGGTCACGTCTTTCATTTTCAAAGATGCGCAGTAGCACAGTAGATGTTCTATAGTTTCCTCGATGCCGCAGGCATTGCACTCGGCGCTATCAGCCATTCCAGTCAAAAAGGTGTATACATTGGTTAATGCGACGCCCAAGCGTAAGCGGGAGAGCATGGTTTCCTCATTACGCGGAAGTCCTGGTAACAGCCGCAGTTCCATAAATGGATCGAGGGAATACAATCGATCTTGAGTGAATTCAGGTGTGTACCACTTCTCGAATATCATACGGTGCGCTAGCTTGTTCAAGTGTTGGATTGCGTCAGTCCGCGATAAAGGTGCAGAAACAAGGGTTGCTGCTTCGTGTCATTTCCTAGCAGGTTCGTCAGCGAGGTCGTTACCGGAGATACCGCAATGACCAGGTAGCCACTGAAACACGACGTCATGTCCTTTCACGATCATATGATGGTGCATTTCTCGTATCTCCGACACGAGTTGTTCACAGGACCCGCAACAAAGAGATGACAGAAGGCATTGTAAGGCGGCCTTGGAATCGCAGAATATCGCCCACCGATTAGCCGGTTCATTGACAATATAATCAATGGCACCTAGGATAGCAACAAGCTCCGAACCAGTGAATGTTGTCAAGTGAGACATCTTGTATGGGATGCTTATTGATCGTGACTGTATAACAACTCCGCCGGTGGAGATGGTCTGAGTGGAAGAACCGTCCATATATATCTGGACTCGGTCAAAGTAGAAAGTCTGCAAAGAATCCAGAGCTGCATGCTTCAAGGCCAAGGTAGGCAGTTAGGCCTTCCTTCTTATCCCCGGAACCGTAAGACGCACGTGAGCTTGTTTTAAACGCCACAAAGCTGAGGTTTAACATACTGAGGGTACGCAGCTCGATGGTAACGAGGCACGATGGATGCTGACCTCATTGGAGAAGGACGCCTGTGGTCGTCGTACTGGCAGGCAGGCACGAGAGCTTGACTGTGTCCGTTAAACATGACGAACATGGGCCCTAAGCGTGTCGGTGCTAATGTAAGCGCGATAGGATGGTTTCGAGCCATTATAATGGTTCGTGTTGTTCAGGCGCTCCGCGGATTGCCTAGGCAAACACGTAGTACCTGTGCTTGCACGCTGTGAATTTCTCAAAGATTTGCAAGTTTTAGCAAGTGCGCGAGAGCTATAGCGTAGGAATCTGATGAAAAGTGCTCGATATAACTGTAACCTGGAGCCCAGTGGCGATCCCCATGTTTTTCCGGCGATGAACTTAAAGGCGTGAGCAATAGGTGTGAGCTTCAAGTGAGCAACCTGAGGGCTCCAAGAAAGGTCCCCGTGAACTAAGACGCCCAAGAACCGATGCTTTCTCTGGTAGGAGAAAGGCTGGCCATTTATGCACACTGGTTGAGGAGTCATCGCTTTTCGCGTTAAAGCGACTAACGCACATTCTTCTGTTGAAATGGTAAGGCTTTCTATGTGAAGATAGTAAGATGCCTGTGTTGCTGCTTTCTGCCCCCTTGAGTAAGCGTACAGGCGAGTGACCGCTGATGTCCCAATGCAGATGTCGTCAGCTTAGATTGATACACTCACTGTTTCCGGTAGGGATTCGACCAGCCCAAGAAGCACGAGGTTGAAAATAATAGGGCTTAGAACACCGGCTTAGAGAACGCCTCGGAATGTGCAGCGATCGCTAGTCGGACCATCTTCCATACGTACGAACAAGGACCTCTGTCTCAAGTAGTTCCTGATCCATCCATATACTCGCTCGCCTAGCTCAATTGTGTAAAGTGCGTCTAGTATGGTTTGATGGGAAACGTTGTCGTAAGCACCTTTCAGGTCAAGAAAGAGTGCTACTCATAATGGCTTCCGAAATTTTTGCTGTTCTACATATGATACTAGATCGATGACACTGTCAATTGATGAACGACTTCGTTGAAATCCCGCATTATAGTCAGGGTAAATGTTGTGATGCTCAAGGTACCATTCGAGACGCATGAGGATCACACGTTCCATGAGCTTCCCGACGCAGCTGCAAGAGGTATAGGCCGATACGATGCCAGTTCGAGCGGTGAGTTTCCTGCGTTTAGAAATGGTACTAGGTGGCTGCGTTTCCATTCCTGTGTGACGACACCATCTTGCCATGAACTATTAAAAGGGCTCAGTGCTCTTCGTGCTTCGCGACCTAGGTGGCGCAAAACAGTATATGTCACGCCATCGGTCCCTGGTGAAGACGAACCCCTACAGAGCGCCATAGCAGCTTCTAACTCTTTCATTTAGAATGGAGCGTCCATGCTTGTATCTTGGGAACCGGGGATGTTGCCTAAAGCCATGTCAGGGACTAAAACTGCGCCACCAGCGGATTTCGCACTAAATTCCTTTGCACCGTCTATCTCACGGTGGTTGTGATAGAGAGCAAGAGCGTTAAAGGGGCGTCGTTGCTGGGGACTTCAGCAATGACCCCGTAGGGTACACCACATACTTCACGATGGCTTGCGAAGGTCCAGTGACTCGCAAGAACATTTCCATTGTTGAACCACTAGCTTATCCATTCGGCGTTTTATCTTCTTTTGCATGTACCGAGCTTCTCTGAGGTCAAGGATTTACTTCCTGCGCCTGTGTCGCCTCTCAGCTCGGCGAGGTAACGCACGAAACCTTTCGAATTTAGTGTCATTCTCTCTACGCTTTGAAGAATGTGTGAAACAGCGTGTAAAATCTTGCATTGCGGCTGCAATTATGTCTTCTAATCTGCTTGCGATATGTTTCTTGCATGTCTTCTACACGATCTTGAAAGACTTACCAGTCGATTTGGTGAGATACAACTGGTAATGCGGCGTCTAGTCCATCAATCGTCACATAGGTCAGAATATGATCACTTCCATCGGTTTCAATATCAGTGAACCACTGCACGGTCAAAGTCAGGCAACGTGACAACAAAGTCAAGCCAAGGCAGCTGCTGTACGTTGTTCCTCGCAGAAATGTCGGGCTTCCGTCATTTAGAAGACACAGTTTGTGGTCTCATGCAAAGAATATTAGTGACTTGCCCCTCGAATTTATCTTACACCTTCCCAATATATAGTGGTGAGCGTTGAAGTCACCTGTTATTATCCAAGGACAGGGAGTAGCAGCCATAATATCTTCTAGTATTTTGCTATCAAACTGACTTCTTGGGGAAAGGTAGACGCCAATAAGAGTAAAACACAGCGTCTTCTTTTCCACAGTCCGTATTGGTTACCGCAGTGTGGCATTACGTGTTGGGAAAAATACGTAAAGTCCTTGCGAAGGTAAACCAGGACCTTACTACTACGGACATACGTGTTTGAAGCAAAGGGTTCATATCCTGATAGTCTTGTGGAGGCTGATAAGTTCGGTTCACAGAAGACCAGTATAGGAAAGTGATTTTCAAACATGAACTGTCGAAAATCCGAAATAAGTTACATCAGGCCTCTCGCATTCCATTGAAATATGGAGGCACTTCTGACATCATGCATGAACGATCGCAATTGTTGTCGATGAGTCATGGTTCTGCTGTCGAAGTTCTCAAGCACTGGACTTCTGAAGGCTCGCAAGAACCAGATCGATGGCATCCAGCACTTGCAACGCGCTTCGAGCTGTTGGTGTCTGTAACTTGTTCAGATGAACACGAATGGCATTCACCAGGCAGCTGATCATGACAACAAAGTGTTGATCTTGGTTTGTCAATTTATCAGGAGCAGACGAATTGTCCCTTGCTGTAGAAGTCTGATTTCGCTCAGTAGGGGCATGTAGCCTAGGGAGTGCAGCTGAAGCGTGAGCAGCCAGGTGTTCGATGCACCTTTGCCATTTGAGCTGACTGCGTTTGGCCTGGGTGGAAGAGTGGGTGGTAACGTACGTGGGGGGCGTTCTGCAGAAGCTTTGGAGGCTCTTGATGGATGTCGGCACCGTGATCGTCGTCGCTTAATAGATGTTGCTGCTTTCTGGTGAGACGAGTGGTCTCTAACCATTTCCTTTAGTATTGCCATTTCCTTTTGAATCAAAGGGCATTCCTTTGAGGATGCATCGTGAGGATCGCTGCAGTTTGTGCACTTCAGCACACTGGCCTTGCACGTTTTAGTGGTGTGGGACCCAGTGCTGCGAGAATAGACGGTAGTGTTATTGCACACACTATGGTCAATCTTCCTGCACTTCCAGCACTGCAGCGGTTTTGGTATAAACGGGCGAACTGCTTCTCGGAAGTGGCCCACTTTTACATGCGATGGGTGGGATTCGACCTGAAGTATGATCTTAACACACCATGACGTGCTGAGGCGAAACGCGTTTGAGACGATAGTGCTTTCTGTAGCAGGCCTGATTAAGATCGAGAGATCGGCGTCAACAATGGTCTCGTCAATATCATAAATTACACCAGTGCTGACTTGTTTGCTCAGCGGAATACGAGGGCGGAATTTCATCCCGTCAAGTTCCGGGACATTGCGCAAGGAATCCAACGCAGCCACGTGTTGAACTTCTATCGCTAGCACGTTCTTACGGGTGTTCAATCTGATGTAATTGATTTGAATCGGAATCAGTGCCTCTAGATGTAAAGACACGGCTTGCCTGTTGAGGCGTCTCAGGTTGTCAGTGGCGAGAACGGCCGCGAACAGGATGGTGAGCACTTCGGTATTTCGCGAAGATTTTAAGGTGGATTCGCTCGAATTCGATGATCTGCTGAGAATCCTTTGCTTTGCTTTACGATTCTGCACCAGATCGAAGGTGTCGTAACAAGATTCTTCACTGCTGACATAGTACTGCATGGTGTTGTCGCTGTCAGTGTCGCTCTCATTGCCGTTCCGCTTCACTTGCTGCCGTTGCCAGCACTTCACTGGCAAATGCTAAGAGATTCACAAAATGAGAAGAGATGGAAGACTCGGCCTTCTGCCTGAAAGGCACTTCGTCTTTTTCTTCCCGGAGGTACAGGAAAGTGCGTGAAGTATGATAAGGCTAATATGCCAATATTCGCAAAAAGTGATTTTGCTGAATTAATCACCCAAGCTTACAGTGTAATCAATGTAGTCATGGAATTTCATGAACAAAAATTAAATATCATTTCTGTATAAGGCTGTTTCAGTAACATCACTGTGTGGCGCTAGTGGAAGAGAACCTGAACGCTATCACTGAGCGCGCCAGATCAAGAAGAGACGCTCTAACTAGAACAGAATTCCCCCAACGGCCAAAAAAGTTCATGTTTAGAATTAAAGTAGTCGCTTCTAATGAATGTCGCAATGATTGTCTGCCACAGCGACTACCACATGGTACTTCACTATCGAGAGGCAACAGAGGGCAAATGCATGACGGTTAACTTCCCGCAAGTGCCATTTGCTGAATGTGTCCTTTACTGTACTTGGCCTTTAGCCAATCTGCACCTATATCAGTCGAAGGAGGAGAAAGAAAGAGAAAAGAAGAAGGCAGGAAGGTTAACCAGAATAACGTCCGGTTGGCTACCCTACACCGGGGGAATGGGAAAGGGGAAAGCAAAGATCACAGGGAGAGAGAGGAGGGAAGGAAAGAATATATCAGTCGAAACATTGTAAATGCCTAATAGGCCACAGCGAAAACGCATACGTAAGTATTTCAGTGTGCTCGAAGCATCACGTGGCACCTTGGCGGAGAGCACTTCTTTACTGTGAAACCTAAGTTGTTGCTGCCTGTAAGAACATTTAAATAAAACGCTAAGAAAATATTGCAGAGATCCCACTCACAGTGGGAATCTATGTTGTCTAAAGCTTTCCTCAAGTAACTGGCTATCCAGTGCTGTTAGGAAATCTTCAGTTGGTGAACAGATGGACAAAGCGTCTCTTTAAATTAAGCGAATGTGCCTCTGACGACAGTCAATGTGTGTGTGACGATGGCAGCCCGACAATGGCAATGATTATGACGAGTTGATGACGACCGCGGTGTGATTACTACTGCGACCGTTTGATAGGACTTTATATGACATGCTGGTTGTTGTGTTCTACGTAGGTAGTCAAAGGGCGTAAATGGGGGATACATGAGTTGTGACGTAATCTGCAATTCAGTGTTGTGTATTAGTACATACCTAAGTTGTAGCGATGGGATGCATGTTAAAACGATGACAGCATTCGTACTAAGGCATATAAATTATCATGAAGACTTTACTGTTTACAATACAACCAATCGCATAGTTTCTGCCACGCGTTAACTAACATGGCAAAAGTACTGGGGAATGTGGTCTGATCCACAAGGTGGGGAGGGACTAGTATAACACAGTCCGAAACTACGAGTTGTCACGAAAATAACAATAGTCTGGGGCGTGACGCACGCGGGAAACATCTCAAAGAGCTAGTGTGTTTGGTAGTGGTACTATTGTGACCTAGTTATCCTCTCCATACACCGAAGCGAGCGGAAATGCAATGTCGGGCTCCGTTGGAACAGATTTAGCCTTACCGTTGGAACAGGTATTTTGCAACTGATGAGTGCCAGGGGCGCTATAACGTAAAATTATTCCAAACTTTTCTATTCTAATTTTGCAATCAGCCTTCCGCGATTGGTCAAAAACTTTTTGGACCACCCCCCTTTCACCTGTCTGATACGCGACATCACGAAAACCGCGGTAGCTCCCCATCTGATATAACGTGTACACACGAATTATGCATGATTTGACCGAACAAAAGAAAAATAGTTATTTCTGATTCGACGCCTCTTCGCCATTAGCCCTCGGCCATTGGTCAAAAGTTTTCGGGCTGCGCCCACTTCACCTGCCTCTCACGCGACGTCACAAAACCGCAAGAACTCAACACGTCAAAGTTTCGTGTTCGCGATAAGGATACATTATTATGCCGAACAAAACTGAATTTTCTTCTGAATAGCCGCAGGCTGCCCCGTTCCGAAAGGAATAAAAGATGGCTGTCGCCGATCGCTCAGGCACTGGCTACTCGCACCTGTGGAAGAGCATGGGTTTATTTGCGTGTAGTAAAACTTTCTACGTGACCGTGTAACATTTTCGAGGACTTTCGGCCCGTTTATGACCTCGTTCTGCCAACTCTCCTTTGCTGAGGATCCGTTTTAGCGTCATTCTTGTGCTTCCTTTGCATGCCGCCGCGATTGTCGACGAGCCACCGCAAGCTAAGTAAGGGGAAGCGGACCAATCTCAGACGCCGGCACCACCTTCTTCATCCGGATATCGATTTTAAGTGCAGTGGCTCGGCCCTAACGAATTCCTCTCCACTTGAGCGTGCTCCTCGCCTCTTGTGAGCCAATTAGATAAGACAAGCCGCTCAGTGTAGGCAATGTTATTCGTTTTTCAAGCAAAGAAAAGTGACCTCCTGTGAACGCGGAGAGTGTTTTATTTGTCTGTTCAGAGAACCCGGCGGGTGACCGCCCGATGCCTGCGTCGGCGGTTACGCAAATTTGACGCCAGGTGATTGAAATAAAAACCGATTGGATATATTTTACGTTATAGGGCCCCAGGTTATCTTACCTACACTGCGAACCCGCAGTTCTGCTGAGGATACTGTTTTCCTACATGACCGCACGTTCATTCAAAACCATACCTGTCGAAGATACAGACACCCTTAATTGCTTGGACGGCTACCAAATGAGTCGCAAAGAAAGTAAATTTGGTTGAGATGAGAGTGAAAGCCTAGAGATACACTATTATCAATATGCTTGACTGTCC
This sequence comes from Dermacentor variabilis, assembly GCF_050947875.1. Classification (NCBI taxonomy): domain Eukaryota; kingdom Metazoa; phylum Arthropoda; class Arachnida; order Ixodida; family Ixodidae; genus Dermacentor; species Dermacentor variabilis. The sequence goes on along the minus strand of NC_134575.1, from coordinate 63,806,680 downwards.
TTTGTTCCTTAATGCAAGGTCCCGTAGATTAGCAAGAACGCTTACTTGCTCATAGTGTGGATCCACTGCTTCGGTAACTCTGCTAAGAATCCACTGCTTGGTAATTAACGATGAAGGTGTATTCTGGTTTGACGCTGGATGGGCTTGCCGCATCTGGTGAAATTTGCTCGTTGGTTCGCTGTGGTCTTCACCCGGGTAGCGCGCCTACTCGCATTACGTGCTACAACGGCTATATCACACGCAAGTGGCATGTGTATTACGATGGGGAACTTGCCAACGATTCGAAAATTATATGAGGCATGGAGGACTTACATACTCTAATGTAACTCGTCTTAAAAATGCGCGGAGTGGTGTGAACAACAACGACGCTGTGGAGACGTTTGCACAAAAGTAAGGCATAGCTGACATTGGATACGAGTAGATATGCGAACGTAAAGCTCTAGAACCGTCAATGTGAAGGCAGAACAGAACGCTGCACCGACCACAACTCGGCAAGGCTTTAATGATGGCTCCACCTCTATAACTTAGGAGGATTACGAATTTGCTGAAATTGCCTGCAAAGACTGAGAAGTAGTGGAAAGATGCCATGATGGTCATCGAAGAGGCAGCCTATAGGTTAACCACAAACTCGTAAAGGCTCATGGGACGCGTCATCTGCTCGACGCTTTCGGTTGAACAGATGACCGGATCTAGCGCATGATCTTCCGTTCGCGGGACTGGTCACGCTTGCTATCCGTACACCTTCATAGGAAGGTAGCAACCACGCTGCTAATTTCTAGAGCCTGTTGAGCTCGCATCGAAGACTGACAAAGAAATCTGAGCCCTGGCTGTAATTTAAGATATTTTAGTCGACCAATTGAATATGTGAATCAGCCAGCTGCAAAGAACCTTGATTTTCCCCAAGAAACATATCTTCGACACATTTGGCTTTTCAAACTTTTATATCACTCCTAAATTCGACGGTTCGGAAGTTGGAACACATACTTGGAATTGTATATCATTTTAAAGCGAACATTTAAGCGTTTGGCGACGTTTACATAAGAATCATATATGTGTTGCTTTGTAAAATCACTTGCTCTCCACGTTACTGATAATATTTCCTGTCACATGCGCAGAAATAAAACGCTAACCATGCGGTAAGCATGGTTTAACCAGATTTTTAGGTATTTTTTCTTTCTCCAACTTCACCAAAATATTTCTTATAGATGTCTCTAACGCGTTTAAAGCTGCAGTATACCGCACATGTTTGAGACACCTTGCGATATTTGTGTGAGAGATGGAACATGACGCATGCAAGAAGTGTTCTTCGACCGCCGTTGGCTTTCCTGCTCTCTATATGGAAAAATTTACAGGACGCTTAAGCTCCGCCTTTAAGAGTGGAACGCGATAGCGTTCAAAGGCCTCTTAGTTGTTTTCATGCTTCCCGGCAGCTGCAGCTTATGTAACCGTAATGTTTACCGGGAAACGCTGGCTGCCAACGCTATCCACGAAAGCGAGCTTTCTAGTAGAAACGTGGCCTCTTGCGTGGGTCAATCACCTGTTATTGTTTCGCACTTTTCAAATTTCAGTATGAGAAGAGCTAACATAAAGTGGAAGCGCTGTCAGTGTGTTTTTTTCTCGATTATATTTGTTTGGGGGCTGCCATTCTCAAAATTCCGAAGAATCACTTTGCAAAGAACGAACGACAAGGTATGAGCGACTTTGGTGATGGAGAAGTGGTTGGTTATGTCTGGTTCAGAATTCGGTTCAAAATTATTTTTGCCGAAGCGGCGTCCAACACATACGCGGGACGCTCACCCCGGATTGCTTGCGAGACGGGCTCCTTAGCGCTATCGCGTTAACAGCGCAGCTTTGTCATCGTCAGACTAGTGTTTAACGCCTGGTTCACCTTTCAGAAAATATACGAGAAAAATATATGGTCTATGTCTTTTCGATCCTCTCAGTAGACCTAGCTGATCGTGCACGGAACACGATATTAAGGTCGCTATACTATGCAAGGTGCTCGCCTAAATGTTGTGCATGATATTTGTGCCAGAAAAAACTTGCATTGGAACCGCTTAGTTGCCTGCAGAACCTCCATAACGAAACCACCCATGTTTGAACCGTCCTTGTCAAATTAAAATAAAACAAACAAGCAAAAAAGTGTCCTTGGCACGAACACAATTCCCTTGAGAACAAGAAAATATGACTCGCCATTCAAGATAATCACGAAAATTCCACCGCACACATAGCTAATTGACGTGCTCAATCGATTCGGTTAACAAATTATTTTAAATGAATGCCTACGCTGAATTCTTCCTGGTAAGTCATCAATGCGGCAATCGCAAGCTCTAGAACCTAGCAGCGTGGTCGGTAGCTTGAGACCAAGGCGCACAGATAGCAAGCGCGACCGGCCGCACTAATGGAGAATTATGCGCCAAAGCCGACATCTGTTGAACCGGAAGCGCCAAGCATATGGCAATTCCCATGGCCATATACCAGTTTACGCCTCACCCATACTCAAACCATTAAGCGCCCTCATGAGGAAACCACACACGTGAAAAAAATGCGAAGCGCAATGTGCGGTGGGGAACCGTTCCCAAAAGCAACGCTCATGAGAATACCAATGTGAGCGACTCTCGCAGCCCGTCAGAACCTCTCAGCCGATAAGTGGCAGGTTCCGAAGCCAAAGCTGCAGCCACACGACTGTGCCAGGTAGGATGTTTTAGTGATGCAGTGGGTGTCGTCAGCTTCTGTAAGTGTACTGAGCAGTGTATTTAGGCTGAGAAACAACTCTACAGAACAATAGGAGGCAACCGACATGCACGTAAATGGCACGACATACGAAGCCTGCAGTTGTGCTAGATTCAGGGCCACGAAATGAAGCTAAATTTTCCTATCGCAAAGCAATGGTGGTTCAAATTAGGACATACCTCATTGTAGCCAGGCCGAATGTTAAAATCTAGGGGCGCTATGACGCCAATGTCAGTTCGATAGACTTCTGCCTGAAAGTGGTTTCGATTAAAGTGTGGCGAAAGAGAGAAATGTAGAAACTGAAGAAAAAGCCAACCGTTTGGTGGCTATAGATTGTGTACGTATTGGCAGCCTTGTTAGCGTGCAAGGAGGTCTATATATATACACTAGGGGTGGTTTATGGTAGTACACATTATTTTGTATGTTCTAGTACCCTTTGGCGTGTAAGCACCAAATGCTGAAACGGATCGCTGTGACTTTTTCGAACGCCTTGAAAGTTCAATTCTGAGAAAAGATAATCTTCCAGGGTCATTTTAATGGTGAAAATTCCTCGACTCGCTGAGTCACTGTAATGCTATATACGTAACAAGAGTGCATTGACAAACTTGGTGACAAATTACCATTTAGACGACAGTAGCTGTAATTTAAGCAATGGCTTCAGAACTACATTTACGCATTTTCAGGGTGAAATCATACTCCATAAGACATATACTTTAGCTGAGATTGTTCCTAAATGTGTCGACCATGATGATAAGCCCTTATGGTTTAGAGACCACTGCAAGAAAACCTTCACTTCACCTGTGGTATGCAAACATTTCGCTAGGAATTGTTGGAGGAATAATGTTTTGAAAGGTATGTAATGGGCGAACTCAAAGCAATACTACAAAATTTTTCAGGAGGTTCTGTTCAGTTTTAAGAAAATTTTAAACTATGTATCAAGATGAAAGGTATACAACGAGGCAGCACACACCGACACAGCAATATAAAAAGTGAAAAGGGGCTTTTGGCGCACTTCTTTTGGCGCAGTTTCCAACAGCGATGAAAACTGCTATGCCTGGCAAAGTGTAAAGTGCCTTTCACGACACACGAAAGCGCCTCGAGCGTGCAGTCGCGCGCCAATTTTGGGTCTAATCGCGGACCTCTTTCACGCTCGGAAAAACTCTTCTATGTAGCGCGTATTGAGTAACAGAAAGCAGTATTGGGAATTTTTCGTTTGATATACAATGTTATCATTGAGATGCTTCATCTAACTATAATTTTAGAGAAGTTGGTTAATTAAACAGGACTAATTTAGTAATCACACGGATTAAAAAAAAATATCCGGGTATCTCCAAGGGACGGCAAACAATATTACACTTATATGATCGATTAACATGGCATTTGCATTTTATAAATCTTGGTTAAATCTTGGAATGCATATACCCTTTAAATGATTTGCTCAGATTCGCATAAGTGTACTTTGCTGTCTTGACTACATGAAATTATTTCTTAATTTTTTCAAGATCTCCTACTGTTGTCGAATGCCGCAAAAATGTCTCCAGAATGCCGCCAGAATGGCGCCAAATGCCAACGCACTACAAGAATGTATAAGCAAAAATGTTTTTATTTGTCTGTGCGCACCAGCGCGTCATGTTTGCAACGTTCTCGGCCAGTTGACACGTTTACACAGCGCTGCTTTTGGTAACGCGTGTGCTATAAGAAGTTTCGGCTTCTGAAGTGTCGTTTCAATGAATGGTCATTAAGATTAGCGGCGAATCTAACTTGCACTATTGTCTTGAGTGGAGAATTTAACAACAGCGCGAATATTTTAGGTTTAACGTCGTCTCTCTTTCCTTTTAGACGCGGTGCAGTGTAAACTCTCTTGCAAAGTAAAGAGGCCTTAGCGCATCAATTGCATAATAAATCTTTATCCATGAAAGGTCATGCGACACGTGTATATTATATTTATTACTATTACACGAAAATATACCATATTCCATACCTGTGTGCTAATATGAAATAATTCAATATGTAGAATTGCTGGAATTGTATATTTATTATTAGAGATATAGACCACAGCTTTCTTATCATAATGTGAACAGCAACATCCCGACATGTAATGCTGGTGCTTGTATTTTCATTATGTCACACAAAGGAGATGGCTGCTATTATAACGGTTCGCGGCTCTCACGGGACCACACGGTTTACACCACTACACCTTGCCAGAAGGTGGAGTGCGATGGGAATGGAACCCTCTTTTTGTACACGTAAGTCTCATGTGTGTCTCACTAATAGTTATGTAAACTTATTACATTACGCTCGGTGGTGACATAGTGACTTCGGCTTTACGCTGCTAAGCTACAGCGCGCGAGATCAATTAGCGTACTTCAATGCCGCATTTAGAGGAGGGCGAAATGCAAAAACATTCGTGTACTTCGCGTTGAGTGCACGGTGAAGAATCCTAGGAGGTAAAAATTATTCCCGTGTACGCCGCTACGCCACTCCTCATATACGTGCATTTCACACATAAAACCGAGTGACTTCATTTTTCATTTGCTATTACTTCCCTTTTTCATTGGTAACTATTGAGCACCTCACTATGCTTCCTTGAAATTCAGGTTAACCGCAGTTGACAGCTCTGCCACCCTAAGTGACACTATTTTGTGCGAATGCCATGTGAACTATGCATAAGCGCGTTACAACTTTAATTGCATTTAGTAATATTATTCTATCTGGTTTGATTCTTTGTTTATACAAGCCAGCCTATCATTGCCGTGCAATGTTTTTCTAAGAGAGAAGGAGTACTGAAGGCCAGGCATGCTGCGAAGTTTTAATACACAAACATTTGTAGTAAGACCAAAAAGAACTATCACATATAACCTTCAAGTTCAAAGTGCTAGCAGCACCATGAAAGTGTTACGTCGTTACGGACCATCACGCCCTATATTGGCTGTTGACATTGAAAGACCCATCAGGACTCCTCGCCCGCTGGGCCCTCCATTTACAAGACTTCGAGATGCATGTTGCTTATCGATCTGGCCGCAAACACACCGACGCGGACGCTCTATCTCGCTCCCCCTCATAAAGTGCCACAACTTACCTTTCTGCTATGCACTCGGTGTTTTAGTCACCAGCGCTCATCGATATGGCTGCGGAGCAGCGCAGATTCGGGGATTGCGGATCTTTTGGATTGCCTTTCTGACTCACCGGGAAGTCACCCTTTCCGTGTTGTGCGCCGTCAATATTCTCACTTTGCGGTACGAGATGGACTGCTCTATCGCCGCAACTAGGCTTCAAACGATCGAAAGTGGTTGTTCATCGTCGCTCGCCAGTTCCGCGCAGATAAGTGCTCCGCTTTCCATGCAGACTCACAATGCACCCACGCTGGCGTCTATAAAACGTACACCAGGCTCCGCTTCCGCATTTAGTGGCACGGGATGTACTTTTCTCCTGAAGTACATCCGCTGATGTTCAGAATGCCAACGCCGCAAGTCTGCTGCTCGTCGTCTTTGTGGTCCCTTACAGCCAATCCCTTGCTCCTCTCGATCTTTCGAACACGTAGGCATCGACTTCTACGACCCTCTACCCCGGATTGTTGTTGCCGTAGATTCCTTTACGTGTTATGCAGAAGCAGCTGCCCTAAGAACCGCCACAGCCAGCGACATTGTTACCTTCCTCTTGCAACAATTTTTACTTTGCCATGGTGGGACCCGGCAACTTCTCAGTGACAGAGGACGGAAGTCTCTTCCTTTCTGAGGTAGTTAACGCGCGACTTACTGCATGCCGTACTCTCCGTCTTACCACTACTGCCTATCAGCCGCAGGCCAGCTGCATGACTGAGCGATTCAATTGTACTTTGGGTAATATTCTCTCCAGGTAAATTGCATCCGACCACATCAACTGGAATGGAACCTTGTTTTACCATGTGACCTACGCATGAAACATCGTCTCATACCATGACGGGCTCTTCCCCATGGTTTTTCGTATATCGCTGGTAACCATCCTGCACCTTCGACACTATTCTCCCCTACTGACGTGGTCCATCCGAGGGGATGGTTCATTGTCTGTAGCATCCAGATACGTCGAGGAATGCCGCCAGATAAGCCGCGCCTATGCCCCTGACGACCAATGTCAGCAAAACTTCCGTCGCGATGATGAACGGCCTACCGGTTCATATCAGTTCAACTCTTTATTCTCGCTCTGGATACCTTCGACCACTTCCGGTATTTCCTCTAAACACCTAGCCAAGTACCACGTGCCCCACCGCGTCGTGCAACAGACGTCTCTTGTCTATTACCTTGTCGAGCCTCTCACGCTATCCGTTGACGTAAGGCGCCTTTGAAGTGAGACGGTACACGTGCAGCAACTCAAACCATACTACAAGATGGGCATCCTTTCCTTCCCTGGAGTGGCTAGGATGGCGCCCTGTTTTCCGTGGGGAATTTGTCGCGAAGAATACAGGCGTGCGCTTCAGGCCCATGGTCCACGCCTTGCTCGGTGCCCGACGCTTCAGCAACAGGCCTGCCTATGTATCGTGTAACGTTCTGGCTTGTTTAGCCACCTTACAATACATACAATTTTATAACATTGTGGCAATGTCAAAAACAGGGGTCGTCGACCGCAGGAGGGAGAGTTGAAGGTTGCCTTTTTGATACCGAGCGCAACTGCGACTTCTTTTTTACTGCGCCTTGACAAAAACGCTCATTTACACTCGCATTCTTCTCTTCTTCATCGGAGTGCTGGAGCGACATTTTCGTCCCTAATTGAATTACTTACCTCCCCATATTTCTAATAAAGTTTAACACTTCTGCCATGATGCGACTTGCCATGTCAGGCAATGATATTACTCAACTCACTCGAAGATTATGAACAAGGACGCACAACAAGGCCTCAAGCAGAGACGTTTCCGTGCGTGCTCTGTGCAATATGCAAAGAGCAGCGGTGCATACAAGATAACGTTTAACATCAACTCAGCACTGTCGTATTCAACCTAATGGTGAAATAAATGCACATTCGCCGCCAATATCCCCCGCTAATTATCGTCAATCAATGAAAACAACATACAAAGCTTCGAGAACATTGATCCTCACAGTGCGTGGGATCCACATATTTTCCCTCTCGCGCTCAACACATGTATCCAGTCGCACCCAACCCATTGCATACTATGAATGACCCAAGTTGTCTATTTTTGCACATAAGCCAGGAAGTTCCCAAGGAGTGCCGATCACGTGAATGTGCTTTGTGGCACGTGTTTGTATGCCCATTAAGAGAGATGACATGGTGGCAGTGAGCACTGATCGTCACAAGCATGAAGTGATCAGCAGCAGCGCTCGTGACGAACGTACGGGCTTTTCCGCAACTGAATGGTTCGGGCTACCGTTTCCTTAAACGTTGCCATTATGCACGCCTCCGAAACACCCTAAGACCAGCAGTGGGTGCACGGGAACATCGTGCGCATCAGGCCACAAGTCTTTTCGCCTCGCCTTCGCATGTTCTTTATGGAACATTGCGCAGGCCACGTGACGTCAATTACTTGGACCGCAGCCCAAGCGGGTCTGTTAGTGTGGGCAGCGAATGTACACTAGCATCTTAGGGAGTTGAGCGTCACTGAGAGTGACGGTACCAGTTCCTCTCAAGTGTGTGACTATTTGATATTGCAATTTAAGGGCATCAGACAAGGGTGCTGATATTACAAGCGTAGAAGGCACGCATTATGAAAACCGTAAATACTAATTTAGGTTATGTACGGGCAATATATTCATAGGATACTCAATGTGCATACTTTCGTTGTGTTGCTGACTAAGGCATGAAATCTCAAGTGTTGAAGTGTGTTAAAAGAATGTGGGACAGTTGTGCCCTAATACGTTTCATTGGCATAATTGTGACGCACTGCGTGCGAGCATAGTACGAGATCCTACCTGTCATGCTTGATGAGGCACTTTTGACAAACATTTAAGGGTAAAAATATTTCCTGACAAAAACAAATCAAACAGCAACGTAGTTTCTTCTTGATTTTGACCGAACCTTACTGGTGACCACTTCACTATTTCTTTATGAGTAATCTTCCTAGAAGTAATGATGTTGCCAAAACTGTTCTCCTTAAAACATGAATTGCAGATACACAATCCCCTGACCCCACATATCTTGAATATCTTGACTATTTCTTTTGCTCCCATATTTCTCGGTGGCTGACAAGACCTTGAGCATTACCTCAACTATTTTTAGAGTTTCAGTAGTAGTGGGAAATGCACTAATGTTTTGCCCCAATACTGAAGTCTATTTCTTTGTCATGGGTTTCCTTTAGTTTTCTAATCTGTTGTACTTCCCTCTTCCTTTCTTTTCTTCCTGTCTTCAATTTGTATGTTCCGAATCTTGCCTTCATGAGCAGTAATGATGCGTTGTGTCTCTCCCGCTAGTAATTGCCAGCAAGTTCCCTACGCTCTTAATGTTATGTGTCAATTAGAAACGCTTGCAAAACAATTTGTTTATATGCTTCAAAGCAAACGTATATGGTTGCTAAATCAACTTCTCCGTGCATTTGAACAAAATTTTCTCCGGCGCAAGAGCTTGCAATAAGGCATGTCCCCCAAAAATTAGACAGCAGGACACCCTGTTGCACAAATGAAAACACTCTAATCTCACTCCTTTCAAACCAACAATCACGTGCGCCTCTGAATCTGCTGTTTGGTTCACATACTCTACGCTAAGCTCAAACAACTGGCATAAATACTAAAGAAGACCAAACAAAATTCTCAGAAATAGCAAAAAATATCACTAGTCTAAAACCTAACAACAATCTAGCACATCGTTATTACCAGTGTGTACGGAGGAAGGTCCTCTTCCCGATATCCTCTTCAATCCGCCGCATTGGTAAGAGGATGTCGAATATAAGGGTTTAGTGTCACTGGCTGGCAGCACCGGTTTTCGTTGCCTGTCATTTCGTTGGTTTTGTTGGAGTTTCTATGGAAAACAAGAGCCTACGCACCAATAACGAGGTGTATAGCTTATAAGTTGCGAGGTTTATTCTTTCCAGGGAATATTTTCGAGCTGTTGTGGAGCACGATGCTCACAAGTTTGTAATTTTTGTTCCGCCCCTTCGTCATTAGCGAAGTTTCTGTAGCGGTGGCTTATGGTTTCTGTTAAGCAGACTACACGCAGACTTGGTGTGCGAACATTTATTGTTTGGCGATTCTTACTTTTCGCAGCCATACTGTATATTCTTTTGTGACATATACCGCCCTTTAAGAATTCCTGAGATGCCCTGTAGTGTGGTCTATTCTGTGATTGAAACATTTTCTTCGAGCCATCTCTCCTTGCATTTCTTCAATAATTAGCGAGCACAATCTGACTATGGCTCTCGTGAGGGAGTGCTGTTCAAGATATAAAAGTATTTCATTCCTTCGTTGAGAAAGTAGCAAAAAAGGAGCGTACCGTTACCTAGTAGACTCGTGAAAACATAGTATGTCTGCGTCAACTAGCGAACAGCGGCTACGGTTCCTGCGATAAATGAGTGTACATCTTGTGTGACTGGGAAAACAACAACAGCGAAAAATGAACGACTAATAATGTAGAAGAAGGTCATATTTGAACTAGAGGAGCATGTCAGCGACAAGCACTTCTGGCTTTTTATGCCAATACATTGACTGCATTGCACGGTGGCGTTGGGCTTGCAGGTACCAAGGGGTGAGTACGTCTTGCAGAAGAGTCGTGATAGTTTTAGATATTTATTAAATGGCCCAGTTACCATTCAAAGTAGCCTGTGACAAATGAAGCCCTAGGACTCACCTTGGAAACGGCCTAACTCAAACAAGGCCTCCTCAATCTTCTACTCTTCTTGTTAGATTGTTTACGCACTAATCACTGAACGGGCTAGCGAGTTTTCAAGATACCGCTGAAGATGTCCCCTGTCTTCATTGGGAAAGTGTCATAAAACCTTCCTCTGTCGAATTTATTTATTTTTCCAAGATGCATCCCAATAATTTGTGGCGTGGTGTCATTCACTAGTGCCACACACACTCGCCAATATTACAGGACAAAATTACAGGCAGTCAGAAGTCACCAAATAACAAAGGAGCTTCAAAAGCATCAAGCCATTATTTGAAAGTATTATTTAGCCAAAAATCTCCCTCAGAATGGTCAGCTGAGCGCAAAGTGCAATCTACACCGGAGCGCAAAAAATAAACGTAATTACAGAGTGTACCAAAAACAAGGATTCTCAGAGGCCACAATCTTTGCCGACGCTGACCAAATGCCGCCAATAGGTATGCGCGACACTTTTGCGACTCACACTGATTTCTAGCGCTAAAATATTTATTAAATGCAAAACTACTCCCCCAAAGAGAATGCACCCACTGAAGACCTGTTGAAGCTCCAGCATAAAAAGCCGGACAATAGGCCACCATGACATTGGCTGCCCGTTGTCTTGGAGCTTGGCGTACACGAGAACTTTTTGAGCGCGCCCGCGCTCGTTCGAGAATGTTTCCTTCTTGAACTGTTTTCATTCCATAACCCACATGACGCTAAATAAGCATTGTACCCTAAAGAAAAGAAAACATCTGTGTGGAGAATTCGCAGATATTTGAAAACAAAGCTGGGAACTATTCTTAGTCAGAAAGGACGCTGAACAGGCACTCCCTCACCCTTGAGCATTATTAAAGAACATCCACGCCATTTGGTGCATGCGCCCTCGTCGACACCGCATCCACAACAAAAAACAACGGGATGACGATGCTGGATGGTGGCGATGGTATGAAAAGAGTGGTAAAATGATTACGATAGTACGAGAATGACGGCATAATGATACTCGAAGGACGACTACTCTGAGGCGGTGAGCCTGTATCCACGACGGCGTCATGAAATAAAGTCTCAGTTTGGCCGGGAAGGCGACGCATCGATTACGATAGCAAATTATACAAGGTATGGAAAGTAGTTTTATCGGCCGTAGAAACTTGGAAACACTCGCTTACTAATTGATTTGACAAGCATGGTGTCAGCGCGCACAAGTAAACATAAACGCACCACACTCGATGAGCGTAGATACTCGCAGTCAAAGCGCTGTTGTGAGCAAGCGCGGCCACCGCAGCGAGCAATGTTACCTTCGTGGGGCCTATCGCTTCGGCGAAAGAGCGGCGAGAACATGGCGCCCGCAATGGTATGAGCCGTCTGCAGATCCCTTTCAAGGTACTGCGCACGCAACCGCGTGCAGACGGCAAAGTACGCACTTCATGTCGGAGTCGCAGCCGCACCTCCCCCCTCCTACCTCCGGCGATGCGTTCATGCTTTCCTCCCTGCATGGTGCACGAGATTGAACCACGGTCGTCAGTTCCCATTGCGTCCAGTCGCGAAATGCGCAGTTGCTGCTGAAGCAAAACGCCCCCCCTCCCTCCCCTTCCCATCAGCCCACGACCTTTCGCGCAACGGGCACAGTGAAGTCAGTGAAGTGAAGCGTTTGCCTCCGCTTCCCTCGCGCGCACCAGATGGAGCCGCGATCGTCGGCTTCCCTCACGTTCTTTCAGTCGCACATACAGGATACGACGCGCGGCCATGACAAATATGCGGCTGGAGTGTCTATATAATTCCTTTCGGAACAAAATGCACAACGACAATCCGTCGACGACTACTCAATCTCACCCTCAATATGAAGACGATACGTCAAGCTCTCCGCTGTTCTGGTGAAGAGGCAAATGTGCGAAGAATTCTCTTTAATTGTAGGGAAATGAATGAGCACGCGGCGTGTGTCATACGCGTGGTAAGAGTTAGCGGAAATCGAACGTCTTCGATTTGTTTGGCTTGTAGTTTGTCCATACAGTAATAAATATATTTTCGCATATGTAGAGCCTTTCAGAGGTCACACATTATTTCAAAGACCTATAGAGCCATTTCGAACAATGCCAAATTGGATGTAGTCCCTCAAGCGGCCTGCCGAAAACCATCTAGTTGTTGTTGCTGTTCGTGTCACGCTTCGTCTGCCGATTTTGAGAGCATAAGATTCCGCATGAGCAATGAACAAATAGTCTGGGCGTAACTCTATCCGGTAGAAAATGTTCTTGTTCTTAATGGTGAAATTACAGATGAGAGAGACAGAGAGAATGAGAAATGAAAAGCAGGGAAGCAGGGAGGTTCACCAGGGCAGAGCCTGGTTGGCTACTCTGCACGTAAAATATTAGAAGGCTCGCAAAGCGGGTGCAGCACGTAGCTGCCAGCCATCTGCGTAGCTGTCCGTAGCTTATCAATTATTTAAAAAAAATGGTTACAGTCTCAACGACTTTGCACAAGGAGAAAAAGTGCAGATGGGCAGGCCCAGTGAATTGCAGCATATATACCCTCCTATCGCTCACAATAACAGAATGCTTACCTATAGAAGAAGGAACACGCTGACAGTGTGATAGGCTGGTCTGTTATCATGCGCACCATAATATTTTGACGCATTTTAGGAAAACTGGCCTCCCAGGACACCAAAAGCGCAGGAAAGCAGGCAAATTCCACCATCCTAGCATGCAATATTGGCACGTGGAAGTGACGGTGAAAAAAGCAGCAATACGGTGGAATACAAAACTAGCTTTTATTGGGCGAACCTGTGCCCACAAAAACAGGCTACACTTATCGCACAACGATAGCGGCGAACACGGTCGGCGATCGTCGTAAATCAGCGGGTCAAGCGCGTCGGCTTTTATACAGCAGTTGTCGAATGTCCCAGACTAATCGTTGGGACCCACATGCCTTCCACAAAGTTCTACACCATTCGAGTCACGCGATGAAATCAGATAACACAAGGTTCGGCGACAACAGACAGCGGATAGAAGCATCGATAACTTTCCAGAAACTTCGGATACATGCAGGCGCGTCCCGCGCTGTGCGATTACATTTGTTAGGCGGCGAAACGTGGTTGCCCGATAAAGATAAGTGCACGTGTCGATACCCCCTCTTAGAAAGCTTCGCCCCGATGCTACAAATATGAGAGCGAAACACAAAAGGACGCCTAATAAACATAACAAAACAACGAAAAGAAACAAAGTCCAAAGGTCAGTTACGCGAAGCCCCAAAGTTCAGTAACGCTGGTTGTACGGCTTCTAAAAGCTTCTCGCTCAGTCCTCGTCGGCGTATAGGGGTCCAAACCCAAACACGGTCACCGGGCTGGTACTCGACGAAGCGTCGTCGGTGGTTGTAGTGTCGGCTGTCGGTACGCTGCTGGTTCTTGATTCGCAGGTGGGCGAGCTGTCGGGCTTCTTCGGCGCGCTGGATAAAGGTAGCGACGTCAAGATTTTCCTCGTTAGTCACGTGCGGCAGCATGGCGTCGAGCGTCGTCGTCGGGTTCCTGCCGTAAACCAGCTTAAATGACGTGATCTGTGTTGTTTCTTGCACCGCCGTGTTGTAAGCGAATGTTACGTACGGCAGGACCGCATCCCACGTCTTGTGCTCGACGTCGACGTACATTGCTAGCATGTCGGCGAGGGTCTTGTTCAGGCGTTCCGTGAGACCATTCGTCTGCGGATGGTAGGCAGTTGTCCTCGTGTGACTAGTCTGGCTGTATTGCAAAATGGCTTGCGTGAGCTCTGCTGTAAAAGCCGTTCCTCTGTCGGTCATGAGGACTTCTGGAGCACCATGTCACAGCAGGATGTTCTCGACGAAAAATTTCGCCACTTCGGCTTCGCTGCCTTTCGGTAGAGCTTTAGTCCGTTGCCACGACGATCCACTTATTTCCGGATGTTGATGTCGGACCCGGTCCTAACAAGTCCATCGCAATCTGCTGAAAAGTTCAGTAAGTAGTCTTGATCGGCTGTAGTATTTCTGCTGGCCTTGTCGGTGGTGTCTTGCGTCGTTGACAGTCTAGGCTTGTCTTGACGTAACGGGCGACATCGGCGGTTAGCTGCGGCCAGTAATACCTTTCTTGTATGCTCGATAGCGTCCGGGAGAAACCGAGGTGCCCAGCGGTCGGCTCGTCATGTAGGGCGTGCAGTACTTCTGGACGCAGCGCTGACGGAACAACAAGAAGGTAGTTGGCGCGGACTGGTGAGAAGTTCTTCTACACGAGTAGGTTTTTTGAAGCGTGAACGAAGATAAGCCACGCTCAAATGCCCTAGGGACAACGTCGGTGTGCCCTTCCAAATACTCGACTAGGGCTTTTAGCTCCGGGTCCTCTCGTTGTTGTTCGGCGAAGTCTTCCGCGTTTATTATGCCAAGGAAGGCATCGTCATCCTCGTCATCTTGCGGCGGCGGGTCAGTGGGGGCGCGTGATAGGCAATCGGCATCTGAGTGTGTTCGTCCAGACTTGTATGTTACAGTGATGTCGTATTCTTGTAGTCTGAGGCTCCACCGTGCCAGCCGTCCTGAAGGGTCTTTTAAGTTAGCTAGCCAACACAACGCGTGATGGTCACTGACCACTATCAATAGCCTGCCATAGAGGTAAATCCGATATTTTGCTGTAGCCTAAACGATGACGAGGCATTCCTTTTCTGATGTAGAATAATTGCCTTCCGCTTTTGACAACGACCGGCTAGCGTAAGCTATCACGTGTCCACGTCCATCTTTTCTCTGGACTAGGACGGCACCGAGGACAAGGCTACTGGCGTCAGTGTGTATTTCGGTATCGGTGTGCTCGTCGAAGTGCGCAAGTACGGGCGGCGACGGCATGCGTCGTTTGAATTCTTGAAATGCGTCGGCCTGCGGCGTTTCCCACTTGAACGCTACGTCACGTTTAGTTAGCTTTGTCAGCGGCTCAGCGATGCGTGAAAAGTCCTTGACAAATCGCCTGTAGTAGGCACACATGTCAAGAAATCTACGCACTGCCTTCTTTTCGATGGGCTGCGGGAACTTTGCAATGACAGCTGTCTTCTGCGGGTCGGGGCGGACTCCAGACTTGCTGATGACATTGCCTAGGAACAGAAGCTCATCGTAAGCGAAGCCGCACTTTTCTGGCTTCAGAGTAAGCCCTGATGACTTGATGGCCTCGAGTACTGTTGCAAACTGCCTAAGGTGATCGTCGAAGTTTCCGGCGATGACAACGACGTCATCCAATTAAACGAGACAGGTCTGTCACTTCAATCCTGCTAAAACCGCGTCCATCACGCGCTGGAACGTTGCAGGCGCCGAGCACAGTCCAACTGGCATAACCTTGAACTCGTACAGGCCGTCCGGGGTGATGAAGGCGGTCTTTTCGCGATCTCTTTCGTCGACTTCTATTTGCCAATAGCCAGACTTCAGGTCCATCGACGAGAAGTATTTAGCGTTGCAGAGCCGATCCAATGCGTCGTCTATCCGTGGGAGGGGGTATACGTCCTTCTTCGTCATCTTGTTCAGACGACTATAATCGACGCAGAAATGTAGGGTTCCGTCCTTTTTCTTCACCAGGACAACAGTGGATGCCCACGGGCTTTTCGACGGCTTGTTCTTTTATAGCCTCACGTTCTCGCGGCGAAACTCGGTAAGGGCTCTGGCGGAGTGGTCGAGCGCACTCCTCTGTGAATATGCGATGCTTGGCGACTGGTGTTTGTCGAGTCTTCGATGACGTCGAAAAGAGCCTTTGTATCGTCGGAGCAGACTTCTCAGCTGCTGTTGCTTAATCACGGGGAGACTTGGATTAATGTCGTAGTCTGGTTCGGGAACCAGGGTCGTCGGGGTAGATGCGGTGGAATCCGAGAGGGCAAACGTGTTACTGGTTTCCAGAATTACCTCGATGTACGCGATCGTTGTGCCCTTGTTGATGTGCTTGAACTCTCGGCTAAAGTTTGTCAGCAACACTTCAGTTTTCCCTTCACGCAATCGAGCGATCCCTCTTGCGACGCAAATTTCATGGTCTAGTAGTAGACGTTGGTCGCCTTCAATGACGCCTTCTACGTCAGCGGGTGTTTCGGTGCCGACCGAAATAACAATGCTGGAGCGAGGCGAGATGCTCACTTGATCTTCGAGCACACTCAAGGTGTCGTGAGTACGAGGACTCTCCGGTGGCATCGCTTTATCTTCGAACAGCGTTATTGTCTTCGACATCAGGTCGAAGAGTGCGCCGTGTTGGTCCAGGAAGTCCATACCGAGAATGATGTCTCGTGAACACTGTTGGAGAATAACGAAGGTGGCAGGGTAAGTCCGGTCATGAATGGTTATTCTTGCCGTCCAGATTCCAGTCGGCGTGTTGAGGTATCCTCCAGCGGTCCGAATTTTAGGGCCTTCCCATACAGTTTTAACTTTCTTCAACTGCGCGGCGATGGGTCCACTCATGACGGAGTAATCGGCTGCTGTGCCCACTAAAGCGGTGACTGCGTGTCCGTCGAGAAGCACGTCGAGGTCGGTGGTTCTTTGTCTGGCATTGCAATTAGGTCTTGACGTCGGATCACGGCTGCGTCGTGTTGAACGGAAGCTGGAACGTCGCGTCGTCAAGTCGTTATTCGTCGGTGTAGTCGTGGCTTCCTGACTTCGTCTGGACGGCGGCGTGTCGGTATTATGTCGTCGAGATGGTCTCTTCGTCGTCTTCGTCGGCGGCGGAGGATCTTCGTCAGTTCACGAACAGCAACCGCACATCCATCGGTTGCTGCATTTAGTTTTCCGGATATGGGCTCACTGACCGGCCCCGGGTTGGGCCAGTGTATGGTCGGCGCTGCGGCGACAGGTAGCGGCCTGAAACGGCGAACGGGACGGTCGTCGAGGGCTCCACTGAGTAGCGGCGAGGTAGTCGGCGATGTCACGAGGGCGTTCACCTTCCCGAGGGCGCGGTGCATCGATGGCGAACCCTCGCAATCCCAGGTCGCGGTATGGGCATCGGCGGTACACATGGGCGGCTTCGCCGCAGCGGTAGTAGAGCAGGCGGTGGTCGGGGGCTCGCCGAATGTCCGTCTTCCTCGCGTAGCTGCGCTGGGCGACGGTGGGCGTGCTGGCGGCGGCGGCGGTGGACGACGGAACTGCGGCGTTACAGGACCCTGGCGTTGTCGTGGAGGGGACCTTGACGTCGGGCGACGGCGGCGTAGGTCATCGCTTCCGGCTGAGGTTGCGGTGATCGTGGTTGCACCTCAGGGACTCCAAGCGATCGCTGAACCTCTTCTTTGACGATTTCAGCGATTGCATCCACTTGGGACTACGTCCTTGGGTAGAACTTCTGCAACTCCTCCCGTACGACCACTCTGATAGTCTCGCGTAGATCGTCTGTAGCTAGTGATTGAACCCCGGCCTAGTTTGTAGAGTTCGTGCGGTGATCGAATTGCCGGTTATGGATCTCGAGTGTCTTCTCAATGTTTGTCGCCTCACGAAGAAACTCTTCGACGGTCTTCGGTGGGCTTCTTACCATTCCGGCGAATAGTTACTCCTTTACACCACGCATCAGTAGGCGGACTTTCTTCTCCTCGGCCATATCCGGGAAGGCGTGGCGGAACAAACTGCTAATTTCTTCCGTAAAGATGGCAACGTTCTCGTTTGGTAGCTGCACTCGCGCGTCAGCATACCTTTGGCCCTTTCCTTGCGCACGACGCTTGTAAAGGTGCGCAGGAAGCCGCTACGGAGCAGGTCCCACGTTGTCAAGGTCGACTCCATGTTCTCAAACCACCTTCTGGCGGCGCCGTCTAAGGCGAAGTAGACATGCCGCAGCTTGTCGTCGGAGTCCAAGTTGTTGAATGTCGCGTTTCGTTTGTAGGTCTCCAGCCATAATTCCGGGTCTTCAGTCGCTGCTCCATGGAAGGTTGGTGTGTCCCGAGGTTGTTGTAGGATAACGGGGGACGCTGGGGCAGCCATTGGGGTTGTCTTGTCCACGATCTTCTTTGTTGTCTCAGGTAGAAGTCCGTGTTCTGGGGGCAGTCCTTGCAGTATGCAGCTAGCACGCTGGTCTTGGGCGAGGTTGGTTTTGTCCTCGGGCTTCTGGCTTGGATCGCGACTTTGCAGGGGCGTTCGGTACATAAACGCACAAGCACCTCGACCAGATTTCCCGTGGTAGTGACGGTGAAGAAAGGAGCAATACGGTGGAATACAAAACTACCTTTTATTGGGCGAACCTGTGCCCACAAAAACAGGCTACACTTATAGCACAACGATAGCGGCGAACACGGTCGGCGATCGTCGGAAATCTAATCAGATGGTCAAGCGCGTCGGCTTTTATACAGCAGTCGTCAAATGTTCCAGACTTACGCTGGGACCCGCATGCCTTCCACAAAGTTCTACACCATTCGAGTCACGCGATGAAATCAGATAACACAAGGTTCGTCGACAACAGCCAGCGGATAACTTTCCAGAAAGCCAGCATCGATAACTTTCCAGAAGCTTCGGATACATGCAGGCGCGTCCCGCGCTGTGCGATTGCATTTGTTAGGCGGCGAAACGTGGTTGCCCGATAAAGATAAGTGCGCGTGTGAAAATGTCAATATTTTATTATGCTTGCGGAAATCATCAGCTAGCAGTTCGCTAAACATAGACTGCTACTGATGATCTGAGCATAGCTGATTGACCATCGTGTATTACAATTTGCAGGTGTCCTAAGCGCAATCTCACTAACTGCGGACCCTCCAAATTCGATGGACACTTCCCCAGTTGCTGCAAAACATGTGCTAGTTCAAGGCAAGGAACTTCGTAATATGGTGGCACATTTCTTCCAAACACCTAAATTTA
Source organism: Dermacentor variabilis (assembly GCF_050947875.1). Lineage (NCBI taxonomy): Eukaryota > Metazoa > Arthropoda > Arachnida > Ixodida > Ixodidae > Dermacentor > Dermacentor variabilis. The sequence continues at coordinate 63,787,390 of NC_134575.1, read as the reverse complement.
GTAACATGTGACCCTTACGGTGGGTCATTTGGAGTTCGGTTTAAAAGTTAACTTTAACAAACGAGCAGTGGACGAATAAAAGCTACCTTTATTATCCATCTTGGCTCCATTATTTGCTCAACGCAAGCTTTGCAAAAAGTGCTGCAATAAATGTCATTGCTTCTCCATGAAGAGTGGGGTGAAAGGTAATTACGTCCAGGTAATTCCAGTGCTGAAACATAAGCAAGAACGATACAAGCATAGTCACATGAAATGAACTAGAAATGCCAGTAATGCTAACTACTGAACAACACGCAGACAGCACTACAAACGGTGTTACAAAGCTAGAAGATGTGAATATCGCAGAATATCTTGTCATTTCTTAAGCAAGGAGCCATATAGCCTCCTTTTATGGAAAGAAAATAAAGAAAGAATGCCTTGAAGGGACACTGTTTGAAGGCGTGATTTTTTCATAGTCCTGATCGGCTGAGTGTGGCAAAAAGGTTGCTCCTGATCAGCAACCTGGCCGGCAAGAAGGGCATTCAACTGACCTTCGAATGATTCCGGTCGGCAGCCGTTCATCCTGCCGAAGCTACAGTACTGTCACGAGCTCACAGTCTACAAGAAACCTTAAGCGTCTCGTCGGTCTTCCATCAGAATCAGTTCCATAGGCAATAAAGCACTCTCCCAAGGCATCGCGTTTTCATTGCAGTTCTCTAGTAGCAATTCAAAAATACCCTGTAGCATTCTTGCGATCCATGGGATTGCCGGAGAATTCTGCTATATCAAGTAGACAATGTTTCCTTATATAACCCTTATGCTACATTGATTTCCGCAGAGCTCTCTTATTTTTGAAGGCCATCGGAGCCGCATTTGAAAGAGGGCGGAAAGCGAATACGCCCGTATCCTGTGCATTGGGGCCACATTAAAGATCAGCAGGTGGTCAAAATTATCTCGGAGTTTCCGACTTCGACGTGCCTTATAAATAAATTATGGTATTGCCTCATAAAAACCCAGAAATAAATGTCTTATTCTTGATGTTCTCAACAATTTAATTTTTCATTATTTCCACATCACGCTACCATTCACTAGTTTTCCTATCACCTGAGATGGTAGTAAACCCGCCTCTGAAAGGAATTTATGGCTATGTTTCAATCCGCAGAAGACGAATGTCCCCTCAGCTATTGAGATTGACTTTAGAGCATGCCAAAATAGGTGGCTGCGTCTCATGGGGTGGTAGCGGATGGCTCTATTTTTGTCGACGCGAAACTATTACTCGTTTAGTAAAGGTGCATCGGTTATTCAGAAACCTAAGCATAATCAGTATTGAGAGCTTACATGACTTCATTTATTCAATATGGCATTGAATATGTCAGGAACAAATATGTTACCATATTTTACATAACGTTAAATTCAATGAAAAAGATTAGGGCGAGATGGACCACTGCCATAATTCTAAATGTACATCGGCATGAAATAAAGGTAAGATAAAATATATCCAAATGTACAAAGTTTTGCATTGTGGGATAGGAAGCCCAAGAAAACGGCTTTTTATCATCGACAGCCACGCAGTCTCAACAACACAACAAAAATATGGAGATCTCAGACATTGCACCGTAGACGTTATGCGAAATATATTGGTAGTTTTTTTTGCTGGCTATAGACGCATTTGGAGCACTGGATGGCGCAACCTTTCAATAAAACGGCTTTTTGATCTATCTACGTTAGACGAACAATAGTGTGTTTGATGTAACTGTGCGTGCCATGATAATGCAAAGCGAAACCACAATAATGGCCAGTCGGACGTAGTGGCCTGACAACGCTGACAATTTTGACTGCATGACCACTGCTTAATTGCCCGTATACAGCGAGAATACACCGAAAAACAAGGACGAATCAAAACACGACACAAGCGATTGTCTAGTCTTCTGGGTTGTCCACCTCCTTTACGATGCTTTTACTGTGGGTCTCAATCAACTAGAGTGAGTGGACAGATATTCAAACCGTTTAAACATGGGTGGAGGTACAAGGTAGTGCAGTTACTGAGCTGACCGGATCCGAAAAATATTGAGAGTCACTTAAGTATCCTTACTTGAGTTGAATGCGAAAGCATTATGATTTCTCTAATTAATGTGTTACGTCCGTGATACTTGACGCTATAAACTGCCACGTGTCATTCACAACTCTACCTTAAGCCAACTTGCTATAACTTGTACCAACCATAATCCACTGTAGTATGCATTAATCGACCTTGCCCTAATTTGTACAACCCTAATTCACCTTAATCAATTTTATTACACCCTAACCCTCCTTATTCCGCAATCTTCTACCTCATTCTACCTTGCTCTCATTTCTACCAACCTAAATCAATATTATACACCTTTAATTCACCTTGTTTATTTTGCTTCGCTTTCTTGCGCTTTCTTACACCTTATGTCACATTAATTGAACTTGTTCTGACTTTTATTAACAATACTCTAATTCACCTTAATTCCACTTAATTCCACAAAACTAATCAGCTTTTCTGTAAAAGACATTTCTAACTTTTCAATGACACTTGCTACTATGTGCTTGTCTGCAGAGTGCGTAATTATACTTGACTTTCCCATTAGAGACATTACAAAAAACTACCACGTTATGATGACTGCCTGGAGCACGTGAGAATTTTCATCTTCGTGAGACATACCGTATTTTGCAAGTTTTGGTGACACTCAGTCAAATGGTACGACCAATATACCCATATTTTAGTTTTCTGGTCAAATTACACGGCAATGCATTTTGATTCTTTGCAGTGCGCTCCCTTGCAGCATGTGAAGCCGTGCTGGGATGGCTCTTTGATATTCTTGTGCCCTTGCAGCTGCCTTCTTGCGTTACATAAAGCGGTGGCCTGAAAAATATCATGCACAGAAGCCAACACGAATACATGGTGTAAAAAGATCAAGACAGTCAAGAAATAAGGTCACTGCACTAAAGAAACGTTTTCGCTCTTAGTCTTCCTACTGAAATGCATGCCAAACGTCTAAATGACTGCAATAGTCAACTGCTAAACTAACTTTAATTTTCAGATTTAAAGAAAAGAGAAATAACAGACAGTTCATCCTCGTTGAGCATCAATGTTACAATACTCTTACTAATCAATAGAATATTAGACATTGTCCGATGATATATGTCTCTCATTAGTCTGCTGTGTCACAAACACCACTTGATACACATCCTAAGCACGTGCCCAGTATGCCCCCCGCACCATTTCTGTTCGTGCCACTGCTCAAGCCATAATATCAGGATCATATCTGCAAACATGATGCCCAGTAGGGTTGATGCCCAGTAGGGTCGCCCTCCAGTTGAATGAATATTAGTGGATGTGCCTATAAAAATGGGCAACAAGGCTTGTTATGGCAATCTTACCCATCTTTCAAGACTAACGAGAAACAGTTCTCTGCGGCTATCTTTTAAGCTGACTAGAAGGCATGAAATTATTTTCATTTATGAGGTGCGCAATGGAGTTCATTTTTTGACATACTCGACTATTACTGAAGTTTGAAATCTAACATTTTACAGTCATAAAGCCACGTAAGAATTGCAGTTAGACCGCATTTATTAGTTTAATAGACGAACTCTTCTTTATGTATGTCAGATGACGGGTAACACACGATTAAAGCAACGTTTTAATTTAATACTTCATTTCCCTACTAAAAATAATAAAGCAATAAACACATTTTCATCGGCCATGCAACAGAAAGGTGCACAGATGACGCATGTAACCCCAATGGGACGAGTGATATAACTGTTCATATGACGTAATTCTGAAGCACCAACTCATATTAGGAAATACCCAGGCATGCCCAAAACTGTAAGCTTGTGCAAAATGCGCCTGCGGCTGTAATTCCACACATAAGCTGTTTTCTTCGATTTGGATGCATAACCTACCTCTTGACAAATCACCGAGTTCGTGCACATAAACACCCTTTCACATTCCCTCTGTGCTCGAAAACGCAACGCGAGACATAAAATCACACGTATAATTACACCATTTCAGTACATGAGCAAAAACAGTTTAGTCTTATTCAGCCTAAAATATGAATTCCTCATGCATTTTCAGTAAGTTCACGATAACGCGCCCAAGTAACGTCTTGCAGCATGCAGTTGAATACTTGCGACAAAGTTTCTAACTAGCAATGGCACTGCACGTAACTCAGTAGTTGGAGATTACCCACGGGCCAAAGACACCGTCAAGCACGCGGCTTATTACAAGGCTCGTGCGCTGACATAGAGGCACTACCGTTGCGGTGCAGCGAGCGCCACTGACGGGCGAAGCGGGCGTTAGGCGTAAGACTGGATCATCTGGACCTCCCAGCCGGATGGGAAATGGCGACGGAAAGTGAGGCGCGTGTTTTGTCCTGCGTATTTAAAAGAATCGACAACATCGAAGGATACTTTAAACTAAGCAATTTGTTGCGAAGCCACGGCCTGTATGAGAGCAATTATGTTTATGGTGTCAGTGAAGAATTCGTGGCTTCAACGGCACCATCCTAAATAATCGGGAAATGTGCGGCGCCAATGAAGGCTGCGGAGTACGAATTGCGGCTGCAGGTAAGCCTAATTCTTGTGTACAACTGTTATTTTTCCGAAGAAACCAGTTTGTAATATTGTTCTCCAGTTGTCTGCAAATCCAGATCTGTCGTGGATGCCAGCTTCAGCTGCAAGGCCGGTTGCCGGGGACGGTGCAAAAGCATGGCGCCGCGTTAACAGTGTTTGTAAGCAATCACAGGCCCACATCGTTAACAGATCTGCCATGCGCTGGGAAACATCCTACCGCTCGCCCTACGCTCCACACACAAAAAAAAATAAATCTGTGCAGGAGCTTCTTACAAGTAAGATTATTTCCAGTCAAGAGTTCCTGTTTCGTGAGAAGCAATTTTTTTTCGTCATTATTCTGTGAGGTCGTCTCCTACCGGTTCCCGTACTTGGGCCTCTGTGTCCAACAAGTGTGCTCACATAATTTGCCGAGGTTTATTGCAGTCTTGCGCTTACCCTAGAGGAAAGACGCGCCCACTGCGTAGAAAAGCGCGCAGTTGCGCTTCCTTCGCAAAACAAAGCTGTTGACGATGCATGTGCTTATCTTAACAGAGACTGGTTGAGTGCGAAAAGACAGCGTTTTACTGCGATAAAAGTCGCGGATGTGTGGTCATTGAAGCTGAAAAGATGCCACATGTAGCTTTCCGGAATCGAGAGAGCCTTTCTTTTAGAAGTAGGTCCAGAAAAATTCCGATGAAGTATTGGAAATCGCTCTCGTGAAGAAAGGTCACGCAGCATGCGCAAGGTTTATGAGCAAATTTTTTTACCAGTTTCTTCGCGCCCGGCTTTCTTTTTCTTTTCCCAATGGTTGATTCGCGTTTCATCTCAGGTGGCATCAAAAACGGCGCGTTCGCATATCAAGCACAATTGCGCACAGAATCAAACCCCGGGCATCTTACTTTGAAGATATGGCGGAATTCCTGATAAAACCAAGGGTCTTTTCAACAGAGCTACCTCATATGGTAATATGTTGCGCACATGATACCGAAGTGCATACAATGATCTTACACATGCATGAATGATGAGCTTTTCCAGCTTGTGCAAAACAGTATTTCTGCATAATTCAAATTTTTATGTTGTAACAATTTAGTAGAGTAACAACTACATATATTTACTTCTATTACAATACATGGCATAGTTCTGCTGTGTTTAAGGCAAGACCGAAGAAGCTAAAGCAGTGAGTCTGTGAAGTCCAGAATGTGAGGTAATGTTCAGGCGTTTCTCATACGACTTCATGAAGCTAAATATTTTCATTCTTTTCTATGTTTGGCTCATAATAGATGCTGAGCAACCATGGCTGTGTTGCAGCCCAGATGGGATTCATGTTGCAAAAGGAAAAATAATGCCTTGTCGAAATGAAGTGCCCCTTCTCACTGCAAAAAAACTCAGCGGTTGACTGACCACGAGAATGACCTAAGTTTTTTCTCATGTAATGAGTATCGAAGACTTTCCGAAAATAAAACTATAAATTTGCAGCTCTGTAACTGAGCAATGAAAAATTTTTTCACAATTCTCGGAAGTACATATAATAGTACATCTAAAGGGGACAAAGTTGATATGTTACGCATGAATATAAAAATATAGTAATATAGAAAGACAGTGTTTGCGGAACCGTTTTACGCAAGGTAACGAGTACACGTAGGATATAAATTGACATGTGGGAATTTTGTAATATATGCCTTTTACAGAACCGCGACATCTGTTCTTGATGCAGATCTCTGAATTTGTAAACTCTCTGCTTCTATTTCTTTCTAACTTGCAAGTTTTTGAAAATTATTTTCAGAAAATGCAGACCCTAACTCGAAATCCCGCTTCCAACAGTTACTAGAAGTTGACTTTCTTTCTCAAATGCAAAAAAAAAAAATTATTAAATGTAGTCCGGGGGTTTATTCAGAAAAGCGTTTCTGCGTTTTACATGTATTTTAATAGGCCATGTTGGACTTGGGACTTAGCTAGTGTTTCCTGTAAAGCGACAGCTGCAATGAGGGACTATTGGCGTGCTATTTGAATCAAGTGGTAATAATCTGAAAGCGGTAGCTGCCATGAGAGAAAGAAAGTGCTAAGGTTTTCATTTAATCGCTCACGCGTGCAACTGCAGAAACCGTTACATTACGAAGCATCCAGCTGACTTGCTTCCTCAAAATAAAGAACTTAAAATACTGAAAACACTAAATTTTGTGCTCTTCGCAGCACACGTATAACGCTGTGTAGTGCGTGCGCAGGTAATTTAGGGGAAAGGCTAAATTCAACCAGATACGTTTAAATTTGTCTACAGGTTATCAAAAAACTACATGCTATTTTCAGCAAACACATACGTATATATAACGTGGCTCAACTGTTTCACAGAGGACACCAGGAAATGCTACTATACAAACTCGTAGCAACACATGAAAATAGAGAAAAAAAGTCGCCTAATAATTACTTTAAACGCTCTTCCTATTTTTTTCATTTCAACGCTCATGCGAGGAGGCGCTCAAGAGCTGCAACCTTGCCACTCAGGGCCCGCGGCGCGGCGGTCAGGAACGGCCTGCCCGTCCCAAAATGGGAGCGGCTTACGGTGGCTCCTCCCCTGTAAGGAGGTGTCGGAGTCGCTCCTCAGGACCTAAATAAAGTTTATTACCCGCCTGTCTGTCTACACGAAACACATTCTTACCGCTGTGGAAACGCCTGCGCATGTAATTTACTCCAGACGGCGCAAGTAATTGATCCACTTCGAACATTATCTAGACGTATCTGATATGCCGACCTTTATTTTTACAAAAACAAAAAGAAAGCTTGGTATAACGTAATGTTCTTTTAGGGCATCGGGAAAGATGGTAGTTTTGAACTCTAGCTGAAAATTTTTTTTGAAACCTTCATTGGATGCACACGCATTTATGTTGCACAAAAAATTGGTATTTGGGGGGAATTTTCATTTTATATACATGTCGGTTCTGCCGCTGCAGAGGAGTAAATATGGCCCCGCTGCTACAATGCAAACATATCACTCCAGAACTCTTGAAAACGTAACTTATGGGCAATGCCTTCATTAGCGCGCACCATTTTGATCTGACTACACAAAATACATAACAAGACTCAACTTTTAACCACACATAAAGCAACAAGCCTGATTTAGCTCACCACCGACATCAAAGAAGCTTGCTTCGTACCTGGTGCCAACGCCAGAATTTTATAAAAATAAAGAGTTGGATAAATATTTGCAACGCTTTTGATTAGAACAGAACCATTGAAGTTTCGCTACACATATTTAGGATGCCCCCCATTTTGACTAAATATAAATGTAGTGTACCGTATAATTTGTAACGACAGTGGGAAACCTAGTCGAAGCCTAACTGATGCACTAACGAACAAAGCATATCCCAAAGGGGGCCCTTTATTTTACCCAATACAAATGAGGTTCAATTTTTGCTTCCATGGGAACACACGGGAAACCAACTGTGGACCTTGTTACGGAATTATATATGCTATATTGCATTGCTAATAATGCAATAGAACGCTGTTATTTAGGCCAAGATCATCAATGTATCGCTACATATTGCATTCAGGAGGCTCCGAAATCCCACCGAATTCGAACTCCTTGGGTTGCGCTATTCTTTTTCTACTCCGGGAAATATTGCACATAACGGCAGTATGACCCTCAGTAATATTTTATAAGGTAAATTTCTGCCTTCGCCCGCCATGTTTGCACAGTGGCTCAGAGCACGAGGTCGCGGCATTGAATGCCGACCACGGCGGCCGCATTTCGATGGGGGTGAAATGCGAAAACACCCGTGTACATAGATTTAGATGCCCGTTAATGAAGCCCAGACGGTTGAAATTTCCGGAGTCCACCACTACGGCGCCCCTCATAATCAGAAAGTGGCATCGGCCCGTAAAACCCCATTTTTAATTTTAATTTCTGCACTTGGATACAATTCACCTGCACCGAATGAACCTTAGTAACATACCATTCGAAAATAGTTTCTTGCATCAACCACATATCATGAACGTGAGAGGGTTCAAATAAAACAACGTCAAAGGGTTCTATTCAATTTCGAACACCGCCTCTTCCTGCCTGCTTTGGTGCTCCTTCCGAAATTAGTCCGCAAAGTATTGGTCTTACAAAAACTCTAAGGAGAGACGGTCTTTTGCGAGAGATATGCGTAATTTATTATTCTACGTACTTCAACAGGCGAAATATTTCAGGTACGGGACAACAATTTCACATATTGCAGATTGCATATTTTGCGGTCGCGTGTACAAGGAGAGAGGAGGCAAATGTATGAATTAAGGGATAAGGCAGAAACGTGCCTGACAACGCATCGGGGGTAAATCAAGTATCCCCTTTTGATATGACGGCAGTTTTCATTTCCAGAAGCGCGATTGGTTACCTGCTTTCACGAAAAGTGCTCATTGGTCTAAACTGATAATTTTTTTGGGACAAACATTCCATAGTGAAGCGCGGAAGAGATAGAGAGAGGGAAAACATCCATGAAGGGGCAGTGTTGGAAACAATGACACAGGAACCTTTTCCTTTAATGACGGAAACACTGTGCGAATTGGCGCTGGTATACAACCTGTCAAAGCACTTCGCCAAGCACTCGCAAGTTGTAGCTCATACTAAGCACGATACTAAACTTTGATACAGTAAGATCACATCTGGTGCACCATGAGATTGAAAGTAACAAAAACGAAAAAAAAAACAGAAGATTCCATACGTGTTTAAAAAAGTGTATAGTGCTCATTAAAAGAGCACTGGGCAATACTATTGCGCTGTGCACCAATTTCAAAGAATTAACGCATGATGAGATTGGTCAGATAAACTTATTTGTGGGTCGAAAGAACAATTTTATTAGGTGGCTAAGGTGAAAGATGCTTACTCAATGGCTGGTAACAACTGTGCAGAATTGACGTCTTTCATGTGTTTTTTAGTACTCGGTCGTCAGCACAAACGAATATTCGACCACTTCAAAAAGTGAATCATCGGCGTCAAAACTATTTGATTCATTCTGGAAATTGCGAATATTTGCACACGCCTTCTAGAGAACACTACTCTGGCGAGACGTATAGGGACTCCGATTTGTAAACCGAAATTCTCCAAATCGCAAAGCCACTATTGCAACGGTTATTTTCTTTGTAAACGTAGCATTGAGATTTGAAAATTTACAAAGCAACTTTGTCATGCACATAAAGAAGTTAAATACATTATTAGCCTTTTCAGTGTGACTGAAACGTACTGGTACGTTTCCGGGTTTCTCTTCCAACTTTTCGCTGACGTAAATGTATGTAGTCCACCCCCAATGAGTAGCGTACTAACATTACATTTCCCATTACCCGTGTCATTTCATTTTTCTAGATAACCAAAATAAAGTACTGTGGGCTTTTAAAATCTCGGAGAAAAAGCATCTCTTTTGAAGAACACGACAAGGAAAGGCTAAAGTCTAATATGCTAATTTAGCACGTGCACAAAGACTACAATAGACAATCTTGACGTAAAGTGTCGCGAGCAAGTATCAAACATACAACAAATAAATTTTTTTTCTTTGGATCAGAACGCCACCAACTCAACTCTATAAAGCGGCTTATAGTGAGCATGCAGCGCGATCATAAAGTGCACATTCTCAAGATACTTTCCATAGGATGAACAATTGCCTGAAAGAAAAAAACAAACAATGAAGCATCAGATAACCTATTGCTTTCATTGGATGTAGCATGCGACGTAAACACGTTCGTTGAGAAGCAGACCAACAAAAACGGCGGCTATGCGGTTATGTTCATGGTCATATACTGGGGGCTTTAGCGAACACTTTAAAAATTACCTGTGGCAGATACCACAATTCTAGTGCATTAGCTGGCCTGCGCGAAGTGGCGGACAGATTCTTGCACAACAGAAGTGAAATGTATAATCGACTAATTTAAGTTTTAAAAAAAATTATCTTATGGCACATATTGCAATTAATAATTTATAGCCTGGGACAAGGAAGATCGACTTAGAATGAACCAGGATGACACAAGTTTTGAGCTAATATTTTCGGAACTTTGCGGAGAAATGCCTTGGCGTTATTGAAGTTACTTTTGTGCTTCAGCGCATATAACGACATTTTAAAAGAAAGTGAGTGGATCGACAGCGCATTTTCACCGCATGTTTGCGGCCCATTTCTTGTAAATGATGTCATCGACACAATTTTTTTGAACTCGGCAAGCCTTGCAGGCTCACCCGCTAGATTTTCTAAATTACAGTATATGACATATAAGCTAATTGGTTGAAAGCTTAAATACTGAACCTTTATTGTTAGTCGATTATGCAGTTCAATTTTTGTGCTCGTAATGACCGTCTCTTTGAGTAAAACAGCTCAGGGACTAGAATCGTCCTATCCGTCACAGGCAATATTAAAAAATGTTTGAAAGTGTCAGCTGAAACGCCCCGTATTTCGTTTCTTTTCTGACTCGTTCGAAAGGCGATGTGCGAGAGCACAGATAGCTCAGATAAGCTTCTCGCATTGCCGCCATAGCCACGATTCTAGCAACAGCGTTGCACAAACTGAGCTAACGGAACGCATTCCAGGCAGTGCATCTCAATAAGAATGAGCAAGGAAGTTTTTTTTTTATCACCGCGCACAGGTATGGATAAATCTCTCTGTACTTATCAAAAAAGGAGTTAATAAGTGATAATGCCTTTGCCTAGGAGGGATGCGCTTAGCTCCAGTCATCAGATAAGGCAGTGAAGTGAAGCATGCCTTATTATACAGCGCCTAATCACAATGTATTACATAAATTAGAACTCTAATCTTCTAGTCTGAACCCAAGGAATAAGCCAGCAAGGGATAACTTCCTCAGTTTTCTGATCTTTTTCCTAAATAAAAGCAGGTGAGGATATTGATTATGTTAAGGGGTTCTACGTGCGAAAACCACGATTTGATAATGAGGCACGCCTTTGTGGGGGACAATAATTTAGACCATCAGGGATTCTCTGACGTCTGTCAATATCTAAGTACACGGACACCAGACGCCACCTCCGAAATGCGGCCGCCGACGCCAGTATTTCATCCCCCGACCTAGTGCTGAGCAGCCCAATACCATAGCCAATATGCAGGAGGATACTGATTCTTTTGGATCATAAATAATGACAGCTTGTGGTAAACACTTCCACAATATTTCTAACCCAAGTGCACGTGGAGCGCAGTCTTGTGCTGACTAAGGGCTAATAAGCCAGCAAGTGACAGTTTTCTCAGTTCTCATGTATTTTTCTCAAGTAAACGCGCATGAGGATATTGATGCTTCTGGACCATGCACAAAGAAAGTTTGTGCTAAACACCTCGACAATATTGCTTACGCAACCGCATGTAGCACGAAGTCTTGCGCCGACTAAGCGTTAATAAACAAAGCCCAAATAACGCATATTGTGCATCGGGAATGATTTTGCAAAAATCGAAGAGCATTGTACTCTGTTTGCAGGTGCCAAATGTGCATTCAGGCATGGCATACAAAAAAAAGCACATTTCCCGTGCTGTTTAGAGCCGTTGCCACCAAGCATTCAGAAGGTGCCTACGTTCGTTAGCGACCACGCTGTTATTCTATAATATTCTTGGAAGAAGCCATGCTGATTAACAAGCTGGCTTTTTAATTTTCTACATTCGAGGACGCCGCCTTTCTTGCACCCCGTGTGTCCGCGCGTGTTTGCTGTTCCGTCAGTCTATTAATAACAGGTAGCCGGCCTGACAGCCTAAGTGCGAGCTTGAACAAAAACGGTGATTATGGGAAATCAGTTGCGCAGAAACCCGCAACGTGCACGAAAATTGATGAAAGCGAAAAATTGTCATCTACCCAATAGTAGCAGGAAGTTACAAAGGAAACCAATACAGGGTTCGTTCGTAGCTTGATGCTGCAAGCGAGTGAAGAGTCATTTCGCGCTGTCAGAAATAATGATTGTGCGGTGCCGCTGAAACAAAGTTTCGGTAGCGGAACACAAGTGGCATGGCCGGCTATAGAAGTGCAAGCGTGTCTGCCGAGCTGGCCGTGAAATTGCGAGCGTGAAGAAATCGTCTATCACCGTTTTTTCACTAAAGCAAATTTGTGAGTCGTAACCAGGATTTTTTCGAGAGCATGCCTTCTGAAAAGCATTTGGAATAATCACTTATGTATTGAGCACACGTTTACACCCAGTATGTTTGAACCGTTTTGTGCAGAACCGGTAACCGTTATTAGGTATCTTCGGCTCAGCTCCGGTTTGAGTTCAGGCAAGTTCTAATAATATCGATACGGGTTGGGGTTCAGTTCTGGCTTGAATTCCCGTTCGTGTATTGTTTTAGGCCCGGGTTCGGGTTTAGTTCCACACCCTGTTACTATAGCATGTAAAAAACGATGGTTTAGCGGTTTCGTTCAGCCTGTCGTTAAGCTACATACCTAAAAATTTGCCTGCCGATCACATACAACTTTCTCATATTTGCTCAAATTGTAAACTTTCTTAGTGATAGCATTTCTTTAGCAATTGTGAAAGCAGGGATTTAACATTTTAAGTGCTTCTTTAGTAATACTAACAGCTTTACTGTGACATCTTATGATATTATTGAAGCTTTATTTGCAGACGAGAAACAAGATGCGTAGAAGCTAAGTTGATTGGACGGGCAACTGAGTCATAGGACCATTACAAACGGTCAGGGGTAACACGCGAAAACGCCCGGATACTCCTCAGGTTATTCAAGCGAGCAATGTATTGAAGTGTATCCATGCCGACTGCACCGAATTAAACGACTGCTTTAATTCCGCTCATTTTTTGCTGCTGTATTACTGTACTAAACCAATATAGTATCATTTCTCTAGACTTTGTTTGACATCCAATTTGTTATGACGCTTAGAAAAAAGTGCACGGCCACTTTAGATCCGTGGTTTCCTTTTCTCGGGAAGATCTTGGTAATTGACCTTGTTTATATTTGGAGAAAAGGAGGCACAATGGCAGAATAAGATGTGACGTCTGCGTTTTTAGGGGTGAAATATTTCAACGCAAGTTTTCAGCCTGGCCAGAGACGATACATTAAACGCTTACGATGTTGGCCAGCTGAACTTCGAGAACAGAAGCTGCCACCAATTCTACATATGGCGTGTATCGAGGCCCGATCATGGGAAATGTGCGCTGATAGTTTGACTGTGTATTAATTTATGAGCACTCAGGATAATTCTTGACTTGTCGTTTTCATCGATGCCTAATGCGATGCCTGTATTCAGTAGGCTTCCTCTTTCGCCCAGGTGCTATAAAGAAAGAAGTTTGGCTACACTTGCTTGCAGTAGGGAGGATATTTCGGATAAACTGCGAATAAAGTTAGAACTCTACACGCTAATAGAAGTTTCATAATGCGAAGCTTTTTGGCCTATTCTTGCCGTCCACCAATTAATCTTATTTGGAAAGTGGCAGTACTCGCTGGCTGCCGTCTTACCCGTATGGCCGATATCGTGCACAGTAGGAACCGGCACCAGATATAGTAAAACCTATGTGGTGTGGTGTGGCAAGAGATGGTAAGCGCAAACGTGAAATCAACACAAACACGTCATCGCTGCCCTTTACTCGTTTTCGCTTTATTGGGATGAATTATTGTTGCCGTGGAGTAGTCATACTTCTGCTGATTTCACTGTGTCATCGTTAATGCGTTGCCAGGTAGTCATAATCACCATTCCGTCATCATCAAGCTGTCGTATTATGTTCTCGTCGTTGCCATGCCATGCCGTCATTGCTTCGTCATCATACAGGCGTCGTCATGCATTCATGGGTATAACATCGTCAAGATGCCGCCGTGCTCGTTGAGCCACTGTCCCTACATCATCCTTGTTCCAGCTTCATCATCGGGTCTTCCCAATCCTTCGTCATAAAACCATCATTATCATTAGAGTTTGGTCACCTTATTTTCGCCATCCTGTCGTCTTCACGCCATCTATATCGTACGATCAGAGTTACTCGAGCGTCGTCGGAGTGTTGCCTTCATGCAATCGTCGTTAGGCTGTCAAAATTGCGCTGTCTTCTTCATTCCGTTGTCCCCACATAGACGTCGTAGTACCATTGTCATCACGTTATTGTAATCATGATGTCGCTCTCATACCATCATCGTCATGCCACCGTCACTGTGCAGTAGTCACTCGACGTTCGTCATTGCATCGTCGTCATAGAGTTGTCACAGTCACGCTTTCAAAATTATGAAGTCATCGTTATTGTGCTCCCCATTTCGACATTATTATACAATCGTCATCACGCTATTGTAATCGTTATGTCGTCTTCATGCTGTTGTTTTTATGACATAATTTTTTTAAGTGATGTATATAGGAGATTTCAGAAACTAGGAAGTTACCGGTGACTCACACACCGTGGTTATCATCATCATCATAACACCACCACCATCATTATCATCATATTTTATGTCCACTGCAGGACAAAGGCTTCTCGTTGCGATCTCCGATTACCCCTGTCCTGTGCCAACCGATTCCAACTAGCAAAGGCAAATTTCCTAATTTCATTGACCCACCCAATCTTCTGCCATCCTCGACTGTGCTTCCCTTCTCTTGGGACCAATTATGCAACCCTAATAGTCCACCGGTTGTCTAACCTGCGCATTACATCACCTGCCCAGCTCTATGTTTTTCTCCTAATGTCCATTAGAATATGGCATATACCTGTTTGCTCTCTGATCCAAGCCGCTCTCTTTCTGTCTCTTAACGTTACGCCTAGCATTTTTCGTTCCATCGCTCTTTGGGCGTTCCTTAACTTGTTTTCAAGCTTCTTTATCAGTATCCAAGTTTCTGCCCCAAGTGTCAGCACCGGTAAAATGCACTAATTGTACACCTTCCTTTTCAGCGATAATGGTAAGCTTCCAGTCAAGAGCTGACGTTGCCTGCCTATGCACACCAACCAATTTTTATTCTCCTGTGAATTTACATCTCATGATCAGGGTTCCCTGTGAGTAAGTGACCTATGTAAACACACTCCTTTATAGACTATAGAGGCTAACTGGTGATCTTGAACTCTTCTACCCTTGCCCAGCTATTCGTGATTAAATTTGTCTTTAGCATAATAATGTTAAAACCCACTCTTGGACACTCTCTGTTAAGTTACTCAGCCATTCGTTTTAATCAATTGTTGCTGAACAGGACAATGTCATCTGCAAACCGAAGGTTGCTGTCACATTCACTGTGGATCCTTACTCTTAAGCCTTCCAAGTTTTATAGCTTGCATACTTCTTCCAAGCACGCAGTGAATTACATAGGAGAGATTGTGTCTGCTTGTCTGACCCCTTTCTTTATAGGCATCTTCCTACTTTTATTGTAGAGAATAAAGGTAGCTGTGGAATCTCTGTAGCTATTTTCCACGATGTGAGCGGCCCATAATCCTTGATTACGTAATGCCTATATGACTGTTGGTATCTCTACTAAATCAAATCTCTTTTCGTAATCAATGAAAACCATATAGAGAGTCTGATTTTACTCTGCGGATTTCTAGATTACCTGAATAACGACATGAATGTGATCCATGGTAAAGTATACCCTCCTGAAGCCAGCCTGTTTCCGTGGTTGACTGAAGTGTTGCCCTTATTCTATTGAAAATGGCCTTGGGGAATGCGTTATATGATACTCATAGTGAACTACTGGCGCTATTATTTTCAATTCTTTAACGTCTACATTTTTGTCGATTAGTATAATGTTTGCGTTTTTCCAGTTTCCTGGGGCCCCTGATGTCGATAGACACTTCGTATAGAGAGTAGCTAGTTTTTCAGGCATTATGTCTCCTCCATCCTTGATTAAATCGACTGTTGTTTCATCTCCGGGAAACAATCAGCAGAATGTTGCGTTGCCGTGACCTCAGCTGCAAAGTGAACAATTCTGGGGTGATCCAAGCTTATATAGCTCCCAGATGCTGATGGTTCCCACAGGGAGATCGATAGGTGGCGTTTATGACCGGTGACATGTAGCGCTCTGATGACACAGCCAGTCCTGTTTTATCTTCGTTCAAGGCACACGCGCATTAAATAGTGTTAGTTGATACACTGCTGCCGCTGGTTCGCGGTAATACTGCGCCGGATCTGTAGGAACCTGCATAGGTAACGAAAAATAATCAGCCGAATGTTGCGTTGCCGTGACTACAGCTGCCATATTAACAATTCTGAGGTGATCCCAGCTTATATAGCTTCCAGATGTTGATGGTTCCTAGGGAGACAGATCATCGGTAGTTATAGAGGGAATATCTGCAACTTAGGCATTACGACTTCGAATGGAAGTATCGTGCCTCTTTTGGGTACTTTACAAGTCAGTATAAAATTCTTCCGCTGCTTTTGCAATAACTTCCAGTCTGCTGTCGATATTACCCTGCTTATCTTTCAGTGACTACATCTTGGTTTGCACTATGCCAAGTTTTCTTCTCACTGATTTTATGCTGCACACATTTTTTCGGCTTCCTCAGTCTCTCTCAGGTTATAATTTCGAATATCCCTGAATGTCTCCTCTAGGATCAGTTTTGACAGTTGCGCAAATTTTATCTTATCTCTAGAGCTGGACACTTTCATTCTCTGTCGTTTTTTTATGTCACTTATTACTTGGGAGATCTTGTGTACTGGTTGCCTTGGTGCCTTACCTCCCCCTTCAATTTCTGCCTCAGAAGCCAGGACTAGTTACTGTTTCATTCATCACCTCTGTGTCATCTTTATCTCGCTCTTCGAAGGCTGCATATTCGTTTGCTTATACGGGCCTGAATGTGTCGGCTTTTACCTTTACTGCATCTAGGTTGGTCTGTTTCTTCTTGACCGATTTTACTCTTTTTCTCTTCAAATTGAGGTGAATCTTAACCCTCAATTACATAAGATCACTGCAAGTTACCCTACCTAACACTTTCATCCTGCACCGTGCTGGAATAGGCAGAAACTATAAAATCAATTTCATTTCTTGTTTCACCTTTAAGGCTTTTACAGGGCCACTTTCTGTTACTATGCTTCCTGCGCAAAGTGTTCATTATTTGCAGTTTATTCCCTTCCGTGAACTCTACCAGAACCTCTCCTCTAGCGTTCCTAGAATGCGCCGTGGTTGCGATTTGCATGTTCACCGGACTGCTTTTCCCCACTTTTGCATTCAAGTCGCCCACTACTACAGTATACTGTGTTTGCACTTTTCTGATCGCTAATTCAACATCTTCATAAAACTGATCTGCTTCATCATCATCATGACTGGATGTTAAAGCGTAAGCTTGTACTAACTTTATACCTCTTATTCAATTTGATTACGGCTACTGCTACCTTCTCATCAATGCTGCAGAATTCGTCAATGTTACCCGCTATGTCCTCACGGATTAGGAATCCTACCCTGTAAAGCTTCTTATCTGGGAGACCTCTATAGAAGAGGACATGGTCGTTAGTCAGTATTGTATAAATCTCACCAGTTCCTATAATATCACTAAGGCCAATGTATCCCAAAACAATGCCTGATAACAATTCAAAGGGTTCTGCTAAGCTAGCCTCACTCGACAGAATTCGGGTGTTAAAGGTTGCCAGGGCCGGTTTTATTGGCGGCGTGTCCAGAGATTCTAGCACCTTCTGTTGCGTTACAGGTTTGACCGCCGCCTTGGTCAGGTGGCCCGCGGCTGCCTTGGACTTAGGGACATTGGTGGTAAGAATGAGTCATTTGGGAGGTAGTGGCCGAGCACTGCGCCTTTGAGGCCAATTCGTGTTCTGGTGAGGGAGTGTTTTTGTTGAAGGTTAGTGAGCCTTCCTGATTTGGTTGTACCTGAATTAGTGTAGCCCTAGTCACTCTCGGCATCTCTTGCTGGTGTGAGGCGCCACTCCAAGCCTGAAGATGTAGTGCACTGAAGGAGGAAAAATTCAAGTTTTCCATACTCAGATAAATAAAATTATAGCAGGATTCGAACTTCTATGGCAACCGAGTATTCGACATAGCTCAGTCAGGTAATCGTGTAGGCTCAAAGTTACCTTATCGTGGGGAAGTCCTGCCCAGAGTATACCCTTACATGCATAAAAGATCCGTCGATTTATCCTCTACTGCCGGGTAGCGGAATATAGGGTCAGTGCGCACTGGCCCTAACATCGTGGTTCCGGAGCCTCACGTACGTATGCGGCCATGAACGCGCCTAGATACCACATATATTTTCGCAGAATTTGAACAGCACTTGAAACATGTGTGAAAAAAAGGAAGAAGGTAAAAGGTTACAGCGCTTACCGAGGAACCCGGAGTCGCGTATACGCGGAGGTATGCGGGTTCATTACTACATTGTAAAAATGCCGTCCTAGTGTTTCCGTCACCGTCACAAAGCCGTCATCATAGAGCGACCTTCATGCCGTCATGCTGGTCCCTTCGTCGTCATTCTGTCATGCTCATTTCACAGTCGTCTTCCCGTCGTCGTCATGGAATCAATGTCATGCGTCAGATTCGCATATTCAGACACCACCAGTTTGCGTGAACTAGGCATTTCCGGGTGCAAGTGAGTCCACATTGGTTTTGTGTTCTATGCTTGCAAGTTTCGCAAGTTGAAGATCAAAAAGTACAGCGGTTTTCGCAAGCACCACTGAAAGCTTCGCTTATAGCAATTACGACTTCGGATGACATCCGAGTATATTTTATACTAATTATTTAAGTGCTCTAAAGTGTTTAGAGCGTACGTCATGCACCGTTACGAAACCTTCCCAATGTTTTAAAAGAATTGACGACAACAAACAGTTGAAGTTACCGTGAAATGGATTTTATCTCATTGGTGATCTTTTGAAAACCTTCCAGGTCATCAGGTAATTACACCCTCGTAAACATATTCATGCAAATGCTCACAGCAGTAATATGGTGCCTATCTGAATATATTCAGTGTTTTAGAACTCTGTATATCACTCCGAGTTCACATTTGGTAATATATGTGAGGGCATGTTAAGGAAATTGTGTGGTATACATGTTACGTTTATGGAAGAATTATTTGGTGCGTGGCATATTACTCACTGCTCTCTTCTTGCTTCTTCATGCACATTGCCAGGTACTGGGCTTCTAGATAGATTTTCCCGCTATGCTAAGAAGATTTAGTAGGAGCCACTTAATATTTGGCGCAAACAGGAACAAATAAATTACGGGAAGCTGTAGGAAGGTAAATAATAAATGAAAGGCATCGATGGAAAGCAACACGTGCCACCGACAATGTTTGCAGTGACTGTTTTCATTTACCAAAATACTCGAGAGTCAGGTGAGCATGATGAGTTTGGCGCACACACAATCTTCTGAAGCGCTTTACATGGACAAGTATGAAAGAAGGCATTACCAAGTACGTACGGAAATGTAACACATGTCAAGTAAACAATGTACAGTTCAGACAGGCGACCGACATAATGGTAATCCGGCAGCATTCGCGAGTCCCCTTTGAAGTACTTCGTTTGGATTTTGCGGAGCTAGAAAAAGCGGGGGAAGGTGTCAGAAAAACGCAAGTGTATTCAGTTTGATAGGCAAATGCACCGGAATGGTTGCGACGAAGGCACAATAACAGGACGCCCACAGCGTCAGTCATCTTCTTGAAGCCGAATGTTTTACACATATGAACACCATACTTTGTGACAGCCGACTGGCATTGCGTAATGCCAAATAAGCGAAGTGGACTAGAGACCATGGCATGAATATCAAACGGCGTTGCGGATAGCGGCATCCGAGATGTGAAAAAATGTATGAGGATGAACGCAAAGTTTGTAGATTGTTGGAAATGCTGCTTAGAGGCTGCTGTGAGGCAACATAGCCCTTTATATACAGCTTGCGGTGCGGCCATCTTTAAGCCACCTTTATGCCGACATTTCCTGTAGATACCGAACTGGGTATCATGCGAAAGCTTCAACTTACCAAAACAAAGAAAAGCGCCCAGGAGGAGGATACCTACACACAACGCATGAAGAGAAACTTTGAGAGAAGACGCAAGAAAGAAATGCCACACATAAAGTTTGATGACCAGGTCCTAATACGAAAACACTTTGGGACTTCAAATGTGAAATTTCACGGGATCTTTCGTGTGGTATAGTCTGCGTCACAGCGCAGCTTCTTGAGACAATACGGAGTGTGGGAGCTTCGGGTAAAGAAGAGTGTGCCTCCATCGGAAATGTTTTGAAAAGATACGCCAGGAGGTGTGAACGAAGAGAGCCAGGGAGGGGGAAGCGTGGCGGATTTAGGCCACGAAAGAACAGGAAGAACCAAGGCGGCGAAAGAATAGGAGCACGAGAAGGGCAGTTCGGTTAGAATAAGATGGCCGAATACATGCGTCGGTATTAATAACTGTGTTTCCTTTAGTTGCGTTTATTAGGAATGCTACAAATGTAACGAAGGCAATGAAATGACGAGAGCCTGACAGCAAAGGCATGTTTGTGTTGCCGCTCTCGTCTGCGCTTACGTGCATCAGCTCCCGCCGCGGGCTCCCATAATACACTCTAGAGAGTTGTAGCGTTGCGGTATGACTGTACGGCGAGTGCGGTATTCAGGACGGTATTACCGCTCCTTGTTAAGCGAAAGCTATGATCGAAGGCGTTTTAGCTGCGTGTGCCTCTCATGCGTAAGGTAAAGTGATAATAATGATAGTGGCTAGCATTGAGGCTTCGCTGAATATAATAACTATGTGCTGAGCGCGATATATTCATTTCGGCGAATATTAGAAAGCTTTAGCCTGTCCATACACATTATTCTTACAGAAGTGCCCTGCTACGGCACACCTAAATGGCAGTCACAAGAACGGTAGCGTCTTGTTGTGACACTTTGCCCTACAACACGTCAAATCTTGTTTTTTTTTACACAGGTGTTCTTGTCTCAGCAGTACATATATATATATATATATATATATATATATATATATATATGTACTGCTGAGACAAGAACACCTGTGTAACAAAAACAAGATTTGACGTGTTGTATGGCAAAGTGCCACAAGAAGTCGCTACCGTTCTTGTGACTGCCAAACTTTACAACAAACAATCCCCTCTCTCTCTCTCTCTCTCTCTCTCTCTCTCTCTCTCTATATATATATATATATATATATATATATATATATATATATATATATATATATATATATATATATATATATATATATATATATATATATATATATATATAAAGGATTGTTTGTTGTACACTTTGGCAGTGCCGACGCTGTACAACAGTAGATAAGCAGAACACAATTAGTTACTGGAATGAAAACTCTTAAGTAAACTCTGCGTCAGTAGATGACGCTACCATCCCAGTGTTTTTTGCGACTTTTTTTTCCTATTTTCTTTAATTGATTTCCGCTTTCTTAAATATTCTTTTTCTCTCGATCGGCCAGAGTATATTGCTCGCCTCTTACGGTCACAAGTTCAGTTCAGCCCCAGTTTACCTTCCCGTTAGAAGGGCTGTCAGGCTTGCTGCCACTACGTCTCGCTGCAAGCGGTGAAATAAAGTTAACTAGTATCTTGCTTTTATCATAGTGAAAAAGGCACGCGAGCCGCGAACACGCACGGCGTGGACTGTGGCCAACGCCAAATTCTAACTCTTTTGGCTTTTTACGGCTCAGTACGCAAAACATTGTGCGAGTCGAGCCTTACCAACTCCTTACCGTGTTGTGTGACACACGGAAAGTCTTTCCGTACAGTAAAGTGCATGCATGCGCAGTTTTCGGCAGGTACAGTATTACCTCACTTGCCGTTCCCTAACTTGGCACTGCTAAAACTCTACCATATCCATTGCTCGTTTGTGCTAATTTAGACTCATTTTATACTTGTATGTACTGTGTCCAGTACCGCCAAAATGGGTTGTTTTCATTCGTACTATATCTATGCACCTTATACTGCATCATTTCCGGCGTCGGTTAAAAATTTTCGGAGACAAAACGTCATCAAAACGTCATCAAAACGTCATCAAAATGTCACGACGTCCATCAGCGTGTCCTTTTTCTGACCTTGCTTGCAACTACACTCTAAAAAGAAAGTTCCGGGAACTCTTCTCGACCGAGTATCTGCTAGTCTCATGTTTCACTCCCTTTTCAAGATCAGATCGACGCCCTTTGAGATAGAGTAGAATAGCTACCCCTGACAGAATTTTATTACTCTATCGCAAGGACGTGCTAGTACTCTTCCGGAGAGTGCTAATACTCTCCCCACCAAGGTAGAAGTGTTCTTCCGGGCCGAGTCCTTCTACTCCTCCAGAGTACTTATACTCCTCCAAATTGAGTGCTTCTACTCCCTCAGAGTGCTTGTACTCCTAAGAGCGAGATTGTACTCCTTCAGAACAGAGTGCTAGTAGTCTTGCCAATAGTGTGAAAGCGCCACCTATGTAGAACAATGGTCACGATAGAATGAATTCGGAATACTTACATGTGAGGAATATTTGATTCTTTCATATTCTGGATTTATGCTTGGTGAATTGGATATAATATGTAGTTGCCGACTTACTCAAACGAAGCATTTTTTCTTTTAAAAGGTCAAAATCTTTTTTGAGCTATCACGAGACAAACGGAATAATGATTTCCGAAACATACTGACACACATAACATCAGATTACAATGATACCCATGAACTTTACAACACATCTTTTTATAAAACATACGTATATTCTCTAAAGTTTCATCAGTATTACAGTATAGAAATATCCTTTATTATCAATTGGCTCTATCAATTCAAAAATAAGGCATACAATGGAAAGTTAAGCATAGAACAAACGTGCGCAAACTTACAAACTGTTGACACTACGACAGAAAGATAGATATGCGCCACATTACTGGCCAGCAAACGCATTTCTAGCACAACACACATGACCTTATATGGCAGCGACTAGCAGTTGTGCCACATTTTGGCAGCAGCTGATTTGATAACATCCTGTACAACGTATGGAAATTCCTGACTGAGATTACAGGGCATTCCGAAACTTTTCACATATTCTCACGTGAGGCAGCCGGTCAAGCTTTGGTTATATTTCACATGGCTATTCATGTATTGGCTGCACCCCGTTGTTTCTAAGCGTGTCTTGTCGTGGTTGTGGACCCATATCCCGCCCAATCTCAAAGCTGAAAATAGGCGTATCATACTTCCTATTCCATTGGCGTCCTCCCGAAAGTAGTTTCGTGGTGCTGTTGGGGATTGATCCGTTACACTTTCTCACAAATAAATGAAATAAATTTACAATACTATCTAGAGTGCAGCAAATGAGTGGCCAGGCTGGTATCTATTCCTTTCGCCACTGCATCGGTTCTGCCCATTCTTTCCCTCCCCTCATTACGTCCTCTCTAAAGTTCTATCTGCTCTTCTCTCGGCTTGCACATTAGTAAAAAGGTAAGCACTGCAGTTTATCTAGCGCTTTTGCGGGCTGCCACGGATAACTGCAGCTGTCAAGAGCTCCATAATTACGACATGCGACATGACGGAAAGGCCCAAACAAGTTTCTCGTGTCGCATTTTTTCCACCACGCTCTGTTCACGCATACACACGGCCCCCCTCCCCCCTCCGCGACTCAGAAGGCAAGACAGCCACAGCAGCAGCAGCAGTAGGAAAAAAGTCGAAGAAAAAGGCAAACATAGTTTCGCTTTTAAAAGCAGCCCACTAAGGCAGGTGATGTAGTGGTCTGTTTATATTAGCATGAATACAACATTGTTTTGGCGCGTCTCAGAAAAAAAAGTCGGCAGGGACACAGGGCTACTTACGTGTAGTGATGCAAAAGCGTTATAATCGCTTTAGCGAAATGTTTTTTCAGTGCATTCTCTGTCCACGCAAGCTCTCGCCTGCGTTTTAAAAGTGCCACAGTAAGGCAAAACAAACGCGTTTCAATGACCTTACTTGGCCACGATGAGGTCTTAACTCCAAAGACTGCTCAGCGGCATTCAAGTGGACATTAGTGCCTTTATTGCGATAGCAATTATATGGACACTGCAGGCAAAATTCCTCGCTGTCATCTTTGCCGTCGCCGGAGGTTCTTTATGAGTGGAGCGTGTGAGGGTGATCCATTGAACGCGGTTCAATCTGTGTGAGGGTGATCCATTGTGATGGTGTGAACGTGTGAGGGTGATCCATTGAACGCGGCCCGGATGCGTGTCTTTTTCCTGTGGCACGCGAGGCTGCGGTGTGAGGCGACGGAAGAGTAAAGCCCCTTAAACATCGTAAAGTAGCGACACTCTCCTCCTTCCCCTTCACGCCTCCTCTTTTTTCCTCTTTCTCACACTCCCTCCTCGATGCTACGCCGCCTACACCGCTCGAGCGTAGGAACGGCGCAAACATGCGCTCCTGCCCACTCCGTAGACGCTTCGAAATCGAGAATGGCGCCTAAGAACGAATGTAAACAATCGAAGCCGGCGGGAGGTCCACGTGATGCAATTAGGCCATTTGCGAAGCGGTGTCGGCCTGAGCGCGGGAGGAGGAGGCGGCATTCTTTAAAGCGTGTCGCTACTTTACGAAGCTTAAGGGGTTTTAGGGAGGAGGGCTGTTCCACTATAGTGGCTGCTATGCTGCCTCAATTTCATTCTCGCCCGCCGTTCGATATAGAGTGGACACAACCGCGGCGTCGCCTGCGGCGTTCGCCACGCGAATCTCGCACGCCGTAGCAGTCGCCTTTGGCGAACGCCGTAGGGACGCGTTGCCGCCGCTTATGTCTTGACAGTGGTCTGCGAGGTGGATAAGGTGCGCGGCCGCGCGGGCCTCATCTTCAAAGGGATGCGCGATGTTTTCAGAGTGCGCGTAGTGCCGGTAGCTTCGTATACGCTGTGCTCTCTGCATTTCGTACGCGTTGAAGCGATAGATGCACGGATGTCAAATGGCTCACGGCTGCTGGCGCAATTCCTACCTCCAGAGTTTTCAAACATAGTTTCCGCTGTGGTCAAGCGATGCGTGTTCATCTTTTCTTGTGCTTTTGTGACACCGTGCTAGTTAATTTAGTTAAAACACGTTGAAAGGCTAGTTTGTCTGAATTGTCTGATAGAATGTCTGATAGAATGTGCAAGCGGGACTGAACGAGGAGGTAGAAAGGAGGAGACACAGAAAAACAGCGGTGTCTTCGTGCGGGTGTTTCTTTCTACGTCCTTGTTGAGTCCCGCCTACACATTCTATCATTGGTGATTTAGGTAGTAAGCTAATGTTTACAGTTTTACAGAGCTTACAAATCCACCATGCTTACTTCGTACACCTATCTAATAATTCTCTATTGCAATAGGTACTTTACCTTTCCGGCAGAAGTGGGAATTTTCTACTTTAGATACTCATGACCTGGTACCACCTCCTATTCATTGGCTGCGCCATCACGTGCCCAACGACGCAAGCTCTAAGCCACATGTTTAGTCAGCCAGATGTCTGCGACATGACGTGCGCAATGACGCACGCACTAGGCACTTATTTTGACAATTGATCCGCGGTGGCGTCGGCAGAATGCCTTACCGTGTTCCGTGTGTGGACGCATCATGGCATGCTCCCACAAAGGTGTTTCCACGACTATGTCTGGCGCCGGTGTAAAGGGTCGCAGCCCACCGTACGGCTACAAGTTTGCCCTTCCTACGTTGCGATCAGATGAAACAGTGAGGACATGTGTTTTACTGCATTGGGAGTATGCAGACAATACTTCATCGGCGATTTCCGCTAGCTCTCCACTTGAATAACTGAGCTTTATCAAAGTGGTGAGTGGCATCAGGCCATATCAAATGAGTCATTTTTGGATGTTCAAGCTTTGCACCTCAGCAGCGAAAAATCAGCTCGTGAGCAGCGGAGGAATTACGGTAAAATGGCGATAATACGCTGTCATTCACCTTGCGAAGCAGGAGCGAATTGTAAAAGTGCGCTGGGTTGCTTTTGACGTTCCGAGCGAAGCTGTGCAAAAAGTTCTTAGCGAGTTTGACTATGTGAGAGACGTCAAGCTAGAGGAGTGGAGCGCGCTAGGGTTTGAGCAGTCCGATTCAAACACGTGCGTCACTCGTATGATTCTTCGTGACGAAATCACCGCGGATGATTTGCCGGATCGGTTTAAGTTCCAACACGCCGAATTTTTGGTAGTGGTGCCAGGCAGAGCACCCACTTGCATGCGTTGTTAAATGAAGGGGCACATCCGCCGCGACTGTCGAATGCCACACTGCGCTAAATGCCATGCTTCCGGTCACGAACTGCAGGATTGCCATTTATGCCACGGTGATCGGCGCTACTCCAAACGTCAGGAAACTACCGGAAATGTCAGGAAAGTAGAAATACATTGCGTCGAAAAGAGTTTTATAAATCGATGGCCATAGAAACCTCGGAAGAATCGACGACTATGCGTCACAACACAACGCGTTCGCAAGCGGAAGTAGGAGAAGGCGAATGCAGTGAGATAGACAGCAGTGCGTCTACTGAAGTAGCCAGAAATGAAAGATCTGCGAAGGTGGAGGAATCCGCGTCGAGGGTGACTCGGGAGCTTTAGTGAAGATGCACATGGGCCCAGGAATCATGAAGTGACACCATGAGGAGGGCGACGCGGTGACCCAATATGGGCAGTGTCTGTTTGTACGTGAGTAGAAAACGGCAATCGAAAAGAAATGAAAATATGTTCCCCAAGCCTGAGCGGCGTCGGTGCCTCGCGGCAGCCGCCCTGGTAGGTGAACGTTGCTCACTGTCGGACCCGCCGGTAAGTACCTAGCTCCCGGGGTTCTCTCGCTACCATTATGGCGACGTTTACTGCACCCCTTTGTGCGGCCACTCTGTATGTCCGCGGATTTGGCGCCAGTCGCAAGCAGTAGAAGCTGAAACATCTGGCACGCCAACTTCGCCTTGATGTGTTCGCGATTCAAGAAACGAAAGTGGAGAGTGAGTCACACCGACGACATGCTTGCGCCCTTTAGAATATACACATGGCTTACACACACATTGTGTGTGTAAGCCATGCGGTTGGCACCTCCTCAGGATCTTCCCTACTGCGGAAGAAATAAATCGGCATTGTTCCACAAATTGTAGTGCAATGTGGTCGGGGAAGGTTTGTGAGCTGCGACTTTAAGTATGGTCCATCTGCTTTCCGTGTGGTGTGTGTTATTACCACGAGAAGCCAAAAGACAGGCTACATTTCGACTAAAATATGTCATTTTTGTTGGAATGTGGTAGGTCAGTGATAATGTTTGGTGATTTCAATTGTGTTTGCTAATTTAATGACTCTTCTGGTGAGTTACGTGTCAGTGATGCAAGTGCAGTGTTTTAGGTGAGATGATCGGGAATCTCCGGATGATCTATGTAGCCCACGCAGCAGTCAGTGGAAACAGCCGACATTTTAGCCGTTTCGAGAGTAGCAGCCATGCACGTCTCGACCAAGCTTATGTTACTTCAGGACTGGCTGCATATTATGAAAACTGTGTTGTTAAACACGTTTCATTCACTGACCACAGCTTGGTGGTCTTTGGGATAGAGTACAAAAAGAAAGGGAGATTTGAATGGGAGCTTAGGAAACTTAATGAAGGTCTGCTAAAGCATGAGAAGTTTCTCTACAACATGGAGAGTGATGTTAAACGTTTGGTTCACCAGAAGAAGCAACATGAATTTTGTGAATTAAAATACTTTAAAAGAACATTACGACGAAAGCAATAGAAAGAGCATGTAAGTTGGAATTTCGCATGCGCATGGAAAAAAAGATACATGCTGTCCCGTCCGGAAACTTTAGTTCAAGAAGAAACAGGTAATCGTGGGCCTTGCATAAACGAAGTAAAAGAAACAAAGACATGATTAGAGGCTACAGAGCAAGAAAAATACAAAGGTGCAATGATTCGTGATAGACCCGAGGAACTTCGTCTAGGTGAGACGCCAACAACGCTTGCCCTCTCAGACAAGAAAACTTATGCACAAGGCAATGAAATAGCCGATAGTGAATAAGGATGCACTATGGCTCGAGACCCAAATTGAATTTAGATTGCTTTCCTGGATTACTGCAGAAATCTTTTTGCATATCGAACCACTAGATAGGTATAAATAGAATACACGGTTTTGACGCAGAAAACGGATGAAATGTGAACCAAAACTTTAGGCTAGGAGGGGTGAAATTTATCATTATTTGCACGAGCCACCCTACGTAACGTTTTTTTAGTAGCTAGAATATGGTATGGTCCCAGGTAATTCCAAGTACGAGCGAACATCGCGGACTAATCTTCACCTTAAGGTGAAGGAAGTGGCCCTGGAATCAAGCCACTTGTTCTTAAAACAGGCTACCATCAGGTCTTTGTTCTTAAGAGATCGGCAAGATTATTTTATCCGCACATACATTCAAGTGATGCTAACGGTAGCTATACCAAGATATGTCCTCTCAACCACAGAAACTCGTCCGCACAAGGTATCCAGTTACCTATGCGAAGTTGTATCCTCCCATAAGTTTCTTATCAGCAGGTTTTCTATGGAGTACTTAAGCAATGTCCCCAGGAAGCGCCTCCTAAGGGATTTGGCTGACACTGTCTATCTGGTCCCTATATGTACATCAATTTATCAGACGAAATTAGAAAACGATGAAATTCTGAAATGTGGCAAAACATGTTGGTACCTGAAGTGACCAAAATGCTTTTCTTTAATGTTCACGCGAACCCACTGCCAGCAATAACTTGGCTTGAACGACGAGGTATGTTTCTGCCGTGGGGAATTGCTTTTGAAGCCAGCGTCTCTCACGATCCCCCACGTTCGTAAACAAGGGAGGGCTCGAAGCACCCTCCGTTAGACGGACGCTCCGCAGCATGGTGGTGATGAACGATGACTGACCGCCGAGCAGCTGTGCTCGTCGGTGTTCGTTGGTGCGGTGACCAATGTTGCCTACTGAGCCTGCTGGGCTACGCAGCCTGGCGGGAAAAAGAAGATTATACCCGCAGGGGGCGTCACATACTTGTCACACACCCTCACCCCCAGTTTGTTTGTCGATAACAAAAGTCGAAGTTCAAAGTACGAGGCTCTACCTGCCCCCTAGCTGGGTCGACGGTGCCTACTACCCTGGCGAATAACGGTCTGGTGGCCTCCGCAGTCGAGTACTTCGCCTGGGCGCCGCGGTTGACGGGGCGAGTGTGGCAACGCCGGGTGCTGCCTCGGACAGTCTCACTTTACCCGGGGGTTGACAGCGGTCGGCATTGTGAGTGGTGAGGGGCTCGACACCGGCCCCAACGGGCGCCACACCACTGGGAAACCTTGCCGCCTCCGAAGTGGGCGGTGCTCCGCTGAAAGCGACTGGTGTTGCCACTAGTCTTCCTGCGGGCTGGAACTCTGATGTGGCAGCAGAAGGTTCTGGCCTTGTACCGAGGCGAGGCCTAACATGGTCGGCGTGTCTGTGCCACGTGGGCCCGTCTGGAATGCGGATGAGCAGCGACGAGGCACTGACAGGAGACACTACACGTCCGGCGGACCAGGGTGGGCCAGAATGAACGTTCCTAGTGAAAACTGGAACTCCCGACTCCGGCAAAGGCCCCGGACAGGCATCCTCGGTCAGCAGCCAGCTTCTGCTTCAACTGTTTCAGGAGCACTGTGGATCGGAGGTACAGATGCGAGACTTCCAAGGGCGCACAGGGGCACGGCCAGTGACATCTTGGGGCGTGGTCCTGTACTCAAACAGTATCCGGGCAATCTGCGTCCGCAAATCCCCAGTCTGGCTCCTCTTGAGCTCATCCTTGATGGTTTGCACCGCCCGCTCGGCTGCACCATTTGAAGCAGGGTGGTACGGCGGAACCATCATTCAGCGTATTGCGTTCTTTGTCAGCCAGGCCAGGTACTCGGTGCTGGCGAAAGCAGGACCATTGTCGGACATGATGACGTCTGGCAACCCCTAGGCGGTGAAGATCTGTCGTAGCGCTGCAATGGTTGCGCCTGCTGATGGATTGGTGACAGGTAGAACATCCACCCACTTCGAAAAGGCATCCACCACCACCACGAAGTAATGGCCTTTGAAGGGCCCCCCAAAATCCACATGTAGGCGGTACCAGGGTTTCTGTTGGAATGGCCAGGGGGTGTTGTCCACGTGACGTGAGGCCCACTGATGATCCTAGCAGATTTGGCAGCTCTGCACCATGTGAGCGATGTCCTGGTCCAAGCCAGGCCACCAAACATGGCACCGGTCCACCATCTTGGTCTTTTTCACGCCGGGATGACCCGCGTGCAGCAACTGCAGGACCCTGGACCGGATACTTCGTGAGACCACCGCCCAGAACGAGACAATAGGCAGCCCTGCTGCAACCTCAGCACAGCGGCCTTTTGGCTGTAGGCCTGCTGCACCAATTCCTCCCCACGGGACACCATAGTCATAATAAATAATCAAATAATTTTTAGTATATTTTGGCAAATATAACACTTTTTGCCTTACTCTGTGGTGCTTTCTGAAATCTAAGGTTGGCATATCTGTAGAAGGT
Source organism: Dermacentor variabilis (assembly GCF_050947875.1). NCBI lineage: Eukaryota > Metazoa > Arthropoda > Arachnida > Ixodida > Ixodidae > Dermacentor > Dermacentor variabilis. The sequence goes on along the minus strand of NC_134575.1, from coordinate 63,756,540 downwards.
TTGACTGCAGGATTTCATTTTGCATGAAAGATTGCTGTTGTGCGCACAACACCTCATCGGCAACGTTCTGCTGGCCAGATTGTTATGAGCTTTCCTACATGCATTGGCCACCATCTCACAAACTGGCTGCTCCTTCGTTAGTTAGAATGTAGCATAAATGTATACAACACTTGATATTCTAACAAAATGAATGGTGCCCTCTGAACCCCTGTTTCTCCACCCTTGATACCTAGTGTTTAATAGCATGATCGACACCATGAGAGTCAGCGTGGTATATAATTGCGTGTCTAGTGGAGTGGGGGGGGGCAATAGTTTTAGCAACTTTTAGGGATGCCTTGAATCAACATTGTCGAGTGCTGTTTGTTTCTTTCACTCATTGTTACGAAACTTCACTTTGGTGGTGGCAACAAGCTTAATGTAGTTTGCTAGCGCTGCTGCCAGCATATATAATGGGTAGGCATCTGTGTTGGAAAAAAGAGCAGCTAATGGTTTGTGAGAAGCTAAGGTCCACTTACGCAACTAAGTTTTGAGCTTGCATCTGTCGTTTTTACAGCTGAATGAATGCTCAACCAGGAGAACTGCCCATAACGTTTTCTTCCATTATAGTAACGCTAAAGCATTGAACAGCATTTGGACTTAAACTTGTTTAAAAAGATGTCTCATTCCCTTGTTCAAGTAAGACAAAGGTTTCACAGAAAGACAGAAACATGGAAGCCATTAACATTGGAATGTATACAAACAGCACTCAGCGTTTGGCAATCTTGCGCCAGGTTATCATAATGCCCTTCCAATTTTTTCACAGGCTGTTCATTCATATTTCATGGTCATACCCAGTTGAGCTTTTATGTCGTTATTTTGTAATATTTGGTGAATGCATTTTTTCTACATCGGCTTTGACCAAAATGTATGCGGTTGAATTAACCTGTTCAATGAAGATCAAAATGCATTTTTACATATGCGAAAAAGTAAAAAAAAATATTCTGTGATTTCATTGAGTGGAATGTAACAATCCATGTACCGTTATTACCAATGCCTGAGGAATTATACCTAAGTATGGGTAAATTTAATACTCATATCTTGAGTTCCTAGTTCCCCAAACTACCTAAACAGCAGACCTCATATTTTTTGTACTAGGTCTAGGACAATCAGCATGATTACGAAAGTGTTTCTTTTCTCAATGAAAACTTAAATTGTAAAGTAATACGCAGTAATTTTTGATTGCTTACTGCTGATATTATGCATTCATTGAGGATTTGGTCGCAATAGTTGGCTTACATTTCTTGGAGTCTGGCTTTCTCCACACATCTCGCAATTACCGATCAGTTCCTTCTTTTTTTCCAACCAGTTTGATTTTTATGCTCCTCCCGATTGCATTGGTAAAGATGAGGAAAAATTGAGGAATGGGGCCTGACAGTGTGGATGGTGAATACCGGGTGTCGCAGCTAACTTTAGCAAAACATCAAATATGCGAAAGCCACGTAGCTGGCCAGAACCAAGGTGAGGTTCTTTGCAGTAGCTTGGAGATAAATAACTATTTTTTTTCATTCTGCCTAATTAGATAATTACTCCTAATGCATTTGTCAAGTTCTCATACTATTATTTGATGAAAATGACAAAGACAAATTGTAGAACAAAATGAAAAAATCCCGATACAGCTTCATGTTGCTCAATACGTGCTACATAAAAGTGTTTTGCTCAGCGTGAAAGAAACCCGCGAATACAGGGAAAGTCCCTCGAACAGTGAGTCGCCCGGCAATTTTACGTGAATTTGCGGGCTACATTAACGCTCGAAAAAAAAAAGACTTTTATGTAGCACCTATTGAGCAACAGAAATTTGTACCCGGAGTTTTTCATGTCGTTCTCCTATTTTCTGCTTGAAACTTTTAACCTAAATATAATATTAGAGATGATGATTATTTACTTAGACTAATTATCTAATTAGGCTGAATGAAAAAATAACTCGAGCATCTCCAAGCGACGGTGTAGCTACATTACCAAGTGCCACTGAATGTGTGCCGCTCTTCAATGAACGCTGTTTTGACGCCAACTTGGTCCACAGGGTAATTGCCACTGGGTATGAGCCGCAGTGCATAATAAAATAATATCGTTTAATATTTATCCAATGCATGGCGGAATTGAGCCTGCGTCATAGATGTTACGACAATCTTATCTGGATATATGTTCAAAAGCGGGTCACGCACGGACGTCGCGGCGGCCCCATCTAATGATGCGGCGCGTCCATAAAGAAGCCTGACCGGCTGTAATATACGGCTCGTATGTGACGTGCTGCGGTGGTGGCAATACGGAACGCCGCTATATGACTTCAATGCGAGTTGCATTCTCGTCGGTAGTCGTACCGAGATGATTTTTTGGGGAATCTTTTCCAATGCCGGCCGGGTGCATTCGCGCTGCCGCTCTCTAAGGCGTCGAGTTGATATGCTTGGGGCACCCGTGTGTCGGGGTTCTCATTCTGATTCTCATTCTGATGATTGTGATGTTGGGGTTCTGATTCTGTCTAGCGCTGGAGGCATAATATAGGATCAATTTGGTGTTCGTGTCTGACTTCTATGTTGCGAACGTGGGCTTTGTATCACAGTGAATTCCACATACCCGAGTTCGCATAAAAGTGGCCTAATACGGATATCGTACATACGACAAAGCGGTGCCGTTTCTACGGAATGTTAAATGCATAGTTACCGCTATACCAAAGCACATGAAAAGGACACCGCCTACTTAAGTCGCTTATTATGCCTGGCTGTGCACTTTCCCGCTTGGCGAGTTCACGCTGTGTTTTGGCGCGTATTGCGAGTTTTCTCAAACGATGATTTAGTGCAAATACTTTGTGGAACTTATATGAAATGCGATGGTGTATGTATACCCACCCATACGCCTGTGTAGAGCACGAGGATGGCGTTCGCTTGCACGCTGCTTTCTTTGAAGAATGCCCGTATGACAAGGATTATGGATTGTTTGCACCGCTACTTCGATATAGATGACGCACGTAGAATAATTTAGATGACATTGACCAACATGCTGTGCAAAAAAAAAAGAACTCCGCCAGAAGCTGCTTACATTTCCTCCTAAGGTCGCATGAAAGAAGTGTTGACAAACGTGGTGCTGAATCCATCATTATTATTTACACTTTCTGGAAATGCTGGCCTTGATACGAAGGCGTGTATGCATGCTTCTAGAAAAACAACAGGAGAGAGTGAACCTTTAAACTCAGAAGCCGCCAAAGGGCAGGCTCTATAAGAGCACCTCTGAATTCGAAGGCAGGAAGAAGGGCTGCAGCATGATCGGTAAGTTTTAAGGCATGTGCGAATAGTTCGCATCTCCTCACTTCATTTGCGCGCTAAGGGACAAATCTTATAAAGCTTGTTCTGAACCAGTTAAACAAGCTGACAAGTAAGAACAAGTTACTCAGAAGCAGCTAAGTCTTTCTGATGACATTGCTGCATTATCCTAATGTTATGCCTAATGTTCCTGGGCAGTATGCTAAAATGCTCACCCGCAGGCTCCTCTAGGGATGTTTTAGGTGCAATGACACGTGTACCAGCGTAGCCAAAATGGGCTTTTGACACCAACGTTGTGTAGGAACCGACTTCTCATGCACGTAACCAAGGCGTCGTCTCGTCAATGTTCGGGGCGGTATCTATTTCACTGGCTGTGAAGGCGCACTAGTTAGGAACCACACTGTGAACTTTTTAATTATTCTTTCATCATTTATATAAAAAATGTATTCATTCACTTATTGAGTCAGAAGCCCAGATTGTCCACTTGGGCATAACCGTCAGAAGAATTAAGATATGAAAACAACACACACAGCTGTCACGTCCACATTCAACTAAAGCTTACATTTTAGAAGGATAAGGAAAGTATACATGCGCGAGCGAATACAACCCTCGGATTTAACTTATTCTATTCGCGAATTGTAACAGGGGAAAGACTGAATGTGCTACTACGTCGGGTACGGCATCTTATTTCACAATTTTTTTGCTTGATCGCATCTGTGCGATGTATCGAATCTGCTATTATCAGTATGATTATCGATTATGATTTAGAAACACTTTATCCTTAAATTCCATTCAATGAACAACAGGTTTTTTTTAATTATGTGGTTTTACGTGCCAAAACCACTTTCTGATTATGAGGCACGCTGTAGTGGAGGACTCCGGAAATTTCGACCACCTGGGGTTCTTTAACGTGCACCTAAATCTAAGTACGCGGGTATTTTCGGATTTCCCCCTCATCGAAATGCGGCCGTCGTGGCCGGGATGAACAACAGGTTTCCAAATTAGTTCACTCGCAATGTCAGTCGTAAGAAACTTAATATTGTAATTACAACCAACAAAGCGTGCATCACGGTAATGTGTAGATTCAAACTTATACATTAGCGTTCTCCATAATCATCGAATAGTGTAGACGCATACGAGACAATTGGTTAAATATTAGTGATATACAGACTTTCTTTAGGGAGTTCTTGGGCAGGCTTGAACTTACATTCAACGAAGCTGACCATATTCTTGGGTTTAAAGTTGTGTGACCTGTATGTTTAAGCAAACGTAGAAAAAGATTTAGCTTTAGAATATCACTTTAAATAATATTTATGAGAATCGCCAGTTATACAGGGAATAGGCAGGGAGCTAAAGTATTTATAGCTCGCAGAAACAGTTGACCTTGGTTACCCTTTAATAACGCCGCATATATATACAATTTTTTTCTATATTCATACAGAAATATGCAAAACACCTTCATGAATAGGTATATTCAATAAAAACAGTTTATATTCCGCGGTATTCGTCCTACATTCCGCTATACCATCATAACATTTTCAGCAGCTGATGGCGGTGGCCTTGGCCAACGAGGTTGTGCACTATTCAAGCTTGAAAATCCACAACAGCCATTATAATTCCGTGTATTCACAGATAAGCAAAAAAAATGCGCTTTTATGGTTTTCATCGACATGAAAAATTGCGTGCGGTACACCGTTCTCTCGTGTTGACAGGTTCTATTTTAACTGCAAATCCTGGCAATCGGAGCGGTTTTTGTGGGTCATAATCTTCAAGCCCATCCGGATGCAATTTGCCACTGGTATCACTTTTTTTTGTTGTGCATATTAAGTGGCGTTTTTATAACACGATAGTTAAGCTACACAGGCAGATACATAGGCGTAAGAGACTTATGAGCTAACATATTGCTACGGCATGAGCCGGGCGAGCAGAAGAGGAAGAAGACGTGAGCGTGTGCAGCCTCGGGACGCCATCTTGACTTCACCATCAATCTCGTCCCTTAAATAAAGCCGGTTTAACATTAACCGTAACAGTTTTGTGGTGGAGGTGCTGGGTACTTCGACCAAGACGACGGAGCTGCTGCAGCAAGCACCACGCCGGAGCCGACGCCTCGCTCAACTGCCCCCAATACCACTTGAAATCCCGATGTCCCACAGCGGTGACCAACAGCCTTCTCTGGCAGCTCCAGTTCGAACAACCGGCGCCTGGATGCATCAGATGGAGCCCCGCCCTTTCTCAGGCAAATTCGGCGAGGACGTGGAGGAATGGCTCACCCACTACAAGCGTGTGAGCAAGTACAACGGCTGGAACTCCACGGCTCAGCTCGACAATGTGGTTCTGTTCCTCACAGACACTGCGCTAGTGTGGTTCGAGAACCATGAAGATATCTGCACAACGTGGGACAGCTGCGTTACTCACCTTACTGAGTGCTTCGGCGATTCCACCACGAAAAGGAAGCGGGCGGAGCAGACATTGCTTCAGCGCGCTCAAGTCCCAGGTGAGACCTGTACTACGTACATTGAGGCAATCCTGAAGCTTTGCAGAACGGTCAATCCTCGAATGTCCGAAGAGGACAAGGTTGGACACCTTCTTAAAGGCATAGCCGAGGATGTGTACAATTATTTAATCGGAAAGGAAAGTCTCGCCTCGGTCGCCGACCTCATCAAGCATTGCCGCACATTTGAGGCCTTGAAGCTGCGCCGTATCACGCCTAAGTTCGGCAGGTTAGCAAATGTGACAACGGTGGCAAGCGTTGAAGACAATGACAACTACAGTTTTCAACTAGACCTTGCGGCAACTATAAGGCAAATTGTTCGCGAAGAACTTGAAAGACACACCAAAGGGGCGGATGTCGACCAGCTTGGGTGGGTTCCCAACCAACCTCAAGAACATGCATCTGCTGTGTCCGCATTGTCCGCCATGCCAGGCGTTGCAGAGTGTCGAGTAGATCAGCTGCGACAGCACCGACGTACCTTTCCCGACGACGTGACGCACGATCAACGAACTCGTGCAGCTACCACCACGAATCGGAATTCGGAAGGTCGCATTTATTATTCGCAGCGTCCCAGGATTGACCCCGAGGTTTACAACGTCGGTCGCGCATCGGCTGTGTGTTACAGCTGTGGCGCCTCGGGACACATTGCTCGTTTTTGTCGCCGGCGCCGACAGACAAGATATGGCCCACCACCAACTTGGCCTACTTTTGAACGTGACAGTTATGACGACCGTTGGCCGACAGACCCTGATAGTGCAACCACCACAGGCGCGCCACCCCGGAATACCTTCCGTCAATATAGTAGAAGGAGTGGCTCGCCAGCTTCAGACCGTAGCCTGACGCCCCCAACCAGTCGCCAACGCCGTTCACCGTCACCACGGCGACGTGCTGCGTCACCACCGCCGTCGGGAAACTAGCCGGCGCGACCGATGGAGGTAAGGTCGCCGGACAGTCTGCGTCTCTGCGAAATACTCCTCTGCCTATTATGATGGTGAAGAACAAAGTGCGTGTGTTAATTGATAGTATACCTGCAACAGCATTAGTTGATACTGGTGCTACCGTTTCCGTCATGAGTGTGACATTCAAAGAGAGGCTGGGTCGGAAAGTTATGTTCCCGTGGAATGGTGGTGTGACGTTTCGTGGTGTCAGTGGAGAGTGCCTAGTTCCCCTTGGTATTTGTGTTGCAAGTGTTTTGTTCGGAGCAGAAGATCTTATAACAGAATTTCTCGTACTGCCGCGGTGCACTCACGACGTGATTCTCGGGATTGACTTTCTTCAGGATTGTGGTGCATCCGTTAACTGTGGCACAGGCGAAATTACTTTGAATAGCGCGCTTCTCGCCACCCTTGCCGACACATCCTTACCAGTGAAAAACTATTGTGTTGTTTCGAAAGATTTGCTGGTACCACCTTGGTCGCTGTCACGTATCCCTGTCAACTTCGCTGCTGCCGACCTTTCATCGTTTGACGCGCAAGTCCAGCCACTTACGTCGAGCTGCGCAAAGAAAGATGTACTCGTACCACGCTCTGTCGTGAGAGTAGTGAATGGCGTCTCAAATTTGTGGGCTTTCAATTGCTCTTGCGTCCCTGCTGTTCTTCCGCGTGATATGAAGCTCGCTGAATTTGACGAGATTACTTACAGCTCCATTACAGTTCTAAGCGAGGAGGAGCAGTCTCGTACTAGCGATCCTCACCAAAGCACTTCTGAAGAGCAGATCCTATGGATGATCAACAAGGCGCTGCCCTCACATGAGCGCCGCGTTCTCGCGGAAGTTTTGTGGGCACATCTTTCTGTATTCGATTTCGCACAAGGCGACAAGCAGGCTTCACTCCCTCGTTCTCGTGCTCGCCACAGAATTGACACCGGATCTGCGCATCCCATTCGGCAAAAGCCTTACCGCGTTTCTGCAACAGAGAGGACAGTTATTGCTGAACAGGTAAAAGACATGCTGCGGAAAAGTGTTGTTCAAGAGTCCTCTAGTCCGTGGGCAGCACCAGTAATCTTAGTAAAGAAGAAGGATGGATCGTGGCGGTTTTGCGTTGATTACAGGAAACTGAATGCAGTCACCAAAAAGGATGTGTATCCACTTCCTAGAATTGATGATGTCATCGATTGTTTACATTCCGCTGCCTACTTTTCATCACTGGATTTGCGATCAGGGTATTGGCAGATACCCATGCACCCAGACGATAAGGAGAAAACGGCCTTCGTGACACCAGATGGTCTTTATGAATTTAACGTTATGCCGTTCGGCCTTTGTAACGCGCCAGCAACATTCGAACGATTCATGGATACTATCCTCCGAGGACTTAAATGGGAAATTTGTTTGTGCTACCTCGATGATGTGGTGATTTTTGGCAGCACATTGAGTGAACATAACAGCCGTCTCAATCTTGTTCTGGATTGTGTCAAACAAGCCGGCTTGATCCTAAATTCCAAGAAATGTCGTTTCGGGGAAACGGAGACGTTAGTACTTGGGCATCTGGTCGACAAAAACGGTGTGAGGCCAGATCCACGGAAGATTGAGGCAGTCAGCTCCTTCGAAGCACCGAAGTCAGTGCGGGAGTTGAGGAGTTTCTTGGGCCTGTGCTCGTATGTTCGGCGCTTCATCCCAAGGTTCGCCGACGTGGTGTACCCCCTAACATGTCTTCTCCAAAAAGCCGTCCCCTTCAACTGGACATCGGCTTGCGACGACGCGTTCCGCCAGCTAAAATTTCTACTAACGTCAGGGCCCCTATTGCGTCACTTCGATGCATCCGCACCTACGGAAGTGCACGCTGATGCCAGTGGCATCGGCATCGGTGCCGTACTAGTGCAACGTCATGACGGAGCTGAACACGTTGTGGCTTATGCTAGTCGCTCTTTGACTAAGGCGGAACGCAATTACACTGTGACCGAGCAAGAATGCTTGGCAGCTGTTTTCGCTGTCCACAAATTTCGGCCCTATATCTACGGACGCCCGTTCACTATCGTTACTGACCACCACGCGTTATGCTGGTTGGTGAATCTCCGTGACCCGAGTGGACGACTGGCACGTTGGGCTCTTCGACTGCAGGAGTACGACTTCGTTATTTTCTACAAGTCCGGGCGTCGCCACGCAGATGCGGACTGTCTCTCCCGCCTTCCTCTGACGACGACGGAGTGTGACGCCGACAATTTTGATAACTGTTTTGCTCCCATTTCTTCTACATTCCCAGACTCGACGACTTTCAAAGCAGAGCAGGAAAATGATATTAGTTTGGAACCTCTATTTGTAGCCGCATCGCGTCCTGGAGCCACTGGCCGATTTTGTGTCCGCGACGGCCTGCTTTACAAGACCAATTATTCAGCTAAAGGCGCACGCTTCCTTCTGGTGGTGCCGCAGAGTCTGCGAACGGACATACTGAGAGCCATGCACGACGATGTGACCTCTGGCCATCTAGGATTCATCAGAACTTTGAACCGGACTCAGGAGCGTTTTTACTGGCCCAAAATGCGGGACACAGTCAAGCACTACGTCGCCAGTTGTGAACAATGTCAACGCTACAAACGCCCTACGACCGCTCCGCCAGGTCTTCTCCAACCTCTGCCGCCGCCTCGCCTGCCATTTGAACAAGTGGGTATCGATCTTCTGGGCCCATTTCCCCGATCATCTAACGACAACCGATGGGTGATCGTATGTGTCGACCATCTGACCCGTTACGCGGAAACGGCGGCCGTACCATCTTCAACAGCAGTGTCCGTTGCAACGTTTTTGCTTCGATTCATTATTCTTCGACATGGTCCCCCCCGTGTCATCATTAGCGATCGCGGTCGTCAGTTTGTTGCGGACGCCGTAGAAGAACTGCTTCGTCTCTGCAGTTCACAGTTCCGTCATTCAACGCCTTATCACCCTCAGACAAATGGGCTTGTAGAACGTACGAACAGAACTCTAACTAACATGCTGGCCATGTACGTATCTTCCGATCACAAGGACTGGGATGACGTACTCCCCTTCATCACCTATGCTTATAATACTGCAAAGCATGAGACGACCGATTACAGTCCTTTTTATCTCCTTTACGCACGTTCACCGCTAAGCTGCATTGACACTATACTACCGTTTGACTTTCACAGCGAGTACTCTGTTGCCAAGACGCTTTGTCTTGCCGAAGAAGCCCGGCGTATCGCTCGCCTTCGTACTGTGGCATCGCAACACCGATCGAAAGAGCGCTATGACAGCCGACACCAGTCTGTCTCGTACGCTAAAGGAGACTTTGTGTGGTTGTGGACTCCGACAATATTATGTTCACGTATGTGGAGTGACTTGAGCTTTACAAAATTGGTAATTAGGTGTATCTAATAATAACTTCTATAACATACAAAATTGTTAGGTGACAATGGTAGACAAAGTGGATATGGGAGTAAAGAACAGGATGGCAGCAAATAAGATGCCTGTATTAAACAGGCGTAGGTGAATAAAAATCCATTTTTAACACTTCATTCCATATTCCGGAGGTTTTTAGAGTGGACGCAAGAAAAGTGGGAAGAATATTTATGTATGATTCGTAGAGGAACTGCCTTGAAATTGCGTTTGTTTACCTGTATTGGTGCAAAAAAAGAAAAGTGTGAACGTCAGGCTTCCATACAGAATAATTTCATAAATTCACAGTGAATAAATAAAAGTACTACTATGAATTATGCGGCCTTACACTTCAAGCCCAGGTGGGTTTTCTCTTTTCGCGGAGCTTTGGCCGCAAGATAGATAATTTGTTAGGAAACAGAGAGACCGGTGTGAGCTAGAACGTTCAGGCCTGCCGCTCTGCACAGGCGAAAAAAGAAAAATGACATACAAGAGTGCTGAGGGATGATGATGATAGCAGTATTTGTCCCCAAGCTTCACACAGGGAACATCGCAATTATTGAGTGCAGGAACCCAATAGTCACTTTGGGGAGCCTGCTGCACTTATTCTCTTCCCTAAGTGCTGTGAAAAAACAGTTATTTCTTTAAATCCTGTTCTAGTACTTCACCGTCACTTCACCGTCAAAGACGTCACCTTTTGTTGCATCTAAGAAGTATAAATTTAGGGAGTGAACATTGCCTGAGTTTTTCTTTTGAAACTCCGGGAAATTTTTTCAGTGGTAGAGTGGGCTGCCTTTAGCAACTATCTAACGGCTGGTATTCTTCATTTCGTTCGGGCTCATTAATATATATGTGATTCTTGACACACCTACTTCCTTGAATGTTTCCGGCGATGCTGCCGGGAAATGGAGGAGCTTTCTTCCCTGAAGCCTTGCAGTTTGGCGAGAAAAATGAAGTTAATAATAATAATAATAATAATAATAATAATAATAATAATAATAATAATAATAATAATAATAATAATAATAATAATAATAATAATAATAATATTAATAATAATCTTTATTTCACTCATGAAGTGAGGGTGTGTGGGAAAAAAACTGGCAAGTCAGCTTGACTAGTTCCCAGCATTCACTGATTCAATATTTACTAATTTAGGCACAACTACTGAGAGAAAGATTGTGAGTTGGAAGATGTTAACCGATGTAAGAATTTTAATTTCCCAAGAGCTTCTTACTTTAGCTGACTATGGGTGGTAAATCAGATGCTCATTCTGTGGTAATTGGCGCGTGGTGATGAGTGGGATTAATTGAATAATTGCCAGATTATTGCAATTCTTCAATTTGGTTTCATTTTGCTGCAAGGTTTTGCATAGATTGATGTCAGAGAGCATTGCTAGTAGCCTACAACGTCCTCCGCCGCAAGCTGTTTCTATGCACCAAGAAAAAAAATGATCAGAAAAGTCATTTTTGGTTGACACCAGAAAAACAATATTAACAATGGGCACGTATAGCTGAGTTATGCAGTTATGCGCTATTGTAGATATGCATGTGAATCTGCACTGTCGTCTTATTTTTCTGTGTAGATGTGATCTGTCACATTTGCTCTGATTCATTTCAGCACATTTCATCTTTTGCCTACTGAACTAACACCGACTGTGCAAAATTTTGCAAGAATGGCCAGGTAAGCATAACTTTTATTTACAATGGATGGCTGCTAAATTATCCCCAAATTTAGGAAAGAATGCCTGAATAACAATAACTATGCACTTTATTAGTCCGTCATAAACAGTGCAATATTATATTAATGTGAAAGTGTGGAATAACGCGCAAAAATTTGAGATCATTTTATAAAAAGTTTTAATAAATATGGGCATCACGCCACGGCAAGTTGCCTGTTCATCCGCTTTAATTTCCATCAATTTATCGTTTCATTATTTCATTTATTAAGCACAAGTAATTTCCCCTCTGTTGTCCTTGGTGTCAGTGTTTGTTGGCTTCTTATGATATGACTAATAAAAATTGGGCCCCTCGGTTAACCCCCTTTCTTCTCGTTTATTAGACATTAGATACGTTTATTAGATTATTAGATCAATGTTGCCGAATTCGCGAGGGTCGCGAATTCGGCAACATTGATGCCTTCAGGTACCATATGTAGGTTTAATGACCAGTTGCCTTCAACCAAAAAGATCAGGTTCTCGTGACGCCTGCGGCAAAAAGGACGTTCCACGTCAGCCGCCAAGGTCTGTGAGTGGCGGCGCTGGCTAACACTCCCAGGGTTCTACTAGGACACATAAATACCCCAGAAAGTGGATGGGGAAACGGCGCCACGGTAGCTGAATTGGTAGAGCATCGCACGCGAAATGCGAAGGTTTAGGGTTCGGTTCCCACCTGCGGCAAGTTGTTTTTTGATCCACTTTCATTTCGATTCATTTACAGTTTCTTTATTTCATTTATTACGCACACGTAATTTCCCCTATGTTGTCCTCAATGTCGTTGTTTGTTGGCTTCTTATGATATGACTAAGAAAAATCTGGCCCCTCGGTTAACCCCCTTGCTTCTCGTTTATAAACAGTGCAAAGAATTCATGTCCGCCGTAAATTCATATATCCCGTATGTCTGCTTTATATTCTCTAACAGGCGAAATTTAAAAAACACTCATATCCATTTTCACGCATTGTAATGACATTGTAAGCTTGGTGCTTCTATTTGTCTTAAGTTCAACGAAATTTGACAATTTCGTTACGTACTGAACGCTGTAAATTAATTGTCAGCCTTCTAGGGCTGCTAGCGTTTACTTCCTTGCAATGATCAGAATAACAGATTTGTGATGCACGTTTGATCTAGAGTTACTTAAAGTAAGAATTAGGGCAATATACAGGGTTTCCCAACTGCACTACGATTAATAAAAACATGGAAATGGCACCTGGCGGGACAGAAACAATGTAACGTTGTTTGGTGTTCCTTAGAGATGCTACGGTAATTTCTCGCATTTCGGCTAATTAGATAATTAGCGTTCATTATTTATGAGCTTCTGAAACATTATAGTTATATTAAGCTGTCAATGAGAAAATTGCAGAGCAGCATCAAAAACTCCCCACACAGCATTCTGTTGCTCTATACGTGCTATATAAAGGCTTTTTCTTAGCGTGAGACGAGCACGCAACTATGTGCAAAGTTGCTGAGCGACTGGCCGCTCCCGGAACTTTTCCGGTTGCGGCTGCTTTCACGCTCGGAAAAACACTTTTATCTAGCACGTACTTGTAGCGAGCAGCAGAAAGCTTTATCGGGAGTTTTTTATGTTGCTCTACAAATTTCTCAAGGACTGCTTTCATCAGTTTATAAGAGCTGAGAATTTGAATCAGTCATAAAGTAAACTATATAAACTATATAATAACAATATTCTATATAACAGGTGGAATACAAAAAAAATCTGACTTTCCCCAAGCTACCGCAAACATTTCCATGGTTCTGTCTAGGCACGGGTGCATGAAAATTGGGACAGCCTGTATATTCTGAAACAAAAGCAACCGCAGTGTCTTGTAGCGATGAAACAGAGATGGAATGTCTAGAGATTTTTTTTGACAGTAATGCTAAAAAAGCGATAAAACTATATGGGATGAATTTCAGGGGCATTGTGCATCTATATTTTGGTGAACTAGTGCTTATATAGACACTCCAGGCCATATATCGCCTTTATTGTAACCGTCGCCTTTGGCGTGAAGTTTCTTTTATGTTGAAGTATGGTGAGGTCCCTGCTCGCACGCCGTTTGCTCTGGGCGACAAAGAAAATGTGCGAGTATGAGCGGAGAGCGTGAAGGCTTGTATGTGCCCCGTCGTCCTGCGAGCTGTTTGTTGCATGTCACGTGAGCAAACGGGGAAGCATTCCCCGCTAATGCGTTGGCTCTTGTTTGAAGCCGTAATGATGAATAAAGTAATATATTCAAGTATCCCACGATGCAAATGACCTGTATTTGCATCGGATATGATTTATTCAATTGTATCTTGTATCTGCATTACAGATAGTTATAGTATCAGTATCTTCTATCTGAATTAGGATACGTTTGCAAAGTGTTTTTGCCCAGCCTGGCTTCCTGAGCTGAAGTGTCGCAGGCGCCATGACCTCAAGTGTGGGACACACGTTGAAGCAAGAGGCCACTTGATGGCATCACTCCTCAACGCCGGCGTTATTCATCACGCGATAATTACGACAGCCAGCGTTCGTGGTCATCGAGTGGGATCTGTTGAGGTTTGCCTGTGCGCGCGTAGCACCATGCTTGATAATCTTATTATAAAGGTAAAGGTTAGTGCAATTTATAGGGCCGATAGAAGTACTATGCTCAATTCGTGTAGCTGTAGGATTTGTTTATATTACGATCACTGCTTCTCGTAGCACGCGAAACTGCTACATCTCTGTAAAAAGGATCATTATTGTTATCCAGCCGGTATATTACATCAAAAATGCACAATCCGTGTTTGATTTAACGTAAGTATTATATAGTTGCTTTATCAAAGACATTGAGGTCAGGTAGAAGTTAGGCTTTCATTTTCCCAGCATAAACCTGTGTTGGGAACTGTTCACATTGATAATCGAAAATCGTGAAAATTGACAAATTCTTTGTTTTTCAATGTATTCATAGAACGTAATAGATTCAAGTGGAAGGTTATGAATTGAAAGCTAAAGTCAAGATGCGACAATATGATCATTCGGGCTAGTTGCTTGATTGGTGCATTGAGAAGTTTTTAAGCGCATCGTTAGACAGCACAGGAGAGAAACTTGTGTAATGTCGACTGTTGCTCCTAAAAAATATTTATTATGAAGCCAAGATGACTGCTGGTGCGGTATCCTCATAACCTTGCATTCGGTAAATATATACTATTGTGTCCCCAAGCAAAATAGTTAACAAGAGCTGCTTCAAGGGCAATGGGGTCGGATTCATTAAACATTTATCGGTCCACAACACAGTCGTCCATGTAAAGAGAAAGCGCAAAAAAATTTGTGCGTGCCATTACAGTAAAAAAAAGTAAGGCGGCAGCAATCCAACTTTGAGGTACTTCTGTCGGCACCTGGCTACTTTCTGACTAAACAACCCGTCGGAGGTTCGCGCACAAACTAGTAGGTGGCGGTAACAGCACAGAAGGGACCTTCTCATTGCATCTTGCGCTATGTTTTTAAAGCTTCATCTTCTTACTTTGTCGCACAGCTGGGATACACGGCAGATACAAAGCCTATATCCTTGAACGCTGTGTGACTGAACATGCGTACCCAGAAATTACTTGCACACAATTTTGTCCATTGAAGCCTAGAAGGGGCTACGGGATTTTGGGACGTGAAACAAAAGGACGAATGGACCGAGCAGGAAATGAGCCCATGTACCAAGTCAAAGAATGCCATGCAATAAGACATAGTGAAAATCACAATTTTAGGACTTATGCTGCTCGGTTGCTAGAATGCTGTAGGCCGAATAACGTAGGCCTGTTAATGTCATCTTGAACTATGTTCTTCAAATCTTCTTTGTATTGTTGAACAGCTTCGCTCATGTTAGATGGAACAGACCATATTTTCAAAGGTTCTGTATCACTGTGCAACTGCGTATGTGTACACAGAAATTCCCCTATTCAAGCCTAGCTGATGCTGCGGGGTATTTGGGACACGAAAAAAAAAGGCCGAACGGAATGCCGAACGGAAAGGCCGAATGTTACCCCGGTAACCTAGTTTAAGAATGCTAGGCAATAAAACACGGTGCTAAACAGAATGTTAACAAGTGCGATGTTCGGTT
Organism: Dermacentor variabilis; assembly: GCF_050947875.1. Taxonomy (NCBI): domain Eukaryota; kingdom Metazoa; phylum Arthropoda; class Arachnida; order Ixodida; family Ixodidae; genus Dermacentor; species Dermacentor variabilis. The sequence continues at coordinate 63,740,656 of NC_134575.1, read as the reverse complement.
TTCCAATACGCTGCAGAACGAACGTCTTAGGTCTTATATTGCTATGTTGCACTGTTTTTAAATTGTTTTTTTTTTCGTTGAACAGCTTAGCTAATGTTAGTTGGGACACACTGTGGGTACCAAGACAATATCTTGGATCACACACATGTGTACACAGAAACGGCTTGCGCAGTTATGGTTAAGTCCATTGTAGCTTAGTTGCAATTCACGTGACAGGCGATGGGCGATTCACGTAGCGGGCGGCACGTCAATCGTGCACCGCACTGACTCAGAAACCACATGCGCAAGGAACACCTCAAGCAGAATACCGTAGCTATACGTATATCCCTTCTATCTTATGTGTGTTTCGTACAGTACTGAACATAGGAGTTTCAGCTCTAGCTGTGGCTAACATACGCTCAAAAAAGCAAAAGAAAACCGGTGTGTTGCAGCCCAGATCCAGATTGGTTTGCTTATTCAACGAAAACCGGTCCAATAAATGCAAACGCTAAACATAGCTTGTTCTGTTCATCAGATGTCCACGATTAAACGAAAAGCTCCAACAAGCATCTCATAGGTTTTCTTAATAGGAAAGTTTGCTTGCTTTTAGGTTGAGCATCATAGTTCCAGTAGCGCGGGTACTGATATCGAGGGCATTGCGGCTGTTTCCTTGCCCTGAAGTTTGTCACAGTAGGATTCGCTGTGGCAATGTGTTGTGTGAGCAGTTGACGTAGATTTATAATGACTGCGTGCAGGTGACATGCAAGTAAACGGAATGCATGTAGATTTTCGGTGATTAGTTCTATACAGGCGCTGCAGTGCCCTTTGAAATGCCCCTTTAACTGTCCAGCTCGGCTGATTCGCAACCTTCACGCACACTTAGGGGTTGTGTTTGACGAGAAGTGAAATGAGTTGCACGCAGTTACCGCAATTATTTCTTTCTCATGATCAAGGTCGCCCCCTATAAGTAGCTGACCTAGATGAACGTACTCTTGTACCGATTGCAGAGGGTGACTGCCTGTCATAAATTCTTGTTCCCTTGCCAGGCTACTTAACATTACTCTTGTCAGCTGAATAATAATATTCAACCCTACACTTCTACATTCTCGGATAAGCTCCTGAATCCTTTGTTGCAGTTCATCCGCAGCATTGCTGAACAGCACACTGACATCTGCACTCCATGCGATGCTCAGATATTCGCAATATTTTTATGCTTCGAATGCTTCCTTGTCTAATAAAGAGAATAAGTCTTGTAAGCACGCAGTGACTAGCATGAGAGAGATTGTGTCTCCTTCCTTGCTACCTTTTTCATCGCTGATTTTCTGCTTTCTTTACAAAGAATAAAGGTAGCTTTGGTGTCTTTATAGATATTTGTTGTTATATTCGTGTACGCTTTCGGCACTCCTTGATTACCAAATTCGTCAGTGGCTGCCACCATCTCTACTTAACAGAACGTCTTTTAGTAATCTATGAAAATCATAAGGACAAGTGAGTTGTACTTCGTTAACATATCCATTACCTTATTGACGACATTGATTCCGCAATCCTGTTGACGAGACCTTGAAAGCATATCACCCTTATTATGAAAAGAAAATTTACCGAAAGATAACAGCGGATTAGATCACGTGCCTCAGGCATTACCATATTATGACTGGCAGTTTTCCACTATCTTAAAAAGTGTGCAATCCTTCCATTTTACCAGTACTACCATATAAGGACAGAAACATGGAGATTAATAAAGACGCTTCAAATAAACAATCGCCACGAGCAATGGGACAAGAAATGCTACGCCGAACTTTAAGAAGTGTAGCAGGTTGGAATAAAGAGTAAATGTTATTAGCTAATATTCTAGTTGACGTTAAGAGGGCTGATGGACCTGCGCAGACGATGTAATGTGTAGGGTAGACATCCGACCAATGGGCCATTATATTTGCAGAATGGGTGCCAAAGCATTGACAGCGTAGTCGAGGATGACTAAAAATTATGTGGTGGGATGAAATTATTAACTTTGCATGCTTGCCTTTGAACCTAGATAGCGCAATATTGGGGTTATTGGAGATTGCTAGGACATGAAAATATAGGGGCGTACAATAGCGAAATAAACGTCACCTTGCGACGCGTCGTATAAAGTTGCAACGCATGAAAAATCCCGTTTTCTCCATACTTAGACAGTAACTCTGTAACAGACAGTACTCGCCATTTATGATTGTATCATAGGGCTGCATAAACATGGTCCTATGTTTAGTTTAACTAGCCACGAGCAAACCGTGAGTGGATCATGCATCTCGCTGGCTCCTATAATGAGATAATTTTCTATATTGTGCAGGCGTTTTTTTTCAATAGCACAATACTTGTTTTAATTGTATAATAATTCTTTTTTTCTTTCAGACAGATGCAGTACAAGCAGTACCTATCAACAGCGTCTCTTCTTCTGGGGCTAATTGTATTTCGTATTGGCGTCGTTTCACCATCACAAAGAAGCCCTCAAAGTAGGTTGAAGTTGTTACAGTTTACATAGCCAACCGTACAAACATTGCTGCACCAAGGCTTCACAATATCGTTCGCTCCTGTCACCTTATGAAGGAAAATCGTAATGCAGCCTGTTAAAGAGATTATTATTCAAAATTATAAAACGGGCGTGTCAATTAAAGTAGATGCGAGACTAGGCAAGGTCGAGTGAAATGATGTATATATACATATGTGCTGAAATCGGAACATTAATAATAATGTCATGTTGCATAATTTTATCATATTATTGTATTGCTTTCTTTGCTTCATTGCAACGTGTTATAATTTATTTCCAACCACTCAATTTTGTTATTCATGTTTACGCGCATATATGTAGACGTTGTCTTCTATCGGTTCAACGTTTGCGAACACGCCTTTCTTTTTTTGTGTGTCAGACAGGACAGGTTGGCTGAATACGGCCACAGTGCTGTCTGTGGTGGAATATGGTTATTTTCGGCCGTAGAGCCACTATATACTACGGAACCGTGAATTTTACCTACTTTGCGACTAATGCTCGCGTCTTCTCTCGTTGAAACCTTCATTTTTCAGCCTCTTTCGACTCGATGAGGTGCTCTGCCGGCTCAAAAGGACCATTTTTTGAAGAAAAGGTCAGATAGATATCCAACTATTACGTACGCTGAACCAGTGTTAAGATCCTCATAGAATACTTGACCTACACATGTGTAGATAATATAACGAGCGGTTGCTTGAGTGACACTTTACTAACCATTCTTTTTTCTCGAACGTTTGAGGTACCAGTGGTGCAAGTGTATATGCGACCATCCCGGCAAATTTTGGAGCCAAAGTGGTTGCTAGGTGGTTAGGCGCCACCTAGCAGTGTCACTGCGAAAGGTGCACCATAGCGTGCCTAAATATATCTCGAGAGAAGATTATCTGAATATGCGTATGAATCTGGTCCGATTCCACCCAGCGCTGTGCAATTCGAAAAAAATGTTTTGTATAGCTTCACAGCGGAAGAAACCAAGCGGGGAATACCTAGTGATCTAAGGTGGCGTCCAAGAATTTAACTTAAGAGTGACACATGTTCAATGCCACGCAGTCAGTACCCAATTGGCGTGAAATAATTGTGGCTGAACCCATGTAACGATTACAGTGTAAAGTAGCACGTTTGGCATTGAATAAATTCAGCGACACAACCTATTTTCACCATCGAAACGATTTATGTATGAAGCGTGGGCAACAGGGGGATCCCTATATCCGTGTTCCCCAGAAGGCTCGGCATCATCTAGAACCATTGATACGAAACTTGCGCCTGACCCCCTAAATGCATGGCACACCGGTGCGTGCAGACGCAGCGAAACGTGTCATGCGGCAACAACGCTCCTCGCTCTTATTTTTCTTATGGACACGCTGCACCATCTAGTGGGCCTGCGGAGAAATCCGCGCGTGGCCTCTGAGACGATAAGCGTGGCGCGCTGGTGCAGGAGAACGCTTATAATTGTTCCCTTCTTCTCGATCGCTCATTGGAACATACTCTGCGACCCAAATTGGCGAGGCGTTTAAGAAAAGCCGCGCATACTCAGTCCAATCATGGTGCGGCGCAAAAAATCTGATGCGTGAAATGCGTTCACTGAAAAGGTGTACATAGGCAGTGCATTTATGGCGCTGCCTGCTAATGCGTACGGTCGCTGTCATTGAGGATAGCTTGTGGCAGGGGTTCGATTGCACGCAGGAGAAATTGGCAAGATCTGTTTCGTGATTGTCCTTTCGCACATCACCTGGGGCAACGTGCTGAAATCTGTCGTCAAAACGTTCATCGAGGAGCGGCACGCACCTGCTGGCACATGTCACCAGTGACTCAAGTTAGCATGGAAGAGGTTCATTGATGGCCAGCACACTCCCAGTGGCGCCATACTGAGTGAGTGCTCCAAGCTGGCGTAAAAGAGCTTATTGGAACCATGGCACCTAACTAGTTCCGCTTCTACAGCGGTTCCTGTCGGCGGGAAAGTGCCTTCTTGCAGCGTGGCACGTTCGTAGGCATTACCACTTACTGAGTTGCATAAGCTTCTCCGATGGTTGGCTTTGAGCCCTATTCCCTCTGCATGCAAGCCCGATGCACTGTCCTTTAGATTCCGGACTACCTAATGACGCAGGTAGGCTGGAAAACAGTTAGTGCAAACAGAAAAACAAAGAGAGGTGCATAGTCATCGCAAAGTTCGTGATGCACCCTAAGAATGATGACGCATTATTAGGTTAGTTACAACGCACATACTGTAAAATGGGTGAAATTCGGAAAGAATGCGAATTGCTTCAAATTATGTTCGATGGTTATTTTGCAACCCGGTTTTCTGAGTATAGCAGCCAGGTTATGTACCCATTAGAACATGGACAACCCAATACCCCAAGTTTGCGCGTAACAGGTTAGATCCATAAATACTGTAATGTGCATGAAGTATACAAAGGCTGCTGTTCGCATAACGTGATTATGCCAATTATTCGCCGAAGCTTACAGAAGTAAACAATCTGCTTAGTGAAAATGATAAATCAAAATGAAGTATATTTTCCGTATAAGGCTGCTTCCCTTTCTCATTGTACTGTGCTAACCAGAGAGAACCTGTACCAGCGCTATCATTGAGCGCGCCAGAGCAAAAAGAGACCCTGTAACTAGAACATAATCCAGCCAAAGGCCAGGAGAAGTGGTGTTTAGAATGAAGTAGTTGCTTATGTTGTATGTGTCAATGGTTGTCCGCAACGACGACTGCCACATGGTGCTTCACTGACGAGACAGCTAAAAGGGAGGAAAGGCATCGAGGTTTATTTCTTTTATTTATTCAAAATACTGCCATTGTCATTAGTGACCAAAGCAGGGAGGCTATGACACTACAATGCAATGGAACACTACGCAACTATATTTTATAAGCGATAAAGGAAACAGTGCACTTTCAGAAACTGAAAATTCGAACGCTAGCTACATCCAAACGGGACGGCGGACCAATTTATACACCACAAAAGGTACACACACATACAATGCACCCACCTAGCTCTTTGCTACGATAGAAGAGGAGGAGGACGGATGAACGTTTATTGTGAGAAACAGCGAAATGTGTTGCTTCTTTGCCCTGGGTGGGTGGCTCTCTTAGTCCAGAAAGCCGTTGGCTAATGCCGCTGCCCAGGCACGGTCCACCAGACTTCGCTGATCTTCCAGGCTCTGAGCCTTTAACATTGCCTTCCACGTTTCGTCAGTTGCTTTTATCGGCTCTGAGGCATCATCTTAACTGTTTTTCTCGCGGTGTGGGTGCACCAACAACATGTGTTGGAGGGTGTCTGGTACATCACAATATCAGCATAGGTATGAGAATTTGGTGGGGTGCCTCCGGCGCATAAGAATTCCGTGGACATAGGTATTCGTTTGTAGACTGCGGAGGGCGCTGGCTTCTTCTTTGCTTAATTTTGGATCTGGTAGAGGATATTGTTTACTTTTCAGTCGGTAATGTTCCACTATTACGGCGTACTTGATGGGAATTTCCTCCACCCTCGTCGCTTGCCGGAGACCATGCGGCAGGAAATCCCGGCTGGTATTCTCTCGGGCGACAGCATGTACTGCTTCGTTTCCTGCCAGGTGTAAGTGGTCAGCGATCGATGCGACGTAGGTTTTGGGTCGTTCTTGGCGTCTTGTTATTTATTTTAGAATCTTCACTCTCGCGGCAGAAATTCGGCCTTTTCGTATTTTTCTAAATGCTGTTTGCGAGTCGCTTAATATGAATGCTGTGTCTTTGCATGTGGCGATGCCAAGGAGGATGACCACTTCCTCCATCATTTCTGGATTTCCGGCCGGTATAGTGGCAGCGACTAGCTCATTCTCTTGGTTGTTGGTATTCCATTGCCTCTTGGTGTGTTGTTGATAATTTCGTATGCTCTTCTACCTGGGTATTTTGCGGCATCTGAAGATCTCGTGTCGGGGTTCTTTGAGTATTTCTTACTGAGCGCTCCAACCCTTGATAGTCTTCTGTCTTTGTGGCATGTTGCATGCAAGTTGCAAGGTATTGGAGCGACTGAGATAGAGTCACGAAGAAGTGGCGCCAATCCCGCTCTTGCGTCCGCGTCTGCTAGAAGTTTTCCCTGTATGCGAGATCGCGAAGTACTACTCTGTCTGTTTGAGTCACCTTAAGGCGTTTCAGCTGGCTGGCTCTGTGCGCTTCACTCATTTTTTCCAAGGTGTTATGGAGGCAAAGTTTGAGAAGTGTCGTGGTTGAGGTTGTACTGGGAAGTCCTAGGACGCTCTTGATTGCTTTTCTGATGAAGATGTTGAGTTTTTCCGTTTAAGATTTGTTGAGGAGTAGATACGGGGTGCCATATGTCATGCGGCTTATCAGGATTGCTTGGATTAATTGGACGGTCTCTTGCTCTTTAAGTCCTCTTGTTTGAGTGGTTATACGTTGAATGAGATGGGTTTTTTGTGGTAGGGTCTTCTGAAGTTTCGCAAGTGTATCTTTGCCAGAACTGTTTTTATGTATTGTGATGCCAAGGACGCAGAGGGAGCCAACTTGAGGGATATCGATTCCATTGAGTCTGACGTTGGGATCTGGGGTGACGTAGGCTGGTGGTGTTTCCCGGGTCCTTGCCTTGACTATAAGTAACACTGATATGCTGGGGGCGCACTGGAGACCGCATCTTGAGAGGTACTGTTCTAAAGTATCGCTTGCCTCTTGAAGGGTAGTTTGCTGTTGGCCGGCTGTGGATGCTTTTGTCTATAACGTTATACCGTAGGCGTATAGCCTTCGATGCCACCGAGTTGTTGCGGGAGCTGAATCAAGGTGAGATTGAACAGCGAAGATGAAATAACTGACCCTTGTGAAGTTGCTTTGTTGGGCATTTAAAACTTGTCGCTTCGGATGTTACCGATACCTACCATGGCCGTGCGATCTTTGATGAACTCGTGTAAGTATTGGTAGGTCCGAATTCCGCAGTTTGTGTCTTGGAGATTCTGGAAGGTCGCTTCATGCTTCACATTGTGGAAGGCTCCTTTTATATCTATTGTTAAAATGCAGAAATTTTTTGTTGTTATAGGTAATCCAAGAGGTTTTTCTTAAGCTGTAGTAGTGTATCTTGCGCTGAGAGGAGCAGTCGGAAGGCAAACATTGTGTCAGGCATGAGACCTGAGTCTTCGATGTATATGGTGAGGCGATCGTGAGCCATGTCTTCGAGAATCTTTCCAGCGCAGGAAGTAAGGGAGATGGCCCGTAGGTTGTTGATTTGTAGTGGCTTGTTCTGTTTTTGGATCCTAATGACTTCTCCGTGCTTCCATTCTGCCGGGAGCTCATCTTTTTCCCAGCAGTTACTTATGTAGTCGAGGAGTACATTCAGAGCCTTGTCTGGGAGGCTTCGCAGGATGTTGTTGGTCACCTTGCCATTTCCTGGGAATGTGTTGCGAGTTAATTTGGCAAGGGTGGCATGCAGTTCAAGAAGCGTGAAAGGCCGGTCGAGGGTGAGGTTTGGTTCGTCTTTGTACGGTCGGGGATCGGTAATCTTGGCGGCATTGTCTCCAACAAATTTATGCTTGATTACTTCCAGAATTTGTTTCTCAGTTCCTGGAACGAGTGAATGATTGTCTAGAGCTGTTTGTTGGATCTTGGTTTTGGTGGTAGCTAGAAGGGTTCGCAGTATATGCCAGGCCTTCTTTGTTCTGAGTGTGCCTTGAGGTTGGTCGCACAGCTTACGCCAGTTCTGACTGCTGAGTTGATCTCCGTATTATCCCGCTTGCTTTGTTGTGTGAGGGACCCGTTTCTGCAGCTTGAGGTTAACTTTCATCTTTTTCCACCGTCTCAGTAGTCCTCTTCTCGCATCCCAAAGATGTAGGAGGTGAGAAACTCCAGCCAGCGTCTCCATTGTGAGTTGTATGACTTTAGTGTGCTTCTTCGCCGTCTTCAACACTTCGGTGAGCCACTCTTCAATATTTTTTGATGTTTTCTTCTATGTCATGTTCTCGGACGGCCTTCCAGTCCGTCCGCTTTGCCGCTAAGATTCGGCTTGCCTTCTCATGCTGCAGGATTTCGAGCTGAAGGATGTGGTAGTCGCTGCCGAGATTTTCTTCCAGTCGGGTTCATTCCGCCTTGGATATTGTTATTGTAAAACTGAAGTCGGGATTTCTATCTCTGGACACACTATTGCCTATTCGAGGCGTTAGCTTTGGACCATTCAAGAGGGTGAGGTAATTCTGTTGCGCCGAGTCATGCACTCATGCTCCATTCTTGGTCGCGTGCTGGTAACCCCATGCTGTGTGTGGGGGGGGCATTATAATCCCCCATTATTACGAGTTTATGGCCTTTAGATGGTCTTCAGGCTTGCGTGATGAAGTATACAAAGTCGGATGACGGATCTCTGGATGGGCTATATAAGCATAGTACGTATAGCCTTTGGCGTGTCTTCTTCACAGGTAGCATTTCCACTAGGGTGCGTTCTACGGATTTCCCTGGATTGTTTGAACTCGCGTGCTGCGATATTTATTCGTCAGGATAGCTGTTCTCTGAGATCCAGTGTGTTTATCATATCCCTGTAAGCGAAGATTGGTGTGATAAGTTTCTTGTATTGCAATGATATCTGGTTGTTCTAGCTTGGTCCGTTCCTGGAGGTTTGTTCTTTCGGTTCAACTAGAGCGACTGTTCCATTGCCACACTTCATTGTGAACTGTGGTAATCTGTTCTTGGTATTACTAGCCATCTTGTTCGATATCATTGTTTTCGCTCCAGGCCATGGATACCGGTCTGGGTGCATTGTCGAGGTGATTACGAGCTTTCTTGCGAGCCGTGTCAATGTTGTTAAGTGTCTTTTCTACTGTGGATTTCGTTACGTCGTTTTGCTTGGCATAGGACATGAAGTTGCTGCGGTCTTGGTAGCATGGATAGAGGCCAGCTGAGCGGTGATGTGTTGCTGGAGCTGTTGTGTTATCTCCTTTGCAAAATAGGTCATGGCCTCCTGTATCTCCTTCTGCACCTCCGTTGTTACAATTTCCTTGGTCATTTCTTCCGTAAGGGGGAGGGGATGTTTAGCATTCCTTTCGGTTTCAGGGCTTGATTGACGGTGTATGGTTCTTAGCACCTTTCTATTAGTTTGTCAATGAGTACTTGCTGATTTTGTATTTGTGCTCGCAGATCTTTTTCCGCTCCCGTGGGTTTTTGTGCTCGTGTGTTTCACCTTGCAGCCTCTGCATTCATGACTCGCTTTTGGGGGTTGCGTGTACGCGATCCAGACCGTGATCTTGACCGGGGTCCATCGTTTGCTTGACCGCCTGTTGATTTGGAGTCACTTGTGGATTTGCGTGCACTGTGTATTGAGGTACTGCTTGATACGGATAGTGCCGGGAAGTGTGAGTATGCATTTGAGTTCCATCCGTGTCGCTGCTCTTGGGTCTTTTCCCATTGCAGTCAGATCTTTTACGGTGGTGGATTTCGTTTCAGTTTATGCCGGCACCTCTTTCCTGTTGTCTCATGGGGTTGTTGACAGATTATAAAACTTGGTTGGCACTCATGGTATTCCGGTTGATTTTCGATCCCGCATTTGTAAAAGAAGTTGATAAGGCGTATGGAGCAGATATCTTGCCGGGGCCCTAGTTCTCCGCAGGTTCTGCAGTATTGCCCGGATTTCCTGTATGGTTTGCAGCGTCAGTCAAAGCATTTATATATGATATTGTACGGGAAATGCGGTCCGTCGAAGTAGGTGAATGCTGTTAACGATCTTCCCAGCATGCGTGCTGCGAGAACCGTGTATCTTGCGGATACTGGTAGCCCTTGTAATAGTTCTTCTGCGCTCTTGCCTGTGGGGATGTTGTATATTACGCTTTTGCTGATGCCCTCTGGTCCCGGACATGTGCTTAAAATTAGTAAATGGATCCTCAAAGCTGGATGCTGGTGATCTAGAGGAGCATGTCGCTGCTATAGAGAATAGCACAGAAAAAAACTGAAGACTAAGGCGCTATAACGTAAAAGTATTTCAAACAACTTTTCTATTCCGGGTTTCCATTCAACATTCCGAGATTGGTCAAAAACCGTTTTTTGGACCACTCGCACTTCGCCTGTCTGTCATGCGACTTCACAAAAACCGCGTAACGCCCAATCTGACATGGCGTGTACCCACAGATTATGGATGATTGCCCTGAATAAAAGGGAAATAATTATCGCTGATTCGACACCTTTCGCCATTCACCCTTTAATATTGGTCAAAAGGTTTCAGGCTGCAGATACTTCACCTGTCTGTCACTCGACATCACAAAACCACGAATACTCATTGCGTCAAAGTGACGTGTACGCGCTGAAGTTGCATTAATATGGCGCACAAAGCTGCATTTTGTTAAATGGATGGAGAATATCCCGTTCTGAAAGGAATAGAAGATGGCTGTCACCCATCGTTCAGGCAATGGCTACTCGCACCTGCCGGAAAAAATGCCTTTATTTCCATTAACAGAACTTTTTGCGTGGCCATATAACGTTACCGAGCCTTTGGGAGCGTTTACGAAATCGCTCTGCCAACTCTTCTTTGCTGACGATTCGTTTTAGCGGCCTTTTGAAATATCCGTTTCCCACCACCGTGATTTTCGACCAGCAACCTCAAGCTAAGTAAGGGAATGTGGGCCAATGGCAGACGCCCAACACCTCCCTCTTCATCCGATTGTCTATTTTCACTGCGCGGGCTCGGACCTATCAAAACCCTCTCCACTTGAGAAGCTCGTCGCCTCTTTTCCGCCAATTATATAAGAAAAACCGCTCCATGAAGGCAATGTCATTTGTTTCGAAATGAAACAAAAGCGACCTCCTATAAACGAAGATAGCCTTGAATTGGGCTGTTCAGGCAACATGGCGAGTCACAGCGCGATTCTTGCGTTGGCGCTTCAGTAAATTTGGGCTAGGAAATTGGAATAAAAATATGTTGGAATGCTTTACCTTATAAGGCCTTAACTCTTCAGCATATTTTCAATTTGGAGGTGAAATCCGCAAAGTATTATCTGTGAGTATTGAATGGGTCTACATAATTCCATTCAGCAATTGTCAGTGGTAAAAAAAAGAATGTTTGAAGCAATCGTTGCTATAAGTGTGTTATCTTAGAGTGTATGCATGTTGGTTTCTTATTGTTCGAGATTCTGGAAGAAAGGCGTGTTTGGTCGCATCCGTCCGGCTGTGCTTATGCAGTAGTTGGTGCAGAAACTTCAGACGTGACAGTTTAACCTTCGCACATGCCGTTTGCTGAAAGTGTCTTTTAACCTGTATAGTCTTTACCTAATCTTCAACTATATGAGTCATAACATAATAACGTAAACATAATAGATCACATCGAAAACGAACACGTAAGGACTTATGTGTGCTCGAAGTACAGAGTGACACCTAGGAGGAGATCAGTTCATTACTATGAAACCTAACTTGTTGCTGTCACTAAGATAATTTAAATAGAAAACTCAAAAAAGATAGCAGAGATCCCACCAAAAGCCGGAATCGATGTTGTGCGAAACATCTTTCAGGTAGCTCGTTATGTAGAACTGTTTGGACATCCGCAGTTATATTTCAGACGGAACAAATTACCTCTTCAAGTTCAGTAAATGTCAGTCGGACGAGAGCCTACGTCTGCGTGACGATGGCAGCACGACGATGACGATGGTCATGACGAGTGGGTGACGACCGCGGTGTTATTGCTAAGGCGACCCTTTGATACTAATTTATACGACATGATGAGTGTTGAGTTCTACGTAGGCACTGAAAGGGTGTAAGCGAGAGATACAAGAGTTGTCATGTGAGCTCCAAAGAAGTGTTATATATTCGTACATACCTTTGTTTTGGTGATGTGGTGTAAGTTAAAATTACGACAGCATTTGTACTCCGGCAAACAAATTATCATGAAGACGGAACAATATACAATAGAGCAAGTCGAACAGTTTCCACACAGCTTTAAATAAATTATGGATTTTTACGTGCCAAAACCACTTTCTTATTTTGAGGCACGCCGTAGTGGAGGACTCCGGAAATTTCGACCACCTGGGCATCTTTAACGTGCACCTAAATCTAAGTACACGGGCGTTTTCGCATTTCGCCCCCATCGGAATGCGGCCGCCATGGCCGGGATTCAATCACGCGACCTCCTGTTCAGCAGCCTAACGCCGTAGCCACTGAGCAGCCACGGCGAGTCTACACGGCGTTAACTGATAAGATGAAAATATTGGGGAATGTGGCTCGATCCAAAAGATGGCGGAGGGGTGGTGTAACACCGTCTCAAAGCACAAACTGTCACGAGAAAACACAATAATGTGGGGCGTGACGCACAGGAGAAACGTCTCAAAGCACTAGTCGGTTTCGGAGGTGTGTTATCGTCACCAAATTATCCACTCCGGTCACCTAAAAGGGGAGATGTGACAATGGGATTCCTTGGAGCACTTTTAGTGGCATGCCTACCCGCGGGAATAATGAATTTGCAACTGACGAGTGCCAGAGGACTTTGCCTACCCTTCCAACTAGGAGCTTTGTGGATTTTACTGTTTTCCTACGTGTGCGCACGTTCATGCAAGGCCGCACCTGTTCGAAAATGTCAGAGAGAGAGAGAGAGAATTTTCATACATCAGAGTGGTGAGATAATTCATGGGCTCGTCATGAAGACCAGGTGGCTGCCAGGCGATGCCTGACGACGACCTCTTCAGCTCGCTCCACGGCTCAGAGTTGGACGTCCGCGCTGGAACTAAGCAGCCCTTCCTTCCACGATGAAGGTGACGAGAGGGCAGGAGATGGGGAAGGGTGCTCCTCCTCACAGTCCCAGAAGATGTGACTTAGCGAAGCTAGCTCACCGCACAGGTGACAGTACGGACTTATTCTATCCGGGTAAATGTGCGAGTATACGTAGGGGTTCGGGTAAGAGTGTGTCTAACCTGCTCCAGGTGATCGCCTGACGCTTGTTTAGTTTACTGTGTGGTGTGGCCCTAGTTTGTCGTGTAAGACGGCAATATTGGGTTATGTCGGGATATAAGGGCAGGACTTCGTTTGACGGCTTCGGTTGTGGCAGGCCCTCAGATCGGTTGACGAATCCTCGAGCTTGGATGGAGGTGGGCCGCTTCATTCCCTAGATTCCCCGCGTGAGCCGGGTCCTATATCTACTGTATGGAGTTTGGGTCTTCTCTGTTGTGTAATAACTATAGGAGCTTTAGTGCGGTCTGTGCCGCTAGTCCTCACTCAAAGTTTGTTATGGCAGTTTTGGAACCACTCATAACTATACAGGTGTCTGTTGAGGCCACGGCCTCCACAATAGCAGCTTCTTCTGCTTCGGTGGTGGTGGCAACGCACAGAGAGCTCGAAGCTGTCTGTCCCTTGACTCGTGAGCATAGAAGGGCTCAAATGGTCTGGGTGTGGGTCCGATCAGAGTACTGGGCTGCCTCGACGTACGCCACAGCGGAGTCGGTTTCATACGTATTGTGTAAGGCCTGGGCCCTCGCTCTTCTTCCGTCATGGTGCCCAGCAAGTGTGCTTTCAGGCAGCGGTTTGATCACGAACATGCCCCCTATGTGTGGTAGGACGGTGGCGGGTTCACTACCCGTTGGGGACACTCTGAGGCCCATTTGAGCGAAGATCCAGTGGCCGGTCTTGCTACTAGGCGATGGTGAGCCTGTGATGTGTGGTGTGCTTGAATTAGTTTGTCTATGGTGTTGTAAATGGGATGTGTGTCTTGGTAAGCAGATAGCGACCTTGCATGCGTGTCGTATAATGCAGTCGAGACGAGGTCGTTTTTTTTCGCTATAGGTATGGTAGTGCATAGGTGTGACGGCACACTGCAAAGGCCTGGACCATTTTGAGTAGCTCCTCCATGCCTTGCTTATGCGCGCTCACTCTGTGCGACAGTCTTGTGGTCTGGTTCACCGTCATCTGGAGACGGTCAATGGTGCGGACGTTCCGCCGGCTCTGCTGCAGTATTGTTCCCGATACCGGCATGTGCTCGACGGGGGTGTAAGGCTGCCGGTTTACGCCTACCGTGATGGGAGGTGGAGATGAACTGTGCTTGCTTCATTTCGGTGGCCTCATCAGGAGGGGTTTCGACTTGTCGTGGGAGCACTCAAGTCCCGCTGCGTTCACGTGTTGCACGACGATGTCAGTGGCATGTTGGAGCGTTTCTTCAACTGTGTGGTCGGACCCTTCACACGTCCAGTGTGTGATGTCGTCTGCGTATAGCATGTGTCTGAGTCCCGGGACTTCGTTAAGTTTCGGAGGCCGGGTGCGCTTTGCTTAGTCGAATAAGAATGGTGACAAGAATGCGTCTTGCGGCGTGCCCCTGTCCCCGAGCCGGATTATAGGCGAGCGCAGGTCTCTGATCGCGAGCTCGACCGTCCTGTCTGGCAGGAACGACCTTATATAGTTTAGGTTCGTTCGCCGGGCTGTTATTCGGGTAAGCTCTCGAGCGCGGCCGCCTGAAGGACGTTGTTAAAAGCCTTATTGACGTCCAGACTTTGTAGAGCTTTCGTGCTCGAACCACTGTCTGGATGCAAGAGGTCGTTGTGTAATTGAAGGAAGACGTCCTGGCTAGACTAGTGTGCCCGAAAACCAAGCGTCGAGGTTGGTAGTAGATCGTGTCCCTCTGCAAAGCTGTGCAAGCGGCAGAGGATTACATGCTCCACAATCTTTCCTAGACAGAAGGTGAGTGAAATGGGGCGAAGATTCTCTAGGTTCAATTCCATGCCCGGTTTTGGTATGAACACCGCCCCTGCGTGTTTCCACTGAGCAGGTATATGGCTGGAGCGCCAGCACTTGTTCATGTATTACCCGCCGACTTCGAGTTGAGGTTGCGCTGTGACTTGTTCGTAACCCCGTCGGGGCCCGGAGCTGACGTCATGCGCAGCTTCTGCAGCGCAGCGCGGAACTCGGCGTCCGAAATATCGGCATCCAGCTGTTCATTGGGAGCTGCGACATAGTGTGGAATGTGCTTGCTGCTGTCTCGTGGTGTTAATATACCGGCTGGCGAGCTCCACCAGCAGCTCCTCGTCGGTGCCAGGGAATTGGCGTAATAGTGCCGTCAGCTTCTAGCGTACCGCCGATTTGCTGCTGCCGGGATCCAGTAGGTATCGCAACAGGTGCCATGTCTTTAGGCAGCCCAGCTGGCAGTTGAGGCTGTTGCAGAGCTGGCCCCACTGCTACCTTCCAATGTAGAGGTCTGAGCCGCTACCTCCCGTTCGAGCTATGCTATGCGCCGTCGCAGCTTTCTGTTGTGACGTTGGCGCTGCCACCAGCGCGTGCGGTTGTCGTGCGCTTCCCACATGTGCATGAGCCAGGAATCTGTCGCAGGCTGCTCTTGAGTCGCCGCCATTTTGTATGCCCCGGAAGTCATGTCGCGGCTCAGCGGCCTGATCCATTCGCTGAGATCCGATATGGAGTCGGGTGCTGTTTCTGGGCCTAGCTGACGCATTTTGTCCCAGGTGGTAATGCGTTGCCGGCTTCTGCCTGCTGGGAGTCGTTTCAAAAGTCAGCGACAAAATGTAATGATCGCTGCCAACCGTGTGGCCTGTGTTCTGCCAGTGGGCGTCCGGTATATTCTTGCAAAGGCAGAGTTCTGGCGTGGTGCCTCTGCACACACTGTTACCGGCATGTGTGGGCTGTTGTGGGTCGTTCACGATAGTAAGACCTAGATCTTGCGGGGCCTCTTAACCGGGTGCCCTTGCGGGCGGAGATTGGGTAACCCCACTCTGGTTGTTTGGTGTTGAAGTCCCCCAAAATCAGTAATTCCTCTCCTTTGGCCAGCAAGAACGCTTTGCATAGGACTAATGGAATGTCAGTTCCTTTGTATCGTGGTGATATGTGAATGCTGAGCACGAATAGCGGCCTGTCACCCTTCCTCCTCGGCAGTATTTCAAAGGGTGTCTGTCGGATGTCTGTGTTCTGCAATACTTGTTGTCTGTGTCTAAGACTCCGGTGTACTAGGTGGCCGTGTTGGGATGAGGCCTGTCGGCCGGTCCTACCTCATTGTACAGAGTCTAACCTGGTTGTTTTATCGGAGTGTTCGTCTCTTGGAGAGCTATGAAGTCTGGTATGTCTTGCGTGTTGTGTTGGATGTGAAGCTGCAGGTGCCGCCGCTTACTGTGGCAGCTCCTGAAGTTGCACTGCCATACTGTTAGGGTTGTTCGTGGAGCCTTGTTGCTTTGTTTTCGGTAAGAGGAAGAGAGACAATTTAGGAAGAAGAGAGGAAATTTAGTAGATATGAAGATGAAAGACTAGAGATGGACTATCATCAAAATGTGTGAATGGTCTTTGTTCCTTAAGGCAAGGTCACGGAGATTCGCAAGGGGCGGTGGCTTCTTCATCCTGTGGCTAACAAAGGATCCACTACTTGGCAACTAACGCTGTAGGTGAATCCTACTTTGAAGCTGCAAGGCTGGCCGCATCAGGTGAAAATTGCTCGAGAGTTAGCCCTGGTGGTCAATCCGGGTAGAGGACACTTCGGATGAGGTGCCACGGCAAGGGCTGTACCACACGCGAGTGCCGTGTTCCAGGATTCGGAACTTGGCGCTGGTTTGAAAAGGAAGAGCGGCGCTGCGTGCGAACACACTCTAATTCAGCTGGTGCTACAGGTTGTGCGGAACTAGAACGACGCTGTGGAGACCTTTGCACAGAAGGAAGGCCAAACTCCTTTAGAGATGCCGCCATCAGGCTCTCATGGTGATAATGTGAAGGCAGAATTGATTGCACCAAGCAAAACTCGACACGTTTTAAGAAAGTGTGCAACCCTACGTCGTAGGACGATATTAGAAATGTGGCAGATTTGCCAGCAAAGCCCGAGGAAGAGTAGAAAGACGCCTTGAAGGTCATTGAAGGTGCAGCCTATTTCTAAAGAAATAAGCCCCCTAAGAGGAAGCCACAGTCACGAATAAAGACCAGGTACATGGGCAGGTAGGAAACCAAAGACTAAAGTAATGCTGACACATTACCAACATGGCCGACGTTTAAGCCGCGGCCGAACCTCTTGGCCGATTAGTGGCAGGTGTAAAAGTCATAGATGTAGATTCCAAATCAATAGAATTTGCGCGACTTGTCAGGTATGGTGTATTAGTGATGCAGTTTCAATAAATGCAGTGATCAGTGCATTTAGGCTGCGAAACAACTCTACAGAGGAATTGGAGGGAAACAACATGCATGTAAATGGAAGTGTAAATACCAAGCCTGCAGCTGCATTACATTGGGGGCCAACAATTGGTGCTAAGTATTCCTAGCGTGAAGCAAAGTGGGTT
The DNA here is from genome assembly GCF_050947875.1 of Dermacentor variabilis. Taxonomy (NCBI): domain Eukaryota; kingdom Metazoa; phylum Arthropoda; class Arachnida; order Ixodida; family Ixodidae; genus Dermacentor; species Dermacentor variabilis. Next base: position 63,722,976 of record NC_134575.1, on the reverse strand, counting down.
CAAGTTAATATTTCACTTGGTATAGCCAGGCAAAATAAGAAAGATCTAGGGGCGCGAAGACCCTATGTCATATCTATAGTCTTGCCTCCAAGCGATTTCGATTAAGCTGTGTTGCAAGAGACAAATGCCGAAACTTAGGAAAAGGCAGATCGTATGGTGGCTAATTTGTGTATTTGTTGGTCGTTCTGTTATAATATAAGGAGTTTAATATAAGGAGTATAATATAAGTGATATAAGGAGTGCATTTTTTCTTGTTTTCCAGTACCCTTTAGCGTGTAGTATATATTTAAGCACTGGATGCCGGAACAGCTCGCTGTGACTTTTTCGAATGCCTTGAAAGTTGAGCAATTTCGAGAAAAATTTACCTTTCAGGTAGATTTCAATTGTGAATGTCCCGCGACTGGCTGATTCTCTTTTAATGCTCGTTATGACAAGAGGGCAGTTATGCTGAAGAACTAGGTGATGCAGTAGAATTCAGAAGAGAATGGCCATGTTTTAAGCAATGGATTCAAAACTAGATTTACACATTCTCTGGGTGGAATCAATGCTAGACTGAGTAAGATTTATATTTTAGTTCACCTTATTCCTACGTTTACTGACTGAGGCGAGGAGCAGCTTCAGTTAAGTGACCATTCTCTGATAGCAGTAATTTTTTAACGAAACAAAAAGAACGCTGCTCAGCTGCGTTCTCTAAAGATTCAGATAGGAACTATTGAATGACTAATGTTTTGTAACGCACAGAGCTGACGAACTCAAAAGCCCTACTTGCGGATTATTCCGTAAGTTTAGTCATGAGATTATTTTAAAGTATCTATCAAAGTGAAAGCCTTAGAATGAAGCAACACACACTGCTACAGCAATATAAAAATGAAACGGAACTTTTTAAGCAGCAGCATTGTCCGACAACGATGGAAACTATTATGCATGGAAAGCTCACAAACATTGGAGCGATTAAGCACCAGCTAGAACCCGTTGATTGTCGGATGTGTACCGTCGTAGTGATAAGAGCGAGAGGATAAAACATGTGCTCTGCTGAAATCACCCACAGCTTGCAATTGCGGACGACAGAAGTTATGCTTGTCAAAAGGAAGTCAACAAATTGCCGTATAACCATGAGATTGAATGCAGTTCTAATATTATACCACGAGAATTGGTGGATGATTTTGATGCACTTTTAGGTAGCTGGAATTCTCGGAACTTACTTTTAGGTAAGTTGGAATCAAGCAATTGGTTATAGGCACTTAGGCCACACGTTGCAGATGACGTGAAAGAACATCTTGAAAAGCCAATTGACATCCGCGAATTAGAAACCGCAATAGCTGACTTGGCATCCAGAAAGGCACCAGGACTTTATGGGAAGAGTGGTGCTATTCCACAAGCTACTTAAGGACCGTCTGCATCAGGCATTGTTTCTAATTTGGCGGAAGCGTATGATGTACCGAATATACCGCCTTCGTTCATCTCATCGTATACTGTACTGATGCCACCAATAGAAGACCTTGGTCGCCGACGGTTGGTGGAGAGTCATCGTCTAACAGGTCTCACCCCACCGATAAGAAAGTTTGAACGTAAGCTTCAACGAGCCATCTACGAAGTGTTATGCAGCTGCTAGACAGACCGCATGAAACCGGTGGTATAAAAGGCGTTCATTTGATGCAAATACCTATGTTGCTGCAAGAATTTTGGCATGTTGTGATCCCCTTGCTGATGGGGTTGTTTTGGCGCAACTTGCAAATACCATTGGCCGCGTATCCGGCGAATCTCATTTCACATCCTTTGTATATGAACATTGTACGGGTAATTTATGAAGGTGCAAAATTGCTCTATGGGAATTGTCATATCACAAGAAGCCAACGAACACTGACACCAGGGACAACATAGGGAAAATTACTTGTGCTTATTAAATGAAAGAAAGAAACGATAAATTAATGGAAACGAAAGTGGATGAAAAAACAACTTGCCGCACATTGGAAACGATCCCACAACCTTCGCGTTTCGCGTGTGATGCTCTACCAATTGAGGTACCGCGGTGCCGTTTCCCCATCCACTTACTTGGGTATTGATGTTTACTAGTAGAACCCTGGGAGTGTTAGGCAGCGCCGCCCCTCACAAACCTTGGCGGTGGACGTGGAACATCCTTTCTGCCGCACGCGTCACGAGAACGTGATCTTTTTAGGTGAAGCCCTCCGGTCACTTAACCCACACATCCCACCTGAAGGCATCAATGTCGCCGCATTCCAAACCCCCGCTATGTAATGAACGAGAAGAAAGGGAGTTAACCAATAGGACCGATTTTTATTAGTGAAATCACAAGAACCAAACAAATACTGACACCAAGGACAACATAGGGGAAATTACATGCATTAATTAAACAAAATAAAAAAGAATAAATTAACGGAAATGAAAGTGGATGACAATACAACTTGCCGCAGGTAGAGAACGATCCCACAACTTTTGCATTTGGCGCACTTGTACTAATTGCACTGCACAAGTCGGTGTTAATTGTGAGGCGTCAGACATCGGGTATGAAAGTTGAAGTGAAATAAGAGAAGCTTCAGAAGAACCTGATTTCATGAGTCATGAACCTGAACAATGAGTCACGGAACAAATATGATATGAGTAACATTACGAGAAAGGTAGACTTTGGTATTGACTATACAAGAAAGGGGAATAGCCTGTAGTCAAGGTGACAGTAAGTCAAAGAACTCGAGTCCGGAAGGCGACGTAGTATATATGGCTGACAATCATATACCCCATTAGAGTTCTGGACGAGCCCCAATAAAGGAAAGTGCAAGTGATGATGGAGATGGTTTAAATAAATTAGTAACTTTGCAGGCATAAAATGACCCTAGTACTCGCAACACAGAGAGAGTTAGACATCACAGCGAAATGGTTTCCCGTGGAGTTAACAAAAAATGTTATTGATTTGTTGCTCAGGACTACTTCATAGATCTGCCATTCCAACTATTTCTAAACACTACAAATTTTATGAACCCTCCCCTTGTCTTTGTGTAAAAAAGCAAATAACAAAACATTTCAAACAGAGTCATATGGTAAAGTATGGTATTGCTCTAATCTACATTTGTGTTATTCTTCTGCGCGAGATGACAAGTATAAAAAATGACTGACTTAGATGTTGTACCTACTTGTAACTGTGTTTATTACTCTACAGCTAAGGTCTTAGCGGGAGTTCCACTAAACGAACCGTAGCGGAACTCTCATCAATAGGAACGGGCAGCCAGACGCCTCTTTTTATGCTATCGCTAGAAACACCGAGCAACGCATCCATGTGTGGACATCGGAACACACAACGATAGGCCTGCTTTGGTCGAATGGGCGCATCACACACGAGCATGTGTGAAATATAACTGAGTATATACACTTACTAAGTTTGGAAATAATAACGTATTTGAAGCAGCTATGGTCTAGCCAAGAAAATGCACCGGATTCAATGGAGGGCTTGGAATGTATCGCGAATATCTTATACACTGCCGGAACGGGTCACAAGGAATTACCTTATACTGCTTCGGCGTCTGCCATACATAATTTTCTCAGATTGGCGCGAATGTGGTGCGCTTTGTTACATAGATCAAGCGATAACATGAAGTTAGCGCGGCCCGTATGCAGATTTCTCCGTTCTCTTCCGACTGTGAACAAATAGGCGTGTATGGAGAGGTCGTTTCTGTATTTTCGTTTCCTTTTCAGCGGAGTGCGATGCTGATATTTTTTCCACCGGTATTGACAGTCTTTTTTTTAATTCAGCACTGTTAACTCACACGAGATGATAACTGTAGAAAGTACAATTTCTGAAGCAAATACTAGTACACATTCCTAAAGTCGCGGTACTGTAGTGAGAAATATTAAAAATACTGTCAGTGTATCCCTTTATCGAGCCTGTCAATTCAGTTAACTGCATTCAGAAAGCTATCACCGATGACGTTTTCTATCGGCAATTGATTGCGATTCGTGCACTCCATCACGTTGCATTTCTAACAGTGCAGACGGAGGCGCGAATCGGAGCCATGTTACCTAAGCACAAGAAGCAGAAGAAAGTTTAAGAAAGTATAAGGACGTGCAGGTGTTGGTATACACCACTGCGTCAGGTAATGTTTGTTCGCGGACTTAGATAACGAGTGGCTCTTAAGAAACCCCAGTTTCTGAAGTGGGATTTCTATGGATGGTCATCATAATCGGCGGCACATCCAACTACTAAAATTGTGTCGAAAGGATATAAATTAACAAGGAGGTCAGTATTTTAGGATTCATTTAGGCACTGTGTCCAGCAAGACGCAGCGCATTATAATGGCACTTGCAAAGTGAAAGGGTCTTAAGAACATCAATTGCATAATAAATATTTATCAAGGAAATAACACGTCACACAGGCAATTTTATATTCAATGCTATTGAATGGTGATATAACATAATTCGCGTATATGCCTTGGTAATGAATTATTGAATCTACAGAATTTCTGGCATAGTAATAGGGATCTCAGGTGCAGCTTTCTCATTATGGTGGGAGCAGCAACTTCCCTGCAAGCAATTTGATATTTGAATTTTTATTGATGCCATCACATTCCCCAACACAGCAGATGGGTGCCTCTATGACAACCAATGGTTTAAAAGAGGTGAGAATCATTCCAGTGCGGAACCTTGCCAGATGGTCCAATGTGATCAGAATGGGACCCTCACTATTCACACGTAAGTCTCTTGTGTGCCTCTCTGATAGTTATTAGATTACACACCATGATGGCGTAGGGGCATTGGCATTGTGGTGCTAAGCCCTAGGACGTGGGGTGAAATGTTGGCCAGGGCTGCCGCGTTTTGATGGGGGGGGGGGGGGAAATGCAATGACGCCCCACGTACAGTGCGTTGGCTGAACGGTAAGGGATCCTAGGTAGTCAAAATTATATCCGAATACCCCACTAAGGCGTGCCTCATACTCATATCGTGGTTACGGCAAGTAAAAGTAAATAATTTCGATTTCGGTTATTAGTCATTATTTCGTACATTTATTTCAAAAAGCCCGCACAGAAATCCGAGGCTCTAACAGCCGAGCTTCTCATTTTGTTTCCTTGACATTCAAGTGAACTGTAACTGACACATCTCTATAATCTTAATCGGCATTTCTTAACGCGCACTTCAAGTGAACTATGCGTTAGGGCGTTCCGACCTTTAGTAGCATTTGTTTTATTATTCCATCCGATTTGTTTAACTCTTTGCTGCAGCTGGCCTATCTTTGTTGTGTACTGTTTTCCTAAGAGAAAATGACTAGCGGGCGTCACGCAGGCTGCCAACCGTTACACACCAGCATTCGTAAAAAATTGATAAAAAGCACAGATCCCCTGACGCGGCAAGACAGTGACACTAACATCAAAGCTTTACGCTAATTAAAAGAAAAGGGCCCTTATGCTTATCGGCAATTGCAGGTATTACAATTATAGCTTGTTAATGAGAAATCCTTGAAGAGCTAACCTTATGACGAATCTCCACGCTATTGCAATTACCATTGAAGCAATGTAGCCGCACAATGTTCTGCTAAATTTTTCACATCCAAAACTCTTTTACTGTGTGGCCGAGTACTCGAATTTCCTACTGCAGACATCTACACTTTTCATGCAGCTCAAAGCTCCTCACTCCGTGATCCGTTGTCACAGATTGTCACAGACTGCCATAGCACCGACTTTCACAACGGTGGCATGATCAGCAGCGCCGGTCACTGCTAGTGCATGGGCTCTTGCGTAACAAAATGCTCCGTGCTGTCGTCTCCTTCAACGTTTAAACTATGATTGCCTCAAAATCACCGCAGGTCACCTGACGTCCAACACTGGGTGAGCGGCAACATGATGCGCATAAAGTCATCAGCCATGGCATCTAGCGCAGACCATGTGACATACAATACAGGGCGCGCACAAGTCGTGCGGGATCGGCAGTGCCAGCAGCGCATGCATCCCAGCACCTTAGGCAGCTCAGTCTCGCTAAGAGCAATGGCACGAAAGCATCGCGAGTGTGTGTATAATTGATCTTGTAACTAATGTGCATAAGACAAGATTACGAATGTAGATAGAGTGGAGGACACGCATTATCAAAATCTAAATTATAATTTAGATTATGAGCAATCAACTGATGAAGTATTATTTGTGCATACCGTCACTATGTTGCTGACCAGCGCGTAATATCTCACGTGTCGATACGCGCAAAAACAAAGTGGCGTTCTTGCAGCGTACTACGTAAGAGTGCTGTAAGCTTGGCGTACTACGTACGACCATGGTACATGAGTCTATAGTTACCTGGCGGGATGAGGAATTTAAAGAGAGAAACATAATTACTGACAGAAACAAGAATCCCTGTTGTTCTTGATTATTTCTTTTTCGGTGGCTACATCATTACTTTTTTCTATATCATCTTCGCAGAAATAATGTTGTTGCAAAAATCGTTCTCCTTAATGAATAAATTGCACATAACCAGGTCACTGACATGAGATGTCTTGCGCGATTATCATCACTGGTGCTTTTTCTTCTCCATCTTCTTCTGTGGCTGTCGAGGCATCACACAGTGCTTTTCATATCTTTAGTATTTTTTAGTTGCAAAACTTCGAATAATTACTTTTATTTTTCTAAAACTGGTCTATTTATACAGCCATTGGTTTATTTAGTGTTTATGATCTGTTATCTGGTACTATCGTCTTTATTTCTGTTGTTTCTGTCTTTATTTATAACCTCGTTTTCCTGAGGAGTGTGCAGGCGCCGTAACTCTCCCAATGGTATTTTACAACATGCTTCTTACCCTCTCTGTTTTTTGCCAATTGTCAACTTTTACAAAGCAACTTGTTAATCTGTTTTAAAGCAATTTTATACGCTTTCAAATGGAACTATATTGCGCATTTGAATTGAATATGCTTCGCTACATGAGTTCTCATTGAGATATCTCTACAAAATATTTAGTAAGCAGTACATCAAGTTCTATAAATAAACACACTCCGATATAACTCTTATCCGAGAAACATTCATGCTCATGAAGCTATCCTTTGATTCACGTACTCTGCACTAAGCTCAAACAACTGTGATACATACCATAAACAAATACAAAATAACGTTTTAAGAATAAATGAAAATAATATTACTCTGATACCTAACCACAATGCACCACAGGACACTGCCAAGGTATACGAAGGAATGTGCTTCGACGGTGCTTGCTGGTAATGAAAATGGCACGTCAAATACATGTTTGGTGTCGTTAAGGGATGGCACTAGTTTTGCTGGCTTGTCGTTTTTTTTGTTTACGTAGGGTTTCTGTGGGAAAATGATGAATTCACGCCAGTAAGGGGCTTTAAATTTGTTGCGAGCTTTAATCTTCCCAATGATTATTGACGAGCTTTCATAGAACATGATGCTCACAAATGTGAAATTTTTTCTTCGTGTTCTCTATCGCCAGCTAACTTTCCACCGCGGTGACGTGTGTCGTGTGCACAAGCAGACGGCACGCAGACTTTGTGTGCGAAGTTGATCGCTAAATGATTCTTACCTTGTTCAGGCCTAGTGAAATGCTCTTTTGTGACCGAGACGGCGTTTCAAACAACAAACGCCCTGCATTGTGGTCTGGTATGTGATTTATTCATTTTCTTTCTTTTTTCAATCTATGCTTGAATATCCGCACTCATTTGAAGGAGCACAATGTGACTCTGTTCTTTGCGAGAGAGTACCGTTAAATAAATCAATGTATTTCGAGAAATTCAAGTGGCTTAAAACTTTTGAGTTGGAACTTAATATTTTCCTGAAGTACATCATGATAATTCTTGCTATGACGTTATTCGCCTATAACACACACACTCGCTGGCCCTGAATAAAAATAAATACTGGCTTACAGAAGTCACTAGAGAATCAAGGAGTATCGAACTCATCAAACAACCATTTAAAAGTAGTCTTTGCCCACAACTCCTGTTCTAAAGTTTCAGATGAATACAACGTGCTGTCTCCACTAAAGCGAAAAATGATCGACAGGACCATGCGGGTGAAAACAGGGCTCTATATAAGGCGACAATCCATGCTGCCTGATAGATTCGCACGCTCAATGCGAAGACATGGGATCGTGTCCCAAGCGATACATACACGGATGTTAGTTGCCTCGAGGCGGCGGCCGCGAGTCCTACCTTTAGCGTTTTGACAAACAGTTTCCGCTGTCGTCGAGTGATGTGTGCTCATGTTTTCCTGTGCGCTCGCGACACCGTGCTGCCTAATTTAGTTAAAATGCGTTGACAAGCTAGTTCGTTTGAATCCATGATAGAATGTGTAAGCGTGATTGAACTATTATTTGCTATCGCAATTGGTGCTTCGCCTTTCCGTAAGAAGTGCGAAATTTTATTTTATATAGTCTTTATACTCTTGACGTGGCACCACCACCATTGCTGCACCGAAACATGCCCAACGACGAAAGCTCTAAGCCACATGTTTAGTCAGTCAGATGTCTGGGACATGACGTGCAGAATGACGCATGTTCTAGGCACCTATTTTGACAATGAGAATCTTCGGTGACAATGGGAACCGTCGGCAGAACACCTTGCCATTTCCAGTGTTTGGACGCATCATAGCTTGCTCCGCCGAAGGTGTTTCGGTGGCTGCGTCTGGCGCCGGTGTAAAGGGTTGCAGTCCGCTTGCCGGCCACAAGTTTGCCCCTCCCAAGTTGCAATCAGACGAAACAAGGAAGCCATGTGTTTTCCTGCATTGGGACGGGAGAGGAAGACCATAGTGGATCGAGCACTTTCGCTCGCCACTTGAAGAACTGAGTGTGACCAAAGCGGCGAGTGGCATCGGGCCGTACCGAATGAGTCCTGTTTGGGCGTTCAAGCTCCGTGCCTCTGCAGCGAAAAATCACCTCTTGAGCAGCGGCAGAATTAGGGTAAAACAGCGATACTACGCTGTAATGGATCTTGTGAAGCTGGAGATAACTGTAAAGGTACGCTGGGTTAAGTTTGAAGTGCCCAGCGAGGCTCTACGTACAGTTCTTAGCGAGTTATACGATGTGAAAGACGTCAAGCTAGAGGAGTGCAGCGCCAAGATTTGAACAGGCCGATTCTACCACGCGCGTCGCTCGTATGACCCTTCGTGAGAGCTTCACCGCGGATGAGTTGCCGGATCTGTTTAAGTTCCAACGAGCCGCAGTTTTGGTAGTGCCGCCAGGCAGAGCACCTACTTGCCCGGGTTTTCGGACGAAGGGGCACATTCGCCGCGACTGTCGAATGCCGCGCTGCAGTAAATGTCGTGCTTTCGGTCACGAATGCCAGGATTGCGTGTGCACCTATGCCACGGTGATTGGCGCTACTTCACTGCGTCAGGAAACACTTGATATAATGGATGAAGTAGAAGCAGGAGAGGCAGCGTCACCTTCTGGGAAAGGAAATATCGAAGAAAATGGGTACACCAAAGGCGTCGCAAGCAGAACGCTAGCCGCGCAGTAGCATGTAGAAATGCATTGCATGGAAAAGAGGTTTATAAATTGGTGGCCATAGGATCCTCGGAAGAGTCGCTTACTACGTCTCAGAAAACAACGGGTTTGGAAGCTGCAGTAAGAGAAGGCGAATGCAGTGAGACAGACAGCAGTGCGGCTACTGAAGTAGCCTGAGATGAAAGATCTGCGAAGGTGGAGAAATGCTGCGTCGGGAGTGACTCGGGAACATTGGTGAAGATGGACGTGGAGCCAGCAATCGCGAAGCGACACCGTGAGGAGGATGGCGCGGTGACAGAATGTGGGCAGCGTCAGACCTAAAGCGAGTGGAAATATGGCAACAGGAAAGAAAGGGAAGTAAGTTCCCCAAGCCGTAGCGGCGTCATTGCCTCGCGGTAGTCGCTTTGGCCAGTGAACGTTGCTCACTGTCGCACTCGCCGGTAAGCACCTAGCTACCGCTGTTCTCTTGCTACCATTATGGCGACATTACTGCACCGCTTCATGCAGCCACTCTGTATGTGCGCGGATTTGGCACCAGGCGCAAATAGTATAAGCTGAAACGCCTGGCACGCGAATTTGAAGTTGATGTGTTTGCAATTCAAGAAACACAAGTGGAGAGTGAGCCATACCGATGACATGCTTGCACCCTTTAGAATATATTAGAATGCGTGTGTAAGTCATGCGGTTGGAACCTCCGCAGGATGTTGCCTACTGCCTAAGAATTCAGTCGGCATTGTTCCAGAAAATGTAGTGTTCTGTGGTAGGGGAAGGCTTGTGAGCTGCAGCTTCAAGTATTGATGCCGAGCTCCACCAGTGGAAATGCGGGCGCCACCGTTCTCATAACGTGGCATGAGGGATCATGTGGACACAGCGGCCGCGTCGGGTGCTTCGGAAGCGCCGAAGCGAACTGAAATCTAAAGCCCAGGCTGCGCTGGCGTTCTGGATTAAGTGGTGAGGCTTTACCGCCTTGGGTGACTGCGTGAGAACATTAGAAAGTACTATAATAAGTAGGGGTTGACTTTGGAAGCGTACAGCATGGTAGGTTACTGCTCGGTGCCGCAGAGCCGGACGCACGCAAATGAGTCCGTTGTCAGCCTTATTCACACGTAGCCGCAGGACAAGGAGCTGCGTGAAGCTTGGCTCGCGGAACTTGGAACCGGCAGACAGCCGTCGGCTACCACTCGGGTATGCCGGAGGCACAGACACGAGGAAGATTTCTGCTATGGCACCGGGACTGCGGTGTTCGGTGAGTTGCAGAAAACGCGCACTGAGACGCTCGCCCGCTCCCGCTGCCTAATGTCATGACTTGTTGATGCTGGATACTGGCAAGTTCGCTGGAACAGAAAGGGAGCGGCAAAACTCACAATAAAAAAAGACATGGCACATGGTCATGTTTGTGTTATGAATCAATTCACTGAATTACGAAAAATAAGCAGAGGGAAATCGCGCGCTGAGAAGACCGACAAGCATACAGTGAGACGCAGCTTGAGAAATAGTATTGAAATGTCCAAGAATTTCGAAGATAAAAGAAAGATTGAATCGTCGCGACGGAACATCACAGTCGCTGTATGCGTCGAAGTCTCTATAATGAAATCATTTTTGAACACTTCTGATAGGATCCACGCAACCATAGTTGCTAGTGTACTGTTAAATGCTGAAATGCTGTGGCATAAAGCTCCCGGCAGGGTGCGAAAGCGCGCTCACAGCGAAAGGGAAACATTGTGCGAGGACATGCATGCAGATGCGCAGTCGGTAGCTGCGAACCTGCGCGATGAGCATTGAGGCTTCATTCTGTTATGCTCCATTTGATTATACGGACAGCCCACTATAAATACATATTTCACATAGCTTACTCTCAGCGTTTACCATCTTTCACACAAGAAGCCGGTGCGGGAGACTCCATCGCGGCGACCGCGCGCAGTAGCGTTCACTGTACGTATTCCGTGAAGAGATGGCGTATGTAAAGGATTCTGTGCTTTCAGTGTGCCCAAAATTAATATATCGACAGTCAAAGACTTCCCTCGTTTTCAGAGTACTTAAATAAATGTCCAGGAGGGTTGCCGCGTGGTGTTTTCATTGAGCGCCGTAAGCGAAACCTATGAGGTGGGCACCGCGTGATCCCTCATATTACGCAATGGAGGCGCTTCCAACAGATGGCGACTCCGTACATCCTCTCCCCCTATGTTAAATGTGCTTTCCCAGCGGTTTGTGCTAATGATACGACAGAGCCGAAAGACAGTCTGCATTTCTTGTAAAATATCTCAGGTTTGTTGGAATGTGATAGGTTAGTGTTAATTCATGGTGATTTCAATTGTGTTTGTTAAATTAATGACTGTTCTGGCGAGTTACGTGTTATTGATGCCCGTGCTGTGTTCTTGAGTGAGATGATCGGGAATTTCCAGATGTTCAATGTGGCCCACACAACAGTCAGTGGAAAACGTCGATATTTTAGGTGTTTCCAGGGTATTAGCCATGCAGGGGTCGACCGAGCTTATGTTACTTCAAAACTGGCTTCATATTGTGAAAACTGTGTTGTTTACCACGTTTCATTCAGTGACAACAGTTTGGTGATCTTTGGGATACAGTACAAAAAGAAAAGGAGCATTGAATGGGAGCGTTCGAAGTGTAATGCAGGTCTGCTAAAGTATGAGAAGTTTGTCGACGACACGGTGAGGGAAGTTAAACGTTTGATTCATCAGCAGAAACAAGACGAATTTGATGAATGGAAAAACACTTTCACATAACATTCAGGTGAAATTAATAGAAAGAGGAAGCCAGTTGAAATTTTTGATGCGAATGGAAAAAAGATGCCTGCGTTCCCATCTGGAACCTTTAGTTTAAGAAGGAACAGATAATCCTGGGTCAAGCATAAATGAAGTGAAAGAAAGAAAGACAACATTAGAGGCTATAGAGCTAAAAATGCAAAGGTGTAATGGTTCGTGGTAGATCCGAGGAACTTCTTGTAGGGGAGACACCAACAAAGCTTGCCCTTTCAGACAAGAAAACCTATACACGAGGCAAAGAAATAGCCGAAACTGAATTAGCATGCACTATGGCTGGAGACCAAAATTCAATTTATATAGCTTTCCTGGATTACTTTAGAAATCTCTTTGTATATCGAAAGCCTAAGGATCCAAACTTTTAAAGAGATGTCTCACCTGAAGTACCACAATAAAACAGCGGACAAACCACCTCATGAGAAACAAAAATCGATGTCAAGGAAGTGGAGAGGGCTATAGACGACCTCAATAACGGAAAATTGTCTGGTCCTGACGGATTAAAAGCTGCCTTCTACAAGGCTTTTAGGCCGCAATTCGAACTGATCCTGCAGCATGTATTTACTGAAGCTTTGCAAACAGGGCGATTAGCACACTCGTCCGTGCGAGCACACGCGGTGCTGATTCCGAATGTGTTGACGATGCTGAGTTTCAGTAGGTACAAGGCTAAAAGCTGATGACGTTAACAAATGTGGAGTACGAACAGTTATGCAAGTTTTGGTTGCCAGTTTGCAAGGCCCCAATAAATATATAGTAGTCCCACATCAGACTTGCGGCATTAAAGGCAGAATCATTTTTACAAATATTTAGGTGGCAAATGCATTCTGGAATAATGTTATACTCATTTAGAAAGAGCAGCGATGATGGAAGTGGATTTTTGAAAGGCCATTGACAAGGTGTGTCATTAGTTTCATTGTAGAATATTGGAGCATTTTGGCTTGGGTTCTGTATTATGCGAATGAGTTCAAATGGGATATCAAAACTGCACGACTAGCCTTGTTGTGAATTGAAGTGGAAGCCTGTTGAATAGGCACAAGAACTTGGGATTATGTCTCGGTGCACGCATCAGGCACCAACGGTCTTTGAGAACATGCAGTAGAGCAGAGTACCCAACACATACCTGGGTGTTCCACTAGATAGGTATGGAGCGAATACATGGTTTTGAGAGCAGAAAACGCACGAAATGCGAACGAAAACGTTAGGCTGGATGGGGCGAAATTTATCCATATTTGCTCGAGCAACCATACGTAACGTTTTCTTAGTAGCTAAAATATGGTATGTCCTCCAAGTGCTCGATTGCATAAGGGCCATTATCCAGCGAGTTCACAGAGATCTTTACACATTTGTCTGGAATTCCAAGTACCACCGAACATTGCGCACTAATCCTCTCCGTGAGGTCAAGGAGGGGGCCTTGAGATCAAGCTACTTGTTCTTAACAAAGATGACCAGCAGGTTTTTGTTCCTAATAGATCAGCAAGATCATTTTATACGTGATGCTAACAGTAGCCGTACAAAAATTTGTCGTCTTCACCACAGAAAGTGGTCCGTATAGGGTATCCAGTTACCGATGCGAAGTTGTATCATCCTATATTTTTCTTATCAGCAGGTTTTATATGGAGTCCTTAAGCAATGCGCCCAAGAAGCACCTCAGAATGAATTTGGAAGACACTGTCCTTCTGGTTCCCCTGTATACATCAATTTATCAGACGAAATTAGAATAACGATGTTCTGAAATGTGGCAAGAATATCTCTATACCTGCATGGGTCCAAGCGTCTTCCTTTAAGATTCACACGAACACACTGCCAGTAATACCTTTGATCGAACGACGAGGTACGTTTCTGCCGTGGGGAACTGTTTTTGTGCAGGCAACGTCTCTTGTATTTTTTTTCACTGCCAACCAGATGCATCCGATCCAACTGTTCACCCCCCTCTCCTATCATCATTTCTTACTCTCCCCCGTCAGCTAGCGTTCGCACGTGTATTACGGTTATGGGGGAGAGTACCATCTGGGTGGCGCCTCATGACGGAAGTCGGAGGAAGCCAGACAGAGGCAGGGACAGAGCTCGTGCCGCTTTTCCATCGGAACGGCAGCGGCGCGCTCTCCGTCACACGTGATGCAAGAAGCCGTGCCGTCTGGATAGCGCCGAATCGCGGCAGCTCACTGAAGTAAAGAGCACCGACGGCTCCCATTGGCGAGCGAGCGATGTACTGGCACTGAAAAAATAGACTAGGCGATGGTGCAGGAAAGCAGACACAGTTAAGCATGTGCTCATTGACTGCTGGAACGCTGTCTTCTATTGTAATGTCCTTCAAAGGACGCTGTAGATGCAATAGATGCACACGGAATAAGATTCCTGCCCGTTCAAGGAAATAGCGTCCCTTATGATGTATTTATGCTTCTCGGTTTTATAGGATATGAAGCTCATGAACGGATTTCCAAAATGCTGATTCCCAAGCTGAATCGGTTAACGCTCATTTTTTTTTTGAGAATGTCATGAAACTCAGGGGTGTGCTGAAACACCAAGGCACTTAAGAGGAAGGGTTTCAAATCTGGGAGGCCTTTACAGAAGTGAAAGTGCACAAGTAAATGTAACTGGCCTTAAGCAAGCCGGCGAATTTTTTCTAAATATCTACCGTGGCGTCGGGGAATCATCCTTGCCTCCCATCCTAGAGACATGGGTCGGATTCCTACCCAGACCAAAATTTACCTCATTTTCTTTTCAAAAGCATTAAGTTCATTTGTTTACAGGAATCTACTTCACCAATTTATCAATTCAAGAATGTTATGATTTCGTTTCATTTTTTGCCGTCGGCCATTTTCGACCACCGGCGACGCCGTATATTTCACGTAAGGGGGCATAGTAATGTTTTCATCTTAAAATTAACGGATCACACGCACTGTGAGCTTCGATGTGCGTGAAGGTTACAGCGATGTTTGGTTTGAATGAGGCATATTAGCATTGATGTGGACAGTGGCTGTTGAGATTATTCAACGTTTAGTCCAACTCGACAATAGAGAGTTATGTTAAGGTTCCTAGAGAGGGTTGATTATTTCCATTGACTTACATATCAAATCACATCGTGGCAGAAGTATTAAACTTTAATTGAATTATGGGTCTGCACATGCCAGAACCACAATCTGATTATGAGGTGTGCCATAGTGGTGGACTCCTGATTTATTTTGACACCGTGGTGTTTTTTACCCTGTCCTTAAATCTAAGTGCACGAGCGTTTTTTTTTTATTTCGACAACTTCAAAATGCAGCTGGTGCGGTGGAGATAAAACCAGAAAGGTCGAGCAAGACCATAGCCGCCAGTTATCGCGGCGCACACAGAGCTGCTGATTTGATGCTTTATCGCTTCCGTAGTGTTGGCTAGACTCTACGCTGCTCGCTAATGCTGCTCTACCTCTGTACGCCCTGTGAAAGTTGTCCTCCTGACATATTTGCATGGTATTTATTAGTCAGAAATATCAGAAACGTTCTGCACCGTACCTGGAACTTAAAATTCTCCCGTTTACCCGCAACCACTATCATGTGCACAGAGTGATAATTTTCAAGCTTTATGGAATATTTAGAAATAGCCTGTGGCATATAGCATAATCATTGTTCGTGAGCAGAAATATTACAGCGATAGCATTGAGGAGCCCGTGCCGCACAAAGTCCAGCTTCCGACGTCGTTTCTGTGTTTTTCAAACTACAGATACCCAGGGCCTCCTTGTGACACAATGAAATTACTGAACTAATTGACTTTCTAAAGCCGAAACACGAGGAAAAATCGTAAACGATGACTTACACAGAAACTACAGACATAATGGCTCTTGGAATGTAATTTGACTATACAAGAAAACATAATTCTGTTACCCTGAAACCTATAGAAACCCTTTTCCAGTGTTTCTACCATTCACAAGCCATCTGCGGCGTTTGCCATTTGCGCGCCCCGGCGGCGGGTGTTTCGGAGGCCACAGAGCTGCGCGCCCGGTTCCTTGCAAAACCTGAGCGTGCGCTCGCCTCCGTCACATTGCTACATACGCAAGAGGTCGTGTTTCCAGCAGAATGCCCACCTTCGTTCATAGCGTTCGCGGCCAGCATTTCCCGGTAAACGTCGCGGCTACATACGTTCCAGTTGCCAGGATGTGTGAGAAGCAGTGAGGAATCCTTGAAAGCTGTCGTGTTCGAGTCTTAAAGGCGGTGCTTAAGCATTGTCCAAATTTTCGAAGAGGCGCACTTCATGAGCACGGTAAATCGAAACACATATTTACCTAATTACTAGAAATTCCATAAGTATCTTGTAAATAATTGCTTTACCGCACTTATTAGAACATACAGATTCTGAGCAGGCAAGACGTAACCACTTGATAAAAAATGTCTGGGATGACAGCAGTTTTAAGATATTATTTCCAAAAGTGTGCAATAAAATACATGGGCGGTCCGCTTTCGTTCGTCAATGAATAAAAGAGTGTTTTGTCAAACACGTAAGTAGAAGAACAGTGGATTTTTAAAGTATGATGGCGTATATCTCCAAACTGGCGTCATTCTGCAAAGTCATTCCAAGCAGCTACGCCTTGCCAAATCAACAGCTACAGTTCATAAATTGCAATATGGGCCGTAAAGTAATTATTAAAAATTAATTAGTAGATTTTGTTCATTTGTTGAAGATGTGTTTTGCTTTATCCTGCAAATGATGTCCGCCTCTCTCAATATACTCGTGCCAACTCAAGGACTAGAAATATGCTGTCTAAAACAGACTACTTTTTTAAATTTCATGGAATCTTAAAATGATTACACCGTATAATAGTAGCGTTTCCTTGTCTTCACAAGTAGCCTACTCCCTACACGCCCCCCCCCCCCCTCTGGATGGGAACTGCGAACCACGATTAGAAAAGATGTTACTCACTCGTTTCGCGACTGCATCGGGTATGTTCCACACTTTCTCTCCTTTCCTTCCCCCTACTCTCTACCATTCTGTCTAGCTTTCCCTCTGGGCGCGCACATTAGTGGAAAGGTAAGCGCCACAATTTCTGCTAAGTGTTTGCGGCGGGCGACAGATAATTACAGCTGTCGAGAGGCTAAATTGGCGACGCCCAGGGAGCTCTATAGGTTGTTCACGGGGTGCAAAGGTGCAAACAAGTTTCTCGTGTCGAATTTTTTCTCTGACGCGCTCCTTTCATGTTTACACACGCTCGGAAACACTCCCCGAGCCGGTGTGTCAGACAGCAGCAGCCGCAGTTGGAAAGTTGAAAGAAGATATAAAGAGAGCTTCACTGTAAACTTTGCATCCCAGGAGGCTCAAAGCATCTATCATGCAAAATACCAATATTTTACTGATTTGATAAGTCGTCAGCTTTCAGTTCTCAAAACTGGAGCCGCTATAGATGATCTGAGTACCGCTCAGTAACGTTTCTATATTAAAACGTGCAGATGCCTTCAGCCTGCGGGTCGTGGTTGCGGAAATCCAGGAAATCCCAACGAACCCTTCCC